>NC_132889.1:21786246-22121246 GCF_030463535.1 Salminus brasiliensis | reverse complement strand
AGGAGGGGGTGGGGGGGTGGGGGGTAAAGAAAATGCTCGTAAATGATAATGGGGAGAGCTACTGCATACTTTTCTCTGATGTGTGTGTTTGCTCCACTCTGAAGAGACTATTAGTCTCAACGGTACATCGAGTTCAGTCGCCCGCGGCGGCTCTTTAAAATGTTCCTGTGCAGAGATACGTTCCCAAACAAGTACGACACTAAACGCCTTCTCCTCCTCCTCTTCCTCGTCTGCACAGGCCCCCAGACTACAACTGTATTCTTAACTCTATTGTTAGGGTATTAGGGTAGTGTGTGTCTGTGTGTGTGTGTGTGTGTGCGCTGCACTTCTCCGGGACCCTGGGGTTGTGTGTTTTTTTCTCTGGCAAGCTTTTTTTTTCTTCCACTCCCCTAAAAGCTCATGGTGGGTGTGTGTGAGTAAGTGCGTGTGGTACCCTGCGATGGACTGGACCGGTGGCTTGTCCGAAGGGGTAATAGAAAAAATCTGTCATTTTCTACATACCAGTCCGTAGGCCTATCACTTGGCTACAGCAAACAAAACCCATCCCTTCCTGTTCAGCACATGGCGTGATACTTTGATGGGTATCAGAGTAGCAGATCAGTTTTAGTTTCTGGGCTGAAAAAGTGAGGATCCATCATCCAGGTGACTAGCATGCCTAAGGGCCTTTTCCTTACATGCATGCATGCGTACGTAAATAAATACACAGTAGTTTGGAGGAGTCTTGTATTTTACTGACCAGCGCACTAAGCAAATAGTAAACACTGCATCAGGTTCATGGTAAAAATGCCAACAGCATTTTAAAGGGAATTATTTCATTAACCCTGACAGTGACCCTGTCTACATCATTTCCAAACACGCCGACATCAGGCCCATATGTCTGAGCTGGTTTTCTTTTTTGCCCTGAAAATTATCCAGTGGTAGACAAACATGTATGACACCCCCCCTTCCCCTGCCTCAAGAGAATACATTTGGTCCATCAGTTTTCTCAGAAGTGTAATGTCTCAAAAAACATCATTTCTCATCTACAGAAAATTGTTGACACTAGTTTTAGATGTTCTACAGTGTGCTTTGAGCTAAATGACTTTTGCTTACAGAGAAAAACCAGCTTAGACTTGGAGTTCCTTATATGGTCACAATGCCGACTACAGAACGAACCCAAGACTTTAGTATAGTCAAATCGTCATGCTTAACTGTGTTTGTGATTGTTCTATTATGTGTTGTATATCTAAACCCTTCATTTAATGTCTACACTAAATGGACGAAAGTATCGGGACACCTACTTATTCCTAGTTTCTTGCGAAATCAAGAGCATTAACCAAGAGTTTATTCTGCTTTTGTTGGAGTTACCATCTCCACTGTTTAGGGAAGACGTCTACAAGATTGTACTAGAGCACTGCTGGGAGGATTTGATTGCATTCAGTACATTCGAGAGTGTTGGTGAGGTCAGGATGTTGGAAGATCACTACCCCACCTCATACCCAATGTATTGGATGGGACACAATCGTTCCACTGCTCCACAGTTCAGTGCTGGGGGGGCTTTATACCTCTCTAGCCCACGCCCTGGCATTAGGCATGGTGCCAATAGGTTCATGTTTATCTGCTCCAGAGAGTCCTATTTTCTTGGCAGTACTTCCCCCACAGGGACTAGACAAGCTGTGTGCACTTGCATATCTCTGTCACTAAAGGGAGCTAAATGCATGCATTAGAAGGGGTGTCCACTAACTTTAATTTTTTATATATATATATAGTGTATGTTAGTATATATATATATATATTAGTGTTTACTGAGTTGAAATTGATGCAAAAGCCAACTCTGAAATAAACAAGAAACGGTCAGTTATAGCTAAAGAAAATGTATAAATAAAAAAAAAACTAAATTCATATCAGCATCTGATCTCATGCTGTTCAGCACATCTATGAAACTCTGATAGGTATCAGAGTAGCAGAGAGTGCAGAAGCGTCTGTGTTGAGCTAATGCTGCCTGATACCTGTGTGATACAGTTTCCGTTTTAGTTCCTTGGTTGAAAGTGAGTCTTCATGCATTCATTCATTCACCAACGGCAGATGAAAACACACCTTATACTGGTAAGATAGCTGGTCAACCAGCTCTTGACCGGCATAGTGCATGTTGCATTTGATTTTGCTCATGCTGGTCCTGCTGAACCACCAGCATGGTCTTTGTGGAGTTTGCTGGTTTAGCTGGTCAGCATTCAGACCACCAGTATGTCCAAGCCTGATTAAGCTGGTCGACCAGCATTGACCTGCTAAAACATCAACAAAATCAAATCCATCTGTATCAGCTTGATGGCTAATACACTGTTTTTAGCTATGAGAGATACGTGTGTCCATTTGTATAGATACCTGCATGAGGAAACCACCAAAAACCGTCCGTTTGAGATACAACATAAAGTACTTTAAGGCAATTTGGGCAATTTACATGATGCTAGCTGGTGAAGTAGGTTTGATCTTGGCTGGTTGGGGTCATTTATTAAAAGGTGGCCAGAGTATAGCTTTGAAGTTCAGATGGCGAGGTCTGGCTTTAGATTTCAGACACCCAGCTTGCACATGGCGGCCTGGGAACTGCTGCGTCGATACCTGTGCAGGTCCTCCTCTAAGCATTGTATCTGTAATCTCAGGCCGTTGTTAAGCACGTGGCCTCAGCCCTGCGTGTGCATACCTGGCCGCTTGTGTAAGCACAAAGTTTTGTGCTGGCGGTTGCCATGGACACAGAGCCGGCAGCGAATAATATTGCATCACAGCTACAACTGAGTGACATCGAGGAAACTCCTTATCACAGTCCTCTGGTAAGGTTCATTAACAAACAAAGGTGGAGAGAAGGCACTAGAACGAAGGCCGCTTCGACACCTAAGCAGCGCTTTTTAGGTAGCATGTTAAGCGTTAGGCATTAAGCAGTTACTTCCGCATCTGTAACTGCCGCAGACAGCTGATTACCACTGACGATCACTATTACACATTTAGCCTTTACTTATACCTTCACCTACAAGTACTCTAATCAACATTACTTAAAAGCAGTCAGTTAATCTGTTGACTCCAGTCACACTTCAGAGCAGCGGCTAAAATCATACACATGCATTAAGAAGCCTATTTAAATGTTTCATTAGCAAATTTACTTAAGAGACGTTCTTGAGTAATGCTTAAGCCAACTTTTAATGCAGCAATAAGTAGAATATTTGTGTTTAGTGCTTAATTAGCATTTTCAAATATTATCATGTAGAATATTTGAGGAATGGATACATCATGTTTTGAAGACGCACTGCATAGTGTATGTGTGTGTGTGTATGTGTGTGTATATATTTATATATATATATATATATATATATCATATTTTAGTAGCAAGACATACTGTATTTCAGTAATACTTAAATTACAATTTAAAGTAGCATCATTTATTAGAAGTAATACTTGAATCATATTTTAAAGTAGCAAACCAGAATATTTAAGTAATACTACACTCGATTTAAAGTGAATTGTATTTTTGTGTGTAGTTTCCGGTTTTAAAAATGTCACTTCAAATGTGTGTGAAGCTCATTTTTAAACCTGAAGTGTTCTTCAGATCAGCTGCTTTAAAAGTGGAGAGCTTTTTTGGGTGCGGCTGGCTTTCACTTTCTTTTCAGAGTGATTTGTTAGATGACATTAGTTCTACTTAAACAAAGGATTAGTTGGCCTATACCACTAAAGTTATGTGATGTAGTTTATAAAGTTGTTCTCCTTGTGTCATAATTCCTCTATCCAATGAAGATTGTTCCTGTTTTAAGTCTTGGTTCCTCTAAGTGTAGCTTCCTCATGCTCTTAGGGATTTTTTCCAGCCACTGCTGCGCTCGACAACACTCATTTAAGGCCTGTGACCCTGACTTCTGCAAGCGGCTGTGGGACATCAGTGAAAAAGAGAAAGAAAAAAGAACTGAACTGAACAGTAAGCGTAGCCCAACTGGTTTTGTGATTTTACTGTATCTAAGTAAGCTGCAGTTGACACTTTCACTCCACTTGCCCCTGAAACAAAGTGCTTATAGCGTGGCATGCAGAGTCCTTGGCGGCATAACTGACATATTATGAAAACCACGTGTTTCTGCTATGTCGTTCGTCCCTCACCGCAACAGCGATCGCTTCGTTGACCTGTCTGACCTTTGGTTGACCTTTTGCCTCTGTGTCTCAGTACCTGTTCCCAGGGTTACAAAAAAAATAAAATAAAAAGGCAAACAAAAACAAACGCCTGAGTCATCCTCTTGTGTGTTCAGCGCCGCTGTCCGATCCCACGGACTGGGCGGACGTCTGCTTCACGCATGCTAGCATCATACCGTTTGAACTTCTGATGCTTATTCCCTGACCTCCGCATGACCTGAGATGAGTCTAAAGAGACAACAGCAGCTGGGGTCTGGGGGACCGGGAGGGGGAAAAAACAGTTGTTCCACTGCCCCTGGCTATTCCAACAGATGGACCGGAGAAAACAACAAAATGGAAAGAGGGAAAGCGGAGAGAAGAAAGGGAGCTCACCTGATAAATTCTGTTTTAGGGAGCGGAGCACTGTGTGTGTGTGTGTGTGTGTGTGTGTGTATGTATGTGTATATATATATATATATATATATATATATATATATATATATATATATATATATATATATATATATATATATATATATATACACATACATACACCAATATGATAAACCACAGCTAGCTATGTTCTCTTAAAGCCCCTCACATTTTCTGATAGAGCCGGTACAGGGAAACTATGTGTTCTATCACGTTGTGAATCCCCCACTGTTCACAATGGTCAAGGGCTCAGAGTGGTTCGGAGGTCTAATGCACTACCACAATGGCCCGGGGGTTGTGAGGGTGAGGGTCGTGCCGCATTGCCATCAGCAGCCAGAGTCTGAGAGAGCACAATTAGCAGCCATCAGTCTTGAAGCGATGTTGGCTGGCACAGGCTGTTAGGTGGTGTGGCGCAGCTGCTGCTTTCTTCCGAGCATGTCTGGTGAGCATGTCTGGTGGCTTTGCATGTATCGGAGGATACGTGTGGTCAGTTCTTACCACAGTGTGGGGAGCATTGCTAATTGTTAGGGGAAGCTACATGTGGGTGGGTTAATTGGCAATTCCAAAAAGGGATAAATAAACAATCAAAAATGTTCATGGTTTCCCAGAGCTGGATCACCCTGTTAAGAAACTGCCGGGTTACAGGAAGTAAGGTGGAAATATTGAACATGCTGAGGTGATGTTTTTACAGGGGGGGAAAGTGAAATCCAGTCTTATTTGATCACACTGGAGATATATTTTAGTGAAATGTGTAAACACAGTCTGATAGTGTAAATTAAGATACTCTCTGAATATTAAACGCACGTTAATGTTAGGTGTGAACAGCCTTTGACTCTACATTAAGGGGGTAAATGCATTCATTTCTGGTGCAATGCAGCTGTTTAGCGACATCTCCGGAGTCGACAAACCGTTTATCTGCTGAAATATTTGCTTCCCACAGCCTACATTGACCAATGTTTTTCTGTAAAACATCCTTTGGATGAAAACATGGCTATAGATGTATGAACTCCTGTGTTACAATCGAACGAATTATCTCTGGAACTGGTGAATAATTGCAGTACTGATGGTGTCAGTATGTAAGAATGCGCATGTCACACTTTATTGAAAAAAACAAAACAAAATGCAACCTGGCATATATTCCCATAATGAATATACATTAGTATACAGCTGGCGCTCTGAATGAATACACAGTCGGGAAAGGAGGAGATGGAAAAGAAGACCCTACTGCAAACACAATGTTAACAAACAGACGGAAAAGGACAGCTACAAATAATGCACTTTTCGATTATTCAGAGGGAGTACAGCAATGCTGGTAATATACAATTATGGGCAAGGGGCTAAAATATCTGTGCTATATAACGCAGACTCTTTCTGGAGCAATATGTCAGCACGGCACAGCTGAGCTAAGCTAGCTTAATGACCCAACAGAACTGGGCCAGCAGAGTCGCAGGGTGGACTGTACCACAGTTCCAAGCGTTTAGGGGTGCTCCACAGGCAGGCATAGTGATCATTTTGTCCATTTCCATGAGAGACACTCCTTTTGTGAGACGAAGGGAGTCCATCTGTCTGTCTGTGTGTGTGTGTGTGTGTGGAGGGGGGGTCTATGCAGGATTTGTCATATCTGCATTGATGTAGGCTACTTACGATATTCCTTTCTATCCATCTACTGGACATTCAGATAGTAGAGCCCGATCAGGGGTTGAGAGCTCGGTCACAATGCCAGAAACATATTGCTGCTGTAGGAGTATCAGGTTCAGTCTCACATGTGCCATCCAAGAACCCACAGTCACCTTCTAGAGCGCTTCAGAAAGCACTGTTCTAAGCAGGGGTGGGAAGAGCATGAAGAAAGTTCACTTAAGTGAAGGTACGAGTACTGTATTAAGATTTGACTCAATTCAAAGTGAAAGTATGAAGTCATGTACCGACAAGTACATGCTTTTTAAATATCAAGTGCCTGACCATTGAATGTCCTGACAAAGATGATCTGGTGTATTTTCGGTCTGGATGGTTTTAATAACACATTCAAATCAGGCAGGATCTTGACTGACTGGCAAGAGAAGTAGAGTGTCTCATTTTTTTTTAGGGGATTTGTAATGAGGACTTAAATGGAAGAAGGCTTAAATGGAAGCGTTACTGGAAATGAAGCTATGTAAAAGTACGGTACACAACCCTTGCACAGTACTGACGTACGATCACTCAAGTGCTTTCCACCCCCGGCTCATGCAAAGACAGCGCAGAATTGCCAGATTGCCAGCATAGTGGTTGTAGCCTACATGTAAAACACCTTCAACACTTGCACTGGCTCGGTTCACAAGTTCCTAGTACTGAGTACTGAGCCTTAATTAAACGACTTGCATCCCTGCTTCCCCTCTAGTGGTTAAAACTTGCAAGTTCAGCTTTTCTCCAAAATCATCGTCCAAGACCTGGAAGCAAATGTGCGTCAATGGTGCCCTCTAGTGTTTCACGAGTAACATCTCCTTTTAACTAAACACTGTAGTTTGTGCTTGCAACTGCCCTGGGGATCAGATATTTCACAGTTGGGTATGCCAAAAGTCTCCTTACTTTTGGCTTGTCTTGTTAATCCCTTCAACATGTCAATGGTTTCAGGCTCCGGCTCTTAGTCCTCAGAATAATAAGCCTGACTTGTAGACATATACAGTGCTGTGCAAAGGTTTAGGCATCTAATGAAGCACATTTATCTTGGCAGGTAAATGTTTACTGTGTTTGCTTGTTAACACACTGTGCTGTATTGAGGTGTCCTTGCATCTATTCTAAAGCTATAAAGTAACTAAGAATATTTTAGTGTGAAAACAATGGTTGATCTGATATGTGAGCTAGTCTGAACTTGTATTAGATGATGATGATGATAATACTGGGCTGCCACTAGGAGAGCACTGGAAATGTAAAAGCTCTACTGACTGTATTAATGTTATTTGGATTTATTAAGTATCAAGTGTTTTACTGAGCCCACCAACACTTACTGCCAAGGTAAATATTTTTTTTAAATCGAAAAATAAAAAGTAGAAAAAATATATGGTGCCTAAAACAATCAAGCTTAAGAAATTCCACTTTGTGAAATATATCCTTCACATTTTCTCACTGAGTTAATATTTACTGCATTATACATTCTTTTTAATGTGTCATGATAGTGGCCCCTCCCTTTAAAGATGCAAATGTGGTGCGTAACTATAGGCTGGTAATTCTGGGTTCTTGGCAGGTAACCCCCCCTCTCTAAAATCCTTCATCTATAATACTGTTTCACAAGAACGTACAGCACATATAGCGGGCTACATTGAGAGGGTCCCTGCGAAATGGGTCATTTCATGGAAATTTTTTGGGGGCAAGTCTTATATAATTTGCGTGTATTTTCCATGTCTGTCAACTGTACTTTTCATGTGTTGTCCATAGAAGTCCCTCATTTGTCACACGTCCACTTGAGTTGCACCACCACCAGATCGGACAACCCTGCCACGGTCATGTATGTAGAGATGTAAACAACTGTGGATCATTGATGTTCCAGTCCGGTTCGCTCTGTACTGCAGTATGATCAACATCTGCTGGTGGAGGTGGCTGTGTATAAAAATTGGCTGCTGGCATTGGGGGACTGATGCCATACTGGTCAGCCTGGAGTGCGTGTAATAGTAGCAGTAAACTCAAGCAAGAGCAAAGCAAAATCCAAGCTTCTATGCTGCATCCTTCAGCATCCTCCAGAGCTTCCTTTAGAGAAGTTCTTGCACTTTAGGGACTGATGATTGTCAGCGACGGTTCTGAGTCGGGCAGCTCCGGGTCATGCTTTCTTGTGTTTTTCTTCTTCTTTTTAAAGCTTCCGCTCTACAGGCAAACTATTGAAAAACGTTTTTTAGGCTTTTCTTGTTTTGCTCTTTCTATAAAAATAACTCCATTTTCATCAAAAGCAGTTAGGTGCAGAGGGGCAGTCTTGGAATTCTGGAGAGCTGGGAAGTGTGTGTGAGAGTAAGTTCAGAAGTTGCTAAAAATCTCATATTTCTTATTCCAGTCCATCTGTGGTGCTCTCTTCTTGGCGCGCTTGGCGTGGGCCTTCTCTTTAGCTTCTGCCGCTGTGGGGCTCAACCTCAGGCCGATCTCGGCGAAGGGGTCCAGCAAGCGGCTACCGCCGTCTTCAGAGTTCTACACATACACAAACACAGCAGCAGGTTTTACTAAAGACCTAGGTCCAGGGTGACTGGAGTGCAGTTTGCATTTTTCAGCATCACACAAAATACACAATGTAAACGTCTTTAGACCCAAAACTTTGCAGTTGTTTTACACATACCTGCGTGCTGGTGTCCTGGCTACTGCGGTCCGAGTGCGTAGACTGGGACGTGGAGCGTCCGTTGACGCGGGGACTGGGCGAGCCGTTAGTGATGGACTGAGTATCAAAACCTAAACCAGTGAACAAAAGCAATGACTTTAGTTTTTTGCTTTTTTTTTTGATGGGTTTTGCTTAGACACCAAATCTGTGCGCACATAGCTGACCAAAAAACTACTCCTAGCTTTACTGTATTGTTCCTTAGTGTACACTGTTTTGTGCTGGCATGGACCTGTTGGATCATTTTATAGATGTAGTGCCAAATAATGTTAAAATCCACTTAAACAAGATGGGGATTTAAGTGGATTAAACCCCACAACAATGGGGTTTAATGAGAGTATGTGACCTACTTCGGCCTGTAGTTAGCACTATGCTAACTTATAGCCATGGTCCTGGTATAAAAGACTATATACAGCCACAAAATCATGAACATGGTGCAGCACAGCTGCTACACCTCTTGTCGCCTTAGCAATGTTAAATAGGGCCATAGCCGACTTGAGCATGCTAAACTTTATAATTATGCTTCAGGGCACTAAAGCGTACTTGTCGGCACACTAATGATCAGTGCACTTGAAGAGAACTAAACTGTCATAAACAGTCATTCTTGTACTTACTAGATACACTCTGCCATTTTCTGTACTGGACATACTAAAGAAAAGACCCAGGATCTTGCTGCACAAAGATGACGCGAATATGGAGCCAATCAGCAGATCCCAAAGCCACTAAGCCCTCCCATCGATCAGTTAGCTAGCCTTGCTGAGAAAACCGCGCACAGCCACCGGAAGGGTTTACCCTCCATGCTCAGAACTCTTCGGCCCTGCAGTGGAAAAGCTGTTATACCCACTAGAGCAAACCTGAATCATTGAGCTTTGTACTCCAGGTGTATAAAAGTGGGGACAGTGTGTGAGTAGATGTTTTAAAGTGCTGCATAAGTATATGTCTATAGAAATCGACTGAAGTCCTGTTGCCATTCCGTAATTAGCGTCATGCAAATCTTCGGAACTCTTAGAAGCTCTCTATCTAAGTGTATCTATCGTGTAAAGTCCTAGCTAAAACTGTTTGTTGGGGTGGTTTTTTTTTTATTTTTAAAAACCTGATCTTTTGAAGTACTTGTGAACAAACACTGCACTGTTAAATGTAAGTTTCTTGAGTAACGTTTTAGGGGTTCCTCAATTTGAAAATGTGGAGGAACCTCTTAAGGTGCTTTGAGGAACCTTCAGGAAAATGTTTTTAGAAGAAAAACCTTTATTCCTTAAAAAGTTCCTCTAAGCACCTCCACAGTTTCAAACTGAAGAACCTCCAATGGTTCCTCAAGAATCTTTGATCATAAGACTGGCAACCTCAACAGGATGCCGCAGACAAAGGGGAAAGTTAATGAGGTTAGTCAGGTTTCTTTGTCAGTAGTAGAGAACTGTTTTGGTGTTGCTCTTGTGTAACAATTTCCACAGGAATGCTAACCTGCTTGTCACATGGATGCAACAATATTGAAATTTTGATGCATTCACAACCTCATAACCCAGAGGATCCAGTGGCGTACAGGAAATAAAATGTGTGTAGGACAAACAGTTACACTCTGTTCACAGCAGAGTGTAACTGTGGTGGTTTTCAGTAATCCAGTGTTTGTGTTTACACTCTTATGGAACAAACCTTTGACGTGGCTGCTGGTGGGGATGATGCCCAGCTTTTTGAAGTGATCGTCCGTGTCTGGATCCACGACCAGCAGACGCGTCTCATCTCCTCCGCGCTTAATGAAGGCCACCACCTCTGCGTGCCGCATGTTCTCAATGTTCACGCCATTCACCTGCACACAGAAATCCAGAGAGACGGAGCTAATTAAAAGGTGAAAGCAAGCTCTTTGTTCCTCTTGGCCCTCTTCATCGAGTAAAAGCGACACACTCCATTCAAGTCATTACAGTCCTTACTACCCTCATATAAACTCCTTTTCAGCCTCTTCAAGGGCGAGTGAATGAGCGTGAAATATGAAGGCTCTATTGCACAAACTATAAAGAAGGTTACAATTTCAGCGCTGACCCTGAGCTTAAAGTTAATCTGTTCTCATATCACGACTTGGCCACCAGGTGGCACCCCAACCTGTTTATATTCTCCAATCTATGCCAGAGTTAAAAAGGACCATGGAATTGGGTTGGATATTTTCCATTAACTGTTACGATGGATACGTTTGCTTTTAAACCTCATCACAGAGCATCAAAAAGTTTCCCTTCCCTCTTCAGAACGTCTCTCCTGAGTATGTGACGGAGAGGCAGATGTTTTGCTATCCAATTAGTCCTACAAACCCTGTTTTTTTCTTCTTTAGTGTCTTTCGCCAAAATGTGAGCTTTTTTTTTTTTTTTTTTTTTTCTCTCCTTTTGCCCTTAGTCGTCCCTCTTTTCTCTTTTAGTCGCTTAGCAACCTGTTTGGCAGTGGGATCGGGTTCACCGGATGGAAGAGAGGAGAGAAGAGAGGGGAACGGAATTAGTTCTGAAAATCCAATCACAAACAAAACAAAAAAAAAAAAACGCTCCCCAACAACCCTAAGCACCTCAAAACTACATGATGTTCTCTTACATGAGAGGCCTTATTTTTATATCAGAACATTTTCAGCAGGGCTGGAAAAGACCTGAGGGCAGGTAGCACAACGCCATCAAATATTGATAGTGAGGCTGCTGTTGTGGCAATAGTGTGGGTTTCAGGTGACCGTGGCCTGGGGGGAGGGGTTGAAAAGGGGTAAAGTGTGTGTTTGATTGTGTCCTCTTTAAAGAATTAGTTCAGAAACCATATTTTGACCATATATGTTGTAAAATAGCGCAAGATTAGAATTGTTTTTTTTCTTTTCTTTTCCGATACCCATACAATATTGAGGTTTTAGTTGTTTTTATTCGCTACTCTTCTCTTACTCTGAGCATTTACAAGTAGGCTTAATGCTCAAACTACTACTAAACAATCAACTACCCACCGACTACACTTGTTACAGTAGTGGATCTGATTCACTTTTTCCCCTTCCCAACATGTCCCAGCAGTTTTTTTGCACTGTAGATGTGCAATGGGTACGCAACCTGCATGCTGTAATCATCACCCAGTTGACTCAAGTGGTACATAACCTCAGCTCATAATGTTCCCAACGCAGTTTGACATAGTTATCTACATAAACGGACAAAAACACAAACAAAATTGAGGCTCCTACTGCCGTTCTTATCTATAGACCTCTGTTTGTATAGATAAGCATATGACAAGCGTCAGAACTCACATAAACCACACTGTCTGATATTACCATACACAACATGATGCAATCAGATGAATTAATAGGCATGCAGTTTTCAAAATGCTATGATTTGTTAGCTACAAGAAGCAAATGTGTGTCAGCTAATGGACCAAGAAAGGCTAATTTGATGTTTCACTGAAATCTTTCTTTAAAATGTAGCCGGCCTATAAAAAAAGTGAAAATGTTCATAATGTTCTAGGAGAAAAGAAAAGAAAAACACGGGGGGAGGGGGGGAGCTAGTCTGTCTAAAAGAGACTATGACTTCTTGAGGATTAGTGAAAGGAAGAAGGTTCAGCTTAAAGGGAAAGCTTCCTCAGCTGCCCGTTACAAGATCTGGCTCTGAAAGCCTACTTTAGAGTAAGGGAATCCCGACCATCTCAGCAAGAACTGTATAACAACGGAGTATACTGTATATATAATACTCTGCTGTATCTATACAGAATTCTTTAGATAATGCTGAAATAGAGCTGAAGAGCAAATCTCCACATGCTTATTAGAATCTGTAGCACACAAAAGCCCTGCAAAACATAGCATCACAGCAGTGTAATTCTAATAATGCATTCTTTAACTACTTTAAGTTGCACTCAAATGTGCAAATGCACAAAGCTTGTCTAGTATTCCCAATAGACTGTGGCTCTAAAACATTTACAATACTTTTAGGTTAAGTTGGAGATGAGGTGGGATAATGATCATCCAACATCCTGACTTGACTAATGCTGTTGTCACTCACAGCAGTGCCCCAAAATCTAGTAGAAAGCCTTCCTTGGACAGTAGAAACAGTTCCTCCAACAAAAGCAGATTTTCTAAATTTTTGATTTTGGAAGAAGCAGCACACGAGCAGGTGTCCCAGTAATTTCGACCAAATGGTGTATAACCTTTCTCATTTTGAGAATTTTATAGAAATGTTTGAAAATAAAGTGTTTCAGTGATTTTATTTACTTAATGGGTGGCTTAATTCAGGAAATAATAGATAACTAAGCTTTTGTCAAGAAAATAATGCTTAAAACAAGCTAAACGATCTTCCCATGAAATAAGACTCTTTCAGCAGATACAGCAGATTTTCAACACTTTAAACAAATAAAGAAATCAGTTTAATAAGCCTATATTTTCGACGATATCAAAATATCAAAAAGGAATATTTTCGACTATTTTAGACTAGACTATAAGGATTTTATTAGCCCTGCACTACAGCTGCCAAGATTAATCAAGAAAGCTAATTATTTATTGACCGTTCATTTACAAACAAAAAGGGCTCTACAATGCTCTAGAATTGTGGTCATTCTGATCTCTTATGACCTACCTTTGTAAAGCTAAGGTCCCATCCACGCATATTGACCCTCCTGTGTTTTGGACTTCTGTCCACATTGAGGTGGTGATTTCTGGAAACTCTGTTTTCAGTGTTGACATGTGGATGGGGAATACCTCCTTACTCCCTATATAGTGAACTACATCAGTCAAGTCAACATTAACTGACTGCCATGGGCTAGCTAAACTGTAAGTGTACCTCATCCCCCTCTATAGCCTCTCTTGGGTGGGGTAATATATTGTAGAGCTTGCAATACAATGTTGTTGTATTGTGGGATACCTTTTATTCCAAATGTAACATTCCCCCTTATTGCATTGTCCAAAGACTGTCTAGGCTGTGACAATAGAGCCTCTCTGAGTCAATGTGTGTACAGGTGTAAGACTGGTTTGGTTGGTCTATTAATAATGCAATAGTATATATATTCATCTATTATAGAAATATTTGGTAGACATTAGGCAGCTCTACGTAGGTCTTTGCACGTATTGGCAGGTTCTCTCTTGTCTGCAATGAACAAAACCCCCTTAGTGGTGGATCTAGAAGGTAGGATGACCTCAGCGTGATTGAGATCATGTGTGATCACTTGGTAACAGGCATGTAAGAGAGAGAAAAAAGGAGAGAGAGAGATGATTATCAGGTGAAATGAATAGGCCCTTGTTCCTCTTGCTCCTTCTTAAGCACACTCTCACACTGTGGAGCTCTAACAATCTCTCTCTGGGATCAAGTAAAGATGACACTCGTGTCAGTTAACTGTCAGTCAAGTCAATAGGTCAATGCTCTTTCCCTTGCCTTTCGCCTCTTAGGTCTTACAGACTTCCCTTTAGTCTTTTCCATGGACTCTCTCTCTCTCTCTCTCTCTCTTACTCTCTAGCCCAGTGAGGAGAATGCTGTTATGCTAGGAGTCGGTCTTCACTCTTAACTCGGGCTCAATCAGGCGAGAGACCAAGCCAGAGAGGGAGGACAAGAGCGAGGCCAAACATTCACGCCGCAATTGATGGAGCGTTAAGTGATTTTCACCATCTTTCATTGATTATTCATGATGCTTTGCATATTTGTATTATCATCCTCTATTACCATATTTTTTAAAGATTTTTTAACTTTATATTCAAGGCCACTGAGTGAGTATATTTAAATTGCAGCGCTACACACAACCGGTCATTGATATAACATACCCCACAATAACTATTTCATAAACACAGTTAATGTTGAGTTTTGACCCTGCAGGGGTCCACAGACGCTTTGCTAGCATCTCTAAAAAAACATCAAATTCTCACTTGGTAAAGTTGAAGAGAAACACTGCAACTGACTGCAATTTAATAAATTCAGCACAATGGAAAACAGTAAAAACATTCACCATATTAATGAGCATTTAGAGGGTGTGAAATGTCCCACCCCAGCTGAAGATTTGGATTTGTTCTCTTGCTTAGTTTGATCTCCTCCCAGATGAAAATTGAGATATTGATTGGTTCTGCTGCTGCGTTGGACGTCCTCCCCCGAGCCGAAATAGAGATTTTTGACTGGTTCTGCAGCAGAGTGAGACCCCCTCCCCAGCTGAAATTGAGATTTTGTTTGGTTCGCCTGCAAAGTTTGACCATCCTTTAGCTAAGATGAAGATTTGAATGAGTTCTCATGCTACCCTTGACTATCTCTCAGCTGAGATTAATATTTTGATCAGTTCTGCTGCTGAGTGTGACTTCCTTCACAGCAGAAATTTAGATTTTGTTCTGCATCCAATCAAAAGTGGTGGAATGAATTCCCGCTCCCAGTGGTTCCAGCGGCTATATATGTATGTATGTATGTGTGTGTGTGTGTGTGTGTGTGTGTATGTATATATATATATATATGAATAATCATCATAAAGTGACTATGTAAATCTGTTGATGAAATTACTGCTCATCCTGCTTCCTGGTACATCGCCTGCTCGATGCTGTTTTTGTGCACAGACCCATTTTCACCAATCATGTTTGTTGGAAATGCCTAGAGTGACATGTCTAGGTAGGTTGTTAATAGACTAAAATCTCCTGCTAACATTCATCTGATCAGCTGAGGTTCTGAATCTGGGCATCTAATACTTTATGATCCTATCAAAAGAGACACGCTCAAGTGTGTTCATGCCAAATACAACAGTATGCAAAAGCGCAAAGCCGTTAATGTTAGTCTGAACGGGTTAATGAAAGGCTTTTAAAACATTTGAAGGTTGTAGGCAAAAGACGTGAAAATCTGCTAGTCATACACCCACTAAAATAACAGCATGACAGCACGCTTTCTTATAAAAGCTCTGCCTCGTATAAACACGGCAAGGGCTGAGAGTGGGTGCTGGAGCAGTGGAGGGGTCAGCCACAGACAGAGAGATTTAGATTTATCCTCTCTAACACCCCCCCCCCCCCCCCCCCCCCCCCCCCCCAACAGGCCTCATGCAGCTCTGCCTGTATACACTCCGTTAACGGTTCTGCTGAAGGAAATATGGGCACCAAAGCCACAGCGACCCAATTACAGCTGTCCTCATTTAAATAAAGAGTGGTGCAGTTTAATGGACATCCCAGTTTGTGTGTATTTAATAAATGAAAAGCTGCTAAATGTTTGGAAGGGTCAAAAGTCGGGTCTGATACGATGGAGAGGTGTATGTGAGGACTGAGTTGCACCTCAAACATCATACCCTGAAGGATCTGAATCCAATTAATGTGATGTGTCTGTGTGTGTGTGTCTGTAGGTGCTTGCATGGGTACTGGTCAGATGCAGTGTGGAATAAGAGTGTTTATAAGAGTGGGCATGCATGTGTGTGAATAAGGGAACGTGTAGGTGCAGGAGTTGTGTGTAAGTAGGAGTGTAATACTTGCCTCTGAAAGGCCAATCTGTGGAATGAGAAAGTAGGACCATGTAAAGATGCAAGGCAAGGAGACACTTGGGGATCTATACATGGTAATTCTGGGCTGATGTAGATATTCAGTATTTTCCAATATACACCAATGGACCTGTATACTGTGCTGTTGGTATGCCATTCAAACCCTTAAGTCTACATTATTCCGCCACGCTCACGGTCAAGAGTTTGTTTCTTTTTCTAGTCTGGTTTGTTTCTAAAGGTTTATAATTATATCATACTCAAAGTGAATGAAGTCTGAAGTAGGCTATTGCCAAGGACCATAAAGAGGCTAGGCTGTACTAACCCAACATTCAAATAATCTATTTAACGTTATTTAGAGCAGTGCTTCTCAACACTGGTCCTGGAGGCACACTGCCCTGCACATTTCCCTGCTTTAACACACCCCTGTGACTCCGAAATGGCTTGTTAATGAGCTGATTAGTTGGATCAGGTGTGCAAGGTAAGGTGCCTTCGGGAATGGGAGTTGTGAAACACAGATTTTAGAGCATTTAGAGGGGCAGCTCTGTCATGAGGGTCCAGTAAGATGTTAGCCTAAAAGCTAATTTAGCTAAGAGCCTTACTAGCACCCAACACGTCCGCTTCAACCAAGCAGCATAACAGTCATTTCTCTGGGTCAGGTTGTTCTGGTGTTGGTTTCTCCTCCAGAAAATGGTAAGATCAGGTATGTGGATGTTTTAGATTTAGCGATTTTGTAGCTGCATGGTTTTCCGCAACATTCCGATCTCATTGTGTTCAAGCAGAATGCTCCTCTTCTTAAGATGGAGAAATCTACAGTTTGCAAAACGTTTACAATTTGCCCTTTCATTCAAAAGAGCATTGGTAAGGTCATGTACTGACAAAGGTCTGGCTCTTACTCAGCGTTCCAGTACATCCCAAAGGTGTTCAGTGGGGTTAAGGTCAGGGCTATGTGCAAGACACTGGAGTTCCCCGACACCAAACCTCCTAAACCAAGTTTCAGTCAGGCTGAAATAGCAAAGAGCCTTTACCAAACTGATGCTTTGTAAGCGACAGGTTTAATATTGACTTTCACTTGAACTAAGAAACTGAAGCAAAACCTTAAGCCATCTTAAAACATCTCCGCCAAACCTAGATTCATCCATCAGGCAGCCAGATAGTAAAGGGTTTTGAATGATCACTCCAGATCAGTCCATTGGCAGCTTGCTTTACACCACTCCAGCCAATGCTTGGCAATGCACATGGTGATCTAAGGCTTGAGTGTAGCTTTTTGACCATGGAAACCTATTTCATGAAACTCCCAACAGAGTTGTGGTGCTGGTGTTGCTATCAGAGGCAATCTGGAACTGAGAGTGCTAAAGTCAATACAACCCATCCTCTGTGCACTGCTGTTTTTTCCCTCCCCTTATGGAGATCACATGGATGTGTAACTTTTAATTTTTACACTTGTTGGAGCAATAGGAGTGGCAGAAACATCTGAGCTCATTAATTATTATTACCATACTTTTGACCCTGTGTTTATGCAGCTACCTTTATTTTATATGCATGGGTCCAAAAGTACATTCTAGCTCACATTAAAATGTATTAGCAGGGAGTTTGTCCTTCCTTTGCTGTAATAGCTTCTACTTTTGTGGAAAGGCTTCTTGCTAGATGTTGGAACACTGATTGCATATATCCACATGAACATTAATGAGGTCAGGTCCTGAAGCTTGATGGTTAGTTCTGGCTCACTAATATTAGATGGAGCTCATTCACTCCAGAGAATGCATCTATAATGCATCTATAATCCTAACTCTTAGCATTTCGGCATACCTTTCCGCTGGCCCCTTATAAATACTTGACCTCAGAAAATGATACATGATACATTTTGTTTTAGATAAAGGTCCCTATTCACTCCCTGTGTCGCCTCACATTTAATCAAACATTACCTCCCTCTTCCTGACACATCCCAACACTCCCTCATTCTCCATTATACTCCCTCCACCAGTGTGTGTCTGGTTGGCCATGCCCCTTTAATGCCTGTATGCAGATGCATCAGTACTGATTGCAGCTCATGTCCCATTCATCCTTCTTAAGAATTTGCTGAGTGGCATGAAAGCTATTAATCACTGAAAAACTGCAACTATTTGGTACATGTGCTGTTGTTTACTCTACACAGTGCACTGCAGTGAGTGATATGGTGGGAAAAAACAGGGCCTCCCTTTATAACACCACTTGATTTCAGATATGCAGCAGGAGTATTCTAGATTTACAACTTCGAATGACTTCTGTTTAAAAGAATGCTCAGAATGTTTCAAAGTATTCCCTATCTGCTTCCTTGTCATGGACAATGTGCAATACAATTTAATATCACTGTTGTTAGAACAGCACTGAAGCCCTGCTGGGTCAAACTCAACACAACTCAACACAACGAAGAGAAAGCTGGGGAAGCAAATGAGCATCCATGCTAAGCTAAAGCTGAACTCCCTTAAAAAACAAGTTGGACTACCTCAGCTGACCACTGAAATTGGGATAAATACACATGAGAAGGGAAAGCACCTTGGGTTGTAAATAGGCTTGTAAAACTGATTTTTTTACTGGAACCAAAGGCAGTAATCATCATCCTCCTCCTCCTCCTCCTCTTCCTCCCCCCTCACCTCTATAAGCCTGTCCTGCGGTCTAAGGCCAGCGCGGTCAGCCGGGGAGCCAGGGTCCAGAGAGCGGATGTATTGGCCTGGTCTGGTTTTCTCGCTGTGCAGGTTAAAGCCATAGCCCGTCTCAGCCCGGACCAAGTGACAGAGCCTGGGGGTCAGCTCAGACACATCTGCTGGAGGGGACTGCACTGGGGTCTGAGCCTCCTGCCAGAAACAAGGACATACAGAGACATGCATGTAAGTTTTAGATTAGAGTGAATCAGATCGTGCAAGATGCCTTAAGACACACTAGGACAGGGCTCTTCAAGTTCAGCATAGTTTGGTGACTTCCCTGATCATAAACGACTGGTTTAAGTGTTCTATAAATTACCAGGATAATTGGGTGTATTTGAGCTGGGAAACTGTCAAGCCTTTCATGTTTGGGACTACAGAACCCTGGATAAGGCCTATGACCTGTTTACTATATAGTGTTCTACATGAGGCCAATTTTTGGTATTTTGGGTTCCCTGTAACCTTTCAATATTTTTTTTTTTTGTAAATGCAATGTGTGCATATGCAGAACCTGTTTTTTAATATGTAGATTAAAACTTTCTCCATGTATTATTAAGGTTTTAGAAAAAACATTAAAGCTGGTATAGAACATTTCCATTATCTGAAGATTCGTCAAATATTTAAAGATCAAACATGCCACTTTGGGGCAGTACTTCTCTTATTCAGTCCACCCCTATGTGTTGTGAGCAAAAACCCAGACATTTCAAAGATCCCAGAGGACTGCTTTGAGAAGCCACTGGCTTAGAATAACCAGTTCTGGTTTCCTAAGGTACCTTTTGCAAGAAGTGTACAGTCACATGTTCATGAGCAAACCCATGTATAATGAACTGTCCCTCTACACCAGTATTCTAAAAATTCTGGAGAGCTATTACAAGTTCCAGGACGCGCTATAGCACTCTCCCTCGCTGTAGGTATTTTAGTTTGTGCCACCTCCTACACACTTTTGTTGCTGTTCCCCCCCACTGTTTCTGCCATCTGAATCGGCGAGGCATGAAGCTCTGAGAGTAGAACATGGAGCCAAATATCGTCCAAAGAATGCAGTGAGAAAAGCGCTGTAGCTATTTATTAGGCTGACAGAGTGAGTGTGATAATGTGATCCTGAGACAGTCCATAGGCAGCAGTTAAAAGCAGTGCCAAAGAGACACTCTTTCTCCACTGTGAGGCCCATTGCAGGGCTACGTGGCTGCATGTTGTGGAATAACAAAATACTATACTTGCAATTCTACTTTATCCTATTGTGACTGCTGCACACCTTACGATAGCAAAATAACATGAATCAGTTGTGTGCCATACAATAGTTTCATTTATAAGGCTGTGCATTGGCTAGAACCTGGCGATACAATGCTGTATACAATACAATGGTGCTGTAAGCAGGGCCATTAATTGGGATTTTAAAAATCTAAAATGGGAAAAACTATACATAAGAAATATGCATAAAAGGAGACCCTACTTTTACTAAGGTCTTATACAATCAGAACAGTGGAACGTACGGTTCCATCATTGTGATTTGTCGGGGCTGATGCTGCTTGGTACGGCCCCACCCGTGGAACTGGACTGTTCAGCTTTGAATGTGACGCAAGAATCCGCTTTATTTTCCACTAGTTCATCTAACCTGCTTCCCCCAGCATTGTGCTTGTTTACACTTTGTGCTGAAGTGATGCATTTCCCTTGTTATAATGAGGGAACTCTCTCGTCATGTAAACAGACAAGGCTGGCGTTATTCTCTAGCTTCCAACTGGAAGTTTCCGCTCCACCTTACCAAGGTCTTCCAATTTATTTACTGGATTATGAGTATCTTGACTGATGTAATGACCAATAGACCCTGTGACTGGTCAGAATGCTCACAGGCAAATTGCATTCTTCTGTAATGTCATTATGGTCAATATCACGATCATGATCAGCAGACTGTGCACTGTGCAATTATCGCATCTAGATATCCAACTGCTTCATGGAATAAGTGCATATCGTGCAGCCTTGTCGTGCAGGCTTATTGGAAACATCTAATTCATAACAGGAAACCAGACAAGACACACATGTAACCCCTGTAAAAGTAAGACAGGCTGTAAGAAAGGATCTGTGAAAAACGACTGTGTGCTTTTCTCTGCGGCATTGTCCATACACATCAGTGTGCATTTGTGAGCACGGCTGCTGAAGAAAAGCAGAGCCGGTCAGGAGGCTCTCTCTACATGGGGTCTGACTCAGTTCATGCGGATGACTCAGGACCAAATGCAGCGCTGCGCTCCAGAAAGACTCCACCTCATCTCAAAGTACAGAGCCATGATCTGCAGCCATTCTCTTTGCTGTGCCGTTCAGTTTGTCGTGCAAGACATATCTCTATGGTACAAACAGTTCTATTAAGTAATTATTAAAAATGCAGGCTAGAAAAAGTTCTACAGGTTTTTGATTTGAATAACTTGTGGATCCTTCTTTAGCAGCAGTCACTTACACTTAAGGGGGGATTTTGGTCCATTCCTCTCTGAAAATGGGCTTCAGTTATCAGTATTCCTTTAAGTAATATCTGAATTTGCTTCAATTTCTCAACCATTTGTCTAACTGTTAGTTGATGTGCTGTCAGGTTTTTTTAGCATTGCTTTCGGGGCTTTTGTTTTTAAGCTTTGTGCACCTCTATAACATGTCTTCTAAGGTCTTCTGAAAGTTGTATGCATTGGAGCATGGTTCACATTAACGGATCATTTTTGATGAGAGCAGATCTGTCAGTTACCAGGGTTTGTGTGACTGTATTTGATGGGTAAAGCCCATGTGAAAACCATCATCTTTTTAATCAAAATACCTTTTACCAGGTAGCTTTTGGAGACTCGGTTTAGCTGTACATACTGTTGTCCATTTCTATACATTAGAACATGTCATACAGTGTCAGAAGATGACTAAAAAAACCCCCAATGTATTCAAGACTACCTAACTGTTTGAGGCACGCATGTGATTTGAGCAATGCAAGTCAGTGGGGTATTGCTTCTTCTAATACTTGTTGGCTATATTCACTATTATGGGACAGCCTTTCTTGTGAGTCACTACCAAACCAAACAGTGCAGAGAGAGAAAACTGCTAGATGGAAATAAACCCCTTCCTGCAAACCGTCAGTACAGTTGCATAGTACCTTGGATCCAGACTGCATCAAGGGTACTCGATAGCATAAATATAGGTCAGAAATCTAGGTTACACTGGGCTACATTCTGAGATTTGGAGCTCTCACTGTGTGCAGCAGACTCTGAACAAAGCTTTTACTTCTGCTGAGCGGTAATGCGTCTTGGCCCACCTCTGTGAACTTTACAAATGTTTTAAATAAGCAGGTTTTAAAGAGTGGTGGCCTTTAAAGGTCTTTGTGAACTGTAGTTGGTATGCGGTTATATAACTCTAAGCCTTGTTTTATGAGGAGTAAACAAGAACATTTTGCTTTGTGCATCTCTGATTTTCTTTTTCCCCTTTCAAGGAGAAGCATACAGGATGGAAATGAACCCAGGAGATTCTTCCCCTCCCTGCAAGAGGGTGAGCAGTTATGCTAATTCCCAAAAGCTTAGGCTTCCCGGGCCATTAAGAAATGTCAGTAAATCACAGCCCATCATTCCCAGCATAGTGGCTCAAAAAAAAAAAAAAGACCCAACTCCACAAACATGCACCAGAGGGAGGATAAAACACTGATGGAGAGCCAGGAAAGCCCATCTCAGCAAGGCCCATCACAGCAATAGAAACAGGTTTGGGACAGACCGAATAAATCCAGGAAGGACGAGAAGGGGGGTCCGACTCTGCTTGAAAGCCCTGAACTCCATCTTGGATCCAGACGCGAAAAGGCCTATGGGGCCAGTAAAATAAACAAGAGAAACCCCACAGCTGGGAGCCATTACGGATGGGAGCCGCGGGGAGACCAGCGTGTCTGCCAGGATGGCTGCTGACTGTTCCCCTCCACTTGTTTGTTTGTTCCAAAACAAGCCACCAAAACAAGGAGCTTTGTCTCCCTGGTCACCCCTTTTGTAGGGTATTTGTCAGTGAGGTACACTGCATTTCCAAAGTATACACATAACTCTTCAGCTTGCTGATATAGTCATTCAACTGTGCACACACACATCTCTTGAATAATCTCCACAGAAATGCAATGACTATACAATGGGACACCCTGAAGCAGCAGTACATGACTCTAAAGGCTGTGCAATGAAGCGCCGAAGTGAGAGCACCAATGGACATTGTCTTTGCAAGTTCCTGTTCAAGCTGAAGTTCAAGGTGGGTTGTGACTAGTGGCACATAGTTCTGGGCATCTCCCTGCATTATTAATCTGCTGCTGCTTATCAATCATCCTTGATGGAGCTTCTTGCAAGCAGGAAGTCATTAAGCAGTAGAATGTTAAAAGTAAAAGGTTCTTCAGTTTGAAACTGTGAAGGAACCCTTTTAAGGTGATTTGAAGAAACTTTTCCTCTTAAAAACATCAAAGCACCTTAAGAGGTTCAAACTGAAGAACATCCAAAGTAAAATGAAAAATCTAGCATTTAATGTAATTAATTTAATTTCAAATTAGAAATAATAGATTATGGATGTTTGTGTTGTTGTTTTGGTTTTAATTGAATGTAATAGTGAAAAGATATCCTGCATGGCACACTGAGGAATTTAACAGTGTTTGGAGTCCTTGAGTGCCACCATTGGCATACCTCCAAGACCAAGGACAAGCGTCAGCAAGAGGGCAAAGTACTTTAATGTCTGAGCAGAGGGGTATAAAGCCCCCAGCACTGGGCTGTGTAGCAGTGGACCTGCGTCTAGAGTGATTGAACTAAATCCAGTACCACTGAGATGAGTTGGAGTGGCATTAGTGATTCAGAACTGATCATTCAACATCAGTAGATGATCTCACAAATTCTCGTGGCTAAAATGGCCAAAAATCAAGTCTCACCAAAATGTTCTGACCTCTAGAATAAAGCCTCCCTAGAAGAGTAGTTATGGCTGTTACTGCAGCAAATACACAATTGTCTCTACATACAAATATGAGCAATCTTTTTGAGGACTAACTGACGTTAGGGAATCATTGAGGGTGTACTACCATTAGAGCTGTGGCCAAAACAGTTCCCTATTCACTGTGGAGTGGTGTGCTACTTTGGGTTCCACCATTTTGTAGTGATGTCGGAAAACATAGTGCCAAATTTCCAGTGCCTGGGCATGTTGGACTAGTGCAATCACTCCACTTGAACTGATAGGCTTGGGCACGGTTCACTGGGAAGCATGGGGTTGAACGTGATGTCAGTGATGCGACTAACATTTGGGTTCTTACCTCGTTGGTGAACATGGTTCAGCCATGGTACAAGGCAACTGGGCCTAGAGTTTGTGTCACATGTACATTACTGTTGAAACGGATAGTGCATGGCTGAACTGAGGTGATACACCAGCAGATATGTGATGAGTCAGAGTCGCTGACCTTCTCACCATCTGGGTTTGTTGAGGTTGGACCGGTTGGCCTTGGCTGGGAAAAGCTTAACTGACATGATCAACCTCAGAGGAGATTCAGCAGCACTGCAACAAGCCCCAGAGGCACGCTCCACATGCCTTTTACCTTTCTTGTGTGTGATCTGCAGTAAAACGAGAACAACAGGCCTTGCCTCAACAGACTGTGAAGAAAGTGTGTATTCTTCTGGATTTCAACATCGATCATTTCTATGAGGCTTGTTGCCGCTTCTTTTTAAGCCGTTTAATAAAAAAAACTAAAAAAAAAACTCAAACAGA
The DNA here is from genome assembly GCF_030463535.1 of Salminus brasiliensis. Taxonomy (NCBI): domain Eukaryota; kingdom Metazoa; phylum Chordata; class Actinopteri; order Characiformes; family Bryconidae; genus Salminus; species Salminus brasiliensis. Next base: position 22,096,568 of record NC_132889.1, on the reverse strand, counting down.
CGAGACGTGGAACATGTTGAGCAAAAGTATGGACAGAACTCAGGCTTCAAGACTGCTGCGACTATTGCTTTTAGCCATGTAAAGTACTCTGGCCTAGTTTAATAGAAAACCAAGTTTGTCAAATGGTGTTAAACTACATTATCAAGAGAAGAGATTACCTACAACTAGTTTGAGCCACATCTGTGTTGATTAATGCATGGATTTTGCACCCGAGGTGTGTTTGATTGATAATTAAACGACTACTAAAACACTCTTCTGGCTGGTCTCCCTTTCAGGCCCTTGCAACTTATCCAAAATACAATGGCACAGGTTGTCTTCAATGTTTCTACGTTCAGCCATGTCACTCCACTGCTGCGTTCTCTTCACTGGCTTCCTGTAGCTGCTGCCCGCATCAGATTCAAAACCCTGACGCTGGCCTACAAAGCCAAGAACGGACCAGCCCTTCCATACCTGATGGCAATGGTCAAAAGCCGGTCTGCACCAAGAGCCCTTCAAGCTTCAAGTACGGCTCAGCTCGACCCGCCATCCCTCAAAATCCGCGGAAGACAAGCGTCCAGGCTTTTTTCTGTCCTTGCACCAAAGTGGTGGAATGAACTTCCCCTGGATGTCCGAACGGCAGAGTCGCTTGCTGTCTTCAAACGCAGACTGAAGACCCACCTCCTCCGAGAGTACTTGGGTGAAGAGTAGAGTATTATGGTCTCCATATTGACTTGTGTTTAGTAGTGTCTAAACTTAGAGATATCTTTGAAATTTTGTCTATTCAAACTAGCTGAGGTTATTCTTGAGTAAATAGCAAAGCACTTTTGTAAATTACTCTGGATAAGGTGCTAAATGCCGTAAATGTAAACATAGCACACAATTGTTGACCTTACATTTACCCGTCTAACAGTGAATTAAGTCTTGCATAGCACTCAGCGTAAGATGACTGACAGTAAAGCTGCTTTTACTCTGAACACATTAGAAAACAGTGGGTTTTTTTTTATAATAATGGTGCCATAGAATTAATGTATTTAGCATTTTTTATTGTTTTCTGAGGTCTACACATAAGGTATGTGACTGGTCAGGTTTTACACACCCATTTACAACCCTACGACTGAACTTTTATGGTGGGCCCATGGTTAATTTGATGAGCTCTGCTCGGATTGACCGCTTTAGAGTCAACCCATTTAGCCACAATGTCAATAGACACAGCAGTCAGAGCATTTTCATTTATTTCTTGTAGTTATTTATAATAATGTAAGTCTTACCAGTTGCTTACCAATGCTAGTTTTACCAGCTGTCCTAGCACAGCTTGCTGCATGGCCTAATCTGGAATTCTCTTAGTTTAGGGTTAGCGCTTAGATTAGCAATACCTGCTTGTTTCCCAAGCTTCCATTCCCCAGCTACTGGAATCGCACACGCGCGCACACACACACACACACACACACACACAAAGCTGTGGCCACGAGGCCTGCTTTGCATAGCAAACCAGAGTCTGGCAGTGACATGCATGTTGTTATCTTGGACTAGGGCAAGGGTGCTTGTGCATGTACATTTTGGGGACAGAACAATGAACTCTTTCAGGAGTAAGTTCTGTCTACCTGTATTGATCCGACCAGAGTAAGTTCCTTTTTGGTGAACTTGGCACTATTTAAGGTGGAATGGCAAATTTGTAAATTTTTAGGATAAGCTGAAAGTTGTGGAAAGACTAAGGTATAGACAGATTTGACGAATCAGTAGAATTAAAGCGGATTTGCTGCACCACTTTCGAAGCTGAATGTTCGGATTCCATGTTTGGGACCGTACTTGTGAAAATGTTAGTTAGTAAGGACTGTTACAAGGGTTTTTGGAATTGGCCCAAGTTAGTTGTGTTATCTATGCCAGACTATTTTCAATGAAGGTAGAACAGTGTTTGGGATTCATAGTATGTCACTTCCATTGTCATTGGTCTACTATGCCACTATGCCATTCCAGGGCATCTTTAACCACAATAACAACAACGAAACTCAGCAGCTATGCCGTTGGCTTGCACAGTGCCAACAGGAGGGGGTATAGTTTTCCATTGGCCTAGTAGCTCCAGTGCAAAACTAAAGAAGCTAACTTCAGACAACAGACTTGTCGTGTGAAAGCTCTGCAAATCTGATTTTCCATCAAACTGGGAGAAACTATTTACATGTTTAACTTGTTCATCACTGATTTCATATCAGGGTACACAAGCTAAAGGAAGTGGAGCACAACAGCTGTGACACTTAAGCTAATCCACCCTTCTCTGAGCAACTTCGAACACAAGCATGATCTGTTCCCCCCCAAAAGAACAGCACAGAGTCATCTATTCTGATTTCTGGGAGCAAGTTTCAACAGAGACTCTAATTTCACTCTGAGGTTAAAGACTTTTGGACGGAGATACAAATCCGACCCAAGCCTTCTTTCCCCCTTACTCAGCAAGTTTCTAACTGCCACTGCTGAAAAACTGGAGGTTTTGGACGCTGAATTGTCTCTGTATAGCCAGGGGGCGAGTGGGAACAGAGCTTTCCTCTGTGCGCTTCAGAATTCCGCTGTGTCCATGTTGCTTCTGTTTGGGCTCTTGCAACAAGGAACCATAAAGCAGCGTTGCTAATGGGAGAAACAAATTTAGCACATTTTCCGCTTCCACACCCAACATGCTGCATGGCTTTCCACCTCCGCTGCATCCCTCCCTGTCCCCTGCTGCACTGCCTCTGGCCTCTCCTAAGCTTTGCTGGGGATGGGCTGCCCAAGGCCAGCTGAGCGCTAGCTTGGCCCGCAAGCCAAGTAATGCATTTCTTCAATTTCCTGTCACAATAAGGCATTGTGCTTGAGTGTGAGGGGAGTGTGGCCAGGGTCTGTTTGAGGTGTGTGTGCGCTGCCATGCTGCTGGTGAAATGAGATCGACGACATTTAAATTATTCATGTTTGGACTGCAGGGATATCTAGAACATGGCTGGTGTTAACCCTTTCAAGGCAGAGAATGACTGAAATTGTGTGGTTACACTATGACAGACTGTGTCTGTTGAAGCAAACCTGGTAGCAATCACTTGTATGATCATGCAAATACATGCTATGTAATGAATAAGAATATATGAAAATATGTATAATTAAAAAATCCCACAATATTAAGCACCGAACAATCCAAACTGGAACATCTGTGCATCTGGCCCAGGAACAAAATACAGTGCATCCAACAAGAATAAAAGCCTTGTACAGTTTGCATGAACAAAGTTTCTGAAAACTGCCATTCTGTCTGTTTTGATTGGACAACACCAAATGGACACATTGTAGTAGACATTGCATCAATGTGTATCTGCATCAGGTTGACATTAGCAAAAAAAGCTGGATTAGATATCGGAGGGAAAAACAGGCTCGATTTGCTACAAGTCTGGGTCAGACTTACTGAAACAGCACACACTCACACTATGGGATATCATGATGTTAGCTGTGTATTTCCTGCTGTGGCTTATTGTATGTCTAAGTAGCTGAGTAGAGCATGATGGCTCAAGTGTTTTTAAACATTAACCAGACACAAAATTATATTTTCATAACTTCCATAGATTGTCAAAGACTTGGTGAAGTACCGTTACCAGAAGAGGCTTAGTCAGAGTCGGAGAGAAATAGCCTTCATGATAGTCATAGACTCGTATTGCTTGTTTTCAAGAACAAAGGGTCACGACGCCAAGTTCGACAAGTTCCGTTTGGTTTTAGAGCCGGACCACATTTTTGATGTCTGTAGCCTCAAGGGAGAGTCTATTTTCAAGTGGGAAAAAAAACAAACAGGAGGTGTTCGAGCAACAGCTGTGGAACTGGAGTGCCCAGTTCCATCTGGCCGGGAATCGGGTGTGGCCACGGGACTAAGGGGGCTGTACAAAGTATCAGTAGGCCAATCAAGAGCGTGTCACACTCCCCAGACCTGTAACCTGCTTTCACGCTCTATGAATGTAGGCCAAAAGAAGCTCTCCCTCTCCCTCATCAGCTTCATCTGTAGCACAGCAAGAGACAGTGGCATGGTTCTAGCTAATTGCTGATCACATACAGGAAGGGCGATGTGGTCTAAAACTGACACTATGACACACTGACTTTTCACTCTAACCCAGCAGGAGCATCAAGTCCACTTGTTTAACCAGTTCTCAGGCTTCTGATTCGATGAGCTCATTAGTATCAGGTGTGCTCTGGCTTGGCTGGAATAAAAACAAAATTCAGTCTCACTGGCCAGTGAGCATAGAATGCATATTTTCTGCTTTTTTAGGTATACAGTGGTATGAAAATTCATGGGTATCATACAGTGCTTAATACTTATAGAATCCCACCAACAACCTCACCTCAATAACGCTGTGGTTGCTAAATGCAATTAAATCCTCACAGCAATGCTCCCAAGTCTAGCAGAAGGCCTTCCATGGACAGTAGAGACAGTTATTCCAACATTTATTTATTTATTTATTTATTTTTAAATAACCTTGATTTTGGAAGAAACAATGAAATGAATGAGCAGGTGTCCCAGTACAAAAGCTTTTGCCTATATAGCATACGTGTGTGTGCAAGCATTAGGGTTGGGCCGCTATGATTTACTTGGCTCTAAATCCCAATCAAAATTAATACTGCCGATATTTTTACACTCCCAATTGTTGAACAGCAGTATACTGACTCATGTATTTTTCATTAGTTGTCATTTTCATGCTAAAGGTTAGGTTTGCTAAATGTTACATCTGACCAATCCATTAGGTCCTTGCCTGCATGATGTAATGTGAGAACAGGCAAAAACATGTCAACAAAACAAACAAACAAACAAGAAGTTGCATAGGATCTACTCGTGTGCGGCTTGGCTGTAAAGGTCATCCCTTCAGCAAAGATTAGCAGAAATCAACAATAAGGAAGAAATGTGTGCAGAGGCCTCAAACAAGTTCTATGAGAAGTCCTTGCTTATAGTGCAAGATCCTCTAAATGCTGAGGTAGCGATATTTAAAACACAGACTTCTTGTATTATGACAAAGTGGCGACGAGGATTTTGGATCTGCGCACTGAAAAAGTGACTCACTCCTCCTCTTTAAACAGAGAGAGTCCAGCTTATAAAATATGAGCACTGGAATATGTAGTGGATGACTTGCCTTGGTACATCTGGTTAACTGGCTGGAGCTGTTGCGTGAATGTCTACCAAGTAGGAATGGGCGATGTGGTAAAAATCACTATATTTAAAGATATGTATCGCGATGCACGTAATCTGACGGGAATCTGCATTCTGCATTAGCAACGTAATTTGGTCAGTACTACCCTTAAAAGTACAGAGTTCGGTACCCAACCCTACTGATTACACATTGGACACATGCACTTCTGGATGAGTGAGAAAGTGAGCGTTTCTGCAGTACAGATCTTGATATAGTAGCATATTTATAAGCATTTAACAATCTGCCCTCATGCTAAAACTACTCACCCCTCACTCTCCTTACCCCACAGGAAACTAACGCAGCTAACCCCATCACAAATCAGTATGTCAATGTGTGGTATTTCATGCGAGATTTGTTACAGGATTGCATCTGATTAATTCTCTAGTTTGCTATGATATCTGATCCAGCATTTTCTGCTGAAATAGAACCGATAATGATGCCTATCAACACTGATCCATCATATGCAATGAGCCAGAAAAGCCAAGCTAACTTAAAGGCCCCACCAACGTGCTCAAAGGGTCACTGTTTGAGAATGGCTAAATGCTGTGGTGGCGATACTCAAAACACTGACTTTTTGTATCATGACTGAAAGTGTCCACACAGATTTTGGATTTGGGAACTGGAAAAGTGACTCACTCTGTTTCTTTAAACACGTTCAGAAACTGGCTTATAAAAGGAGGGCATTGGAATATGTAGTCTGTGAACATGGTAGATCAGCATAGATATATAAAGAGTCATATAAAGAGTTTGTTGTTATATTTACATATATAACATATACATATATAACATTGTTGTTATATATGTAAAGCTTGGGAGTGTGCATGCATGCGATTGCAGCACAAGGCCACGTCTATATTTTAGAAACCGCGGCGCTACGGCTTTATTGCTTCACATGAGGAGAACATGAGGAGCACAGAAAGAGAGAACGAGAAGAGAAGAAAAAAAGAATCCAGATGTAAAAAGTGCATATCATGCTACAGTGAAGGAGCAACGACTGATGGGAATGGAGAGGACACCGACCATAAAAGAATTGTGAAATATTAGAGGGAGCACTATTATTGGTTTCAGCTGGACCTATTGCCCACATCTGGAAAGGTGCAACAGGGTGCAGTAGTAAAGTTGTCTCTACAGACTCAAATGATAAATGGTAAGGTGGGGGGGGGGCAGATCTCCAGGCTGTTGCCTATGCATGGGATTCCCTATCCCAAAAAATAAAATAAAAATAAATAAATAAAATACTATGCAGGGTACAATAGGCTAAGCAGAGAACTGAACGCCAGGGTCACAAAAGGAAGGACACAATCAAGCTAAGCCGAATAGATATTAACAAAGCATGCAATCTTGCTGTAGATCTTCACCCACTTATCCTGGCATGTTTGCCCTTGAGTGTGTTTCACGGTGATGGCCTCATTGCCTTCATTGTCCACAGGGACAGTGTGCCTGGCTGTGCTTTCTTTAGAACAAGCGTTTTGGAGCTGGGAGGCCGTCATACATTATCAATGGAGCTCAGGGTCTGACTGATGGGTCTGTGGTAGTCCAGCCAAGCATGTTATTGGGCTTGTGTACCAAAAAAAAAAAAACACAAGCTGGAAGACATTAATAGATATGGATATGTTCTGTAGTTGGGTCAAATCCAGTAAATAAATTAAAAATAAACTATATGGGCAGCAATTAAATATAACAAGGCAGGAAGTAAAAGTCACCGGACATCCATTTGGATTGGCGAGCAATGACTAATCTTACCCTGCACGATCCTGGCATTTCAGAGACACCCTGTCAAGTTTAATGGCTGATGATCGATTAACCATAACAGAAGTACCGGGTGAAGTGAAAAACCTTATTTATCTTCCGCTACAGTGGCATCTGACAAGGGGTGGACATATTAGGCAGGAAAGGAACAGGCAGTTCTTGAAGGTGATGGGTTAATCAGTAAAAAAAAAAGAAAAGAAAGAAAAAGGTGGGGTAAACAAGCACAAGAAGCTGAGTCACTTCTACAAAGGCCAATTGTAATTACTAGACGACTGGGTCAGAGCATCTCCAAAACGGCAGCCAGGTCTCGTGAGACTGCAGTAGTCATTACAAGTGGCATTTAATGTTGAAGATGGAGAACGCACTTGTTCTGTTAGTAGTTTTGAGCTATTTAAAATGTTCTTGTTTGATTGGTGTATTGCAAAAAGGTTGAATCATCTCAACTGCTACTGTACTTTTGCAACCCTGAAAGTTGCCATTTCAATGATACAAGGTTTTATGACGATACTAATATGACACTTTGCTGTAAACTCAGTAGGTTATGCAACTGCTTAGTTTATAGGGACATTGCATATGGTGTCATGCAAATGCAGAATGAGTTGAATGGCTCTAGTAGGACAGAGTTCCCCTCTCAGCTCACAGCCTGAAATCCCAGTTGAGGTGCACATGCAAGGTTAGAATGCAAGTGTCCAACTGTACTAGGTCTCATTTAAAAGTGAAAGTATCTGCTATCATACTTGAGTGATTACTCCAAGTACAGTAACAAAGTACAACTACTCAAGTATTTCCATCCTTGATAGTGATGTGGACGAAGAAATAGAGAAAGGCTGAGATAACCATTAGGCAGAAGGCCAAGCTGTCCTGCAGCCACTGACTACCTCATGTAATCTCTTTATTCACTCCTGCCAGACTCTTATTAACTCGTTAACTCAGAGCATTAAACTCTAATGAAGCCAGGCCTGAAGCACACCCTCCAAACGCATTCATCTTTCACCCTGGCCCATTCACGGACGTGAAGGCGGACACTGGATCAGATCCCAAACCACTGATTGAAAGAACCCAGTGTAGAGCACCTGGGTTTCCAGAATTCTCCAGATACATGCCATTCTTCATTCTTCAAATGTAGAGTGTTTCCAGAGCAAACAAGCAGACGACAGGTACACATACGTATGAATGTGTGTACATATATGCAGAGTGCGTAAGACAAGACAGCTGATATATGAGCACACATGTTTTCTTTAGAGGCACACGCTGAAACTGTGCGTGTGTGTAATGTCAGAGACGGTGAGGCAGGATGTGGAGAGACATAAAACAAACTATAAAACAAGGTAAGGGTCAAAACACAAGAATACAGCAAGAATTAGAGCTCTAAACTGTGCACACCAAGACAAAGGCTTGGTAACTAGCTTGGCAAAACAAAAGAATACATATAAATGACCCATTCCCTCAAGTCCAGGTGTCATTAATGACAGTGTGACAGTGCAAGGTCTGTTTTACAGCAATCATATGGCATTAACCTGTTAAACTGCAGGGTTATTATTCCTAGCATGTGCATTATGACTATGAGCGCTAGGCCTCTAGTTCGGGCGACTGTCAAAACCCAGTCAAGTCAGGATACACATTTTTTTTTATATTGTTCAATATTAATCAGACTTATAACACACAGTAACATTTAACATCGTATCTAGAGGCTAAACAGGGGCTTGTTCAGTAAAGCCCACTAGCACAGAGCTAAAGCCGCTGGTTTCCATTTCTAACTTGACTGAATTCTGGTTAGGCTACAGTTTGTATTCACATCTAAGGGCCTCAACAAAGCATGTTTTCCCTTTCAGGAAATAGCCCTTCTTGTCCGTACCGCTGGGAGCAGTCATTGCTGCTCCTGAAGTCCTAACTACTAAGAGAGTTTGCTTGACTACATAGATGGCATCAGGAAAAAGATCCTATTAACTTTATGTTGGACATTTTAAGACCTTAACATTATGTTTGGAAGCAAAAGGGTTATGAATAAAGGCAGTACTACAACACTTGCTCAGCTTAAATACTACAGTTTACACACAATGATGCTATTTATTTAATTACTCACCATCCCTGAAGAAATATTTATATTTAAAATTTATATTTAAGGCATTTAGCAGACACTCTTATCCAGAGCGACTTACAAAAGTGCTTTGCTATTTACCCAAGAAAAACCTCAGCTAGTTTAAATAGACTAATAACTTAAAGATACCTCTAAGTTTAGACACTACTAAACACAAGTCAATATGGAGACCATAATACTCTACTCTTCGCCCAAGTATTCTCTGAAGAGGTGGGTCTTCAGTCTGCGTTTGAAGACAGCGAGTGACTCTGCCGTTCGGACATCCAGGGGAAGTTCGTTCCACCACTTCGGTCCCAGAACAGAAAAAAGACTGGACGCTTGTCTTCCGTGGATTTTGAGGGATGGCAGGTCGAGCTGAGCCGTACTTGAAGCTCGAAGGGCTCTTGGTGCGGATCGGCTTTTGACCATTGCCATGAAGTATAGAGGGGCTGGTCCGTTCTGGGCTTTGTAGGCCAGCATCAGGGTTTTGAATCTGATGCGGGAAGCAGCTACAGGAAGCCAGTAAAGAGAACGCAGTGGAGTGACATGGCTGAATTTAGGAACGTTGAAGACGACCCGTGCCGCTGCATTCTGGATAAGTTGCAGGGGCCTGATGGTGCGCAGAGGGAGACCAGCCAGAAGAGAGATGCTTTAGTCAAGTCTTGAAGTGACGAGAGACTGAACGAGCACCTGGACGGCCTCTCTAGAGAGGAAGGGTCGATTCTCCGGATGTGTCAAATAGTCAAACCCATATGGAGAAAATAAGGAGATAATAATACTACTAACATTACTAACAGGGTTAATGTGATTCCCAAACATTTATTTTTTGTACATATTCAACGAAAAGTGGCCAAGTTACAAGAAACATTTTATGGAACATAATTTTCTCAGATTTTCTTTAACCTAGTGTCAAAGTAATGGAACCGCTGAAGCAAAATGGGACACTAAGGCCATACAGGATGCAAATGCAATGGCATTGTTCTGATGAACAAGACGATTCAGAGAAGGCTTGAGGGTTTCTAACTGGTAACCACAACACATTAACCAGTAACTACTATGAACTGTATGTGTATGTTAATGTAGTTACAAAAAGGAGGAACTGGGAGTGTGGACCCACATTCAAATCTGAGAGATTACAGAGTAAAACAGAACTCCACTTAAACAAATTCAGCCAATATGATATGTATATGTAACTTATTTCTGCACCCAGTCTAGCGTTTTGTATGTAGCTGTTATTTTTACAGTTTGGTCTGTGTGTGTGTGTGTGTATGTAGGCTGCTGATGACACACTCCGCAACCCACGCCCCTGTTATCAGTACGGCACACACACACACACCCCTTCACTCTGCCCCGCCACTGTACGGCTCCCTGGGGTCGAGACCAGGGCATTTCAGATGGGAACACTCGTATGCATGTGCCCACACTCATGCAAACGAGGGGGCCTCTCGTTATGCCAACAGGTCGTGGTTTTGCGTAACTGATGGAGAGCCTGAAACTGGGTGTTCCAGAGCACCTTTACCCCCCACGAGGAAACATGAGTGGGGCAAACAGGATGTAATGTAATCAGAGTTAGGGGGGTAGAGTGGAAACACATACACACACACACACACAACCAGACAAATTACTTTGTTCCACATTGTTGACCCGGGATCTCTACAGTCAAGAGATAGTACATTGGTTCCATAGGCAGCACTGTTTCTGTTACAATAAGAGTAAGACTAGATGCTTTAACAGTTTGCTTATCACTTAGTTTCTTTATGATAGTAACTTTGACAGCAAAGAAAACAAACAAGTGGATCCTTGACCAGAGGAAGCCCTGCTTATCTCACTTTTCAAAACCCAGACAACAATCATTTTTTTCCCCAGTCACTTCTTATCGTCTTTATCACATACATAAAAGGAAAGGACCGCAAAAATACCATACATACCATAGTCTGTACAATTATAATCAATATAGATAATTAAACAGTGATCTCTGACCTGAATCTTATTATAAAACGGAAGCTCTGAAGAACTCATTAACCTCTCCCTGTCCCTTGGTATCTCTTGGTCTTTTTCCAGAGACTCTTCCTTAAATGAGTCTTGGCTTAGACATACAATCACAGTAGCTGTAGTGTAGAAGGTTCTTTAAGGGTTCTATACACTTATGCAAACATTTATTTAAAGGTTCTTTATAGAAGCAGAAGTGGCTCTACAATGGAATTTGTTTTGTACCTCTAGTTTCAAGAGTGTACTTTGTGGCATGGGATGTGGTAACTGTTCTCCCAAACCAACCAAAAGACGAGGTCTACACTATACAATGGCTAAAGACACTATATGATACAAATAAAGGCACTGTGTGATTAAAACTGGGGCTTGATGTGATAAAATCAAATCAATTACATGGCCTAAAATGGTACTGGTGCCACAATACCAGAATTTGGCATCAAATGTGGGTAATAAGCAATAGACTTGATGCGAGTGAAGTCCTGTGTGCTGATATGTCAATTTGCAGCATGTTCCAAGTACTTTCAGACCTGACACAAATCCTAACCCTGAACCTACAGAATGTGTCCTTTTCCAAATGGCCCTTTACAAAGCGTGCAGTAGATCTGATTTACAGCAACCAAATTCACAACCAAACAATTTTTCAGGCCACATATGAAAGGACTGGCGTCGTACACTTGCTCTGAACATCCAACAGGTCTCAAAACTATGTGAACTACTCTAAAGCATGCTGAATCAATTATTCCACATTCTCAGCGATTTGCAACACACACACACACACACACACAGTTCACGTTAGACATCAACTGAGCTATGCAAGAACAGCTGGGCATCCGAGTCAGGTTCCAGAAAAGCTAACAAATTCCACTGGGCGAACTCCGCTCCCCATGGGCATTGTTATGAATACAGGACCACACTGGCTTTTAAACTAAACAGACTCAGAAGAATAAGGTCTACAGCTAATTCAGAGATGCTAAAGGAGGTTTTCAAAGCCAAACTGGCAACAGCAAACAGCGTATATATATATATATATATATATATATATATATATATATATATATATATATGCTTGCTGACAGGTGGTCTATATATCAGATATAATCTTCAGATCTGAATAAAAAGCAGCGCAGGGACTGTAGATGCTGCCAGCAGTGCTGCTCATAAAAAAAAAAAAAGCTGCATTTCATTATTCACAATTGTAGAAGCTCATTTTGATGCACATTATTCTTTCGCTCGCTCTCTCTATCCGCTCTCATGACAAGGCTGGGAGTGAATGAGTGGGTAGTGAAGATTCCCCTGATGTGCAAAAAGCCTACGCTGCTTGACCTGGATTGTTACATCACAGCCAAGTTGAAGAAGAGGCTTTAGAAATCTTCTGTGGGATTCACAGAGCTACAGCGCGCAACGGCTCATTCTCAGGCAGAGATGATGATGATGATGATGATGGTGGGGGTGATGATGATGATGAGAAGAAGGAAAAGGAGGATATTGAGCAACACTTCTGTCTCTGCTGGAGTTGAAGGAGTTGTGCCAGCAGTGTTGAACCGAGGCCCAGAAAACCAAAGCCTATTCCAGCCTGGTGGTGTGAGAAAAATCAGAGCCAAGGTCACTTGGAACAGTTGCGTAATGGTAAGTGTATGAGTGTGTGCATGCATTAAGAAGGTTGCACACTCAATCGGATGCATTTAATGTTTCCATTTTTCAGATAATGATAAAAGTGCTGAATCTGATCAGAAAAGGCTAGGCCTGTTTGAGCTAGGTCTTTGGTTTGGGTCTGTCCACAGCTTAAGGCCTCATCAATGAGAGAGCTAGCCTGTCTGCATCTACCTAGATACAAGGGGTGTAACGATACTCATTACATGATTCGATCCATGAGATGATGTTCCCACATTTAATATACATTCAATATTTCCTAACAAAATTTCAAAGAAGAAAAATGATACTGTACTTGTGCTGTCACAGGGTTGTGGGTTTGTTACCCAGGTTTCCTAGGTTGCCACTATTGGATGCTTAACAAGATCTCTTGAAATTCATACATATACGACCAAGAGACTCTAATTAACATTGGCGCAAAGATATTTCACACACGTTCTACTATTCATCACTACAGCTCCCACCCACTTGCGGTGCTATTTTGCCAAATACACACAAACGGTCCTTCGAGACATGTACTCGAAGAAGAATTGAGGAAACAAATGGTGCTGCAACTACAAAGTTATGGAGCTTATAAAAAAGGAATCACTGGTAAGAATTTCAGGTTCTATTATATTTAATTAGGGTTAAGGTGAGGGTTAGGTGCAGGTTACATTAGGTTTGGACTAGGTTAAGGTTAGACCTACTTTTGGGTGTAGTAGGTTAAGTATAGGTTTAGATTAAGGTTTACGTTACAAGGTTGCGTTAAGTTCAGGCCAGGTTAAGGAAAGAATTACCTATAGGTGTAGATTATGCTAAATTCAGGTTAGGTTGGTTAAAGAATTCCAGTTAGTTTTAGTAGGTTGGGGTATAGGTTACATCAAGTTCAGGCTAGGTTAAGGGGGAAGAATTACTTTTAGGTGTGGTAGGTTAAGGTTAGATTTAGGCTGGTTGCTTTGTAACATTCTGTTCAAATCGTTTGATTTCAGCGTGTCTGGGTTGGCAGGAATTTGTGCACATGCATGACGGTCTAACGGTATTAAGTACACACTAGTAACTTCAGTGACTAAGTTTGCAATTATATTTATTTTTTCAAACAGAGAATGGTGAGTGATCGATAAGGCACCTACCATTCAGACTGCCTACAATACATATTTGTAGTCCTTGTACTTTTTAAAACCGCATAATAGTATGACTTAATACCACATCCTTATTGCAATCTGCCTTTCTGTAACGAGGTTAAAGCAATTATTAAACAATATATTTTGCACAGTATGCATTTATGTTGTAAATTACTGCAGGCAGTATGCAAAGGCCTTAGCTGCTAGCAGGACGGTGAGTGACACAGGGAAAACACAAGCAGAGGGCTGCTAGCCACAGTTCAGACGGCTCCGCTGACAGTCATATCCTGCATTCCCCCGTGACCCCAAAGGCCAATGAGCCCCTGGCCTGGCTAATGCTGAGCATTCCCAAGACAGGAGACCGAGTGAGATCACTACTCTGCGGGTTAACGAGGAGAATGACCCCCTGGTGCTGGCTGTCAACAAAGTGGCGGAGTGGAGATAACGGGGGGACATGTCTATTCTAATACAGCCTGCCCCCCTGAACCTGAATCCTCCCAAAACCTGCCATTCCTCCCTCCTACACACACATCCCTAACAGAGCCCCCCTGAGGGGCTGCCCCACAGAGCTGCACATCTGGATGAAACACAGCTGCCTTTCTTTTCCCCCACAGCTGACCCTGTGAAGAGGGACACGGACGCTGTGACCGGGGAAAACCATGTGTGTGCTTGCAGGACCTCTACACTAAATGTGCATCCAAATAAAGTACGGGGAGGCTGCAGCTCGTGTGTTTACATTCTTGCTCGTTTGCATTCAAGCAAAATTGAAACGGGGGATCAAAGTCACATGTTTTATGCTCAGGAGATAAAGTCATTGCCAGAGCAAACAAAAGCATGCTAGAATTTTACTATTGAGCATAATAATTTTTCACGCAAAGATCATTGAAACAAGAGAAGATCTGTGAAAAGTGTGAATTCGGAACGATCACTTTTAGAAAGAAAAAAAAAGTGCCTCTATAGGATTTATACATTGTGTTAGCGCCAAGCTAATGATGGTGAACTGTAACACTTTATGGCTGTATTCTTAGCAAATCATGACCTGAACAGTTATTCACTTCAGAAGTTGCAGAAGTAAAATGCCATTATCCATTAGCATAATTTTGCATGCGCAAAATCACTGACAGAAGCCTACTGCAAGCACGGCTTAATGCCTCACCAATGAGGGAGCTAGCTGGACTTAATTTTTTCTAGATACTAAGGGTATAACGATACACTCAGCCCTTGATTTGATTCGATTCATTGATCAGATTCATTTTTCTCACAATCTTTTAAAAAAAAAAAAATTACAAACTCAAACTGCAGCATAATTACTGGCTATTGATCACTGGGTTGTGGGTTTGACACCCATGTTTGCTAAGCTGCCACTATTGGAGCCTCTCTGCTTCAGGGACACTGTAGCATGGCTGAACCTACGCACTGGCCTGTGAGAAGCTTTTTATTGGACTGTACAAGTATAAATAACAATAAAGGTTCATTAGGTGTTGAAATGTAGCTGTTTTTTTATGTAAATGCAGCTGGAACAAATATAATAAATACACAAAATCATCATATATACGTTTGTTTTACATTGTAATAGGGCTACAACAAACAATAGCAATTTTGATAGTTAAATAATATATTGATTAATTAAACAAATGATGACTCCAAATAATAAATAAATGACCATAATTTACCAATAAGCAAATAACTTGCTTATAAGTATCTGTAACGTTTAAAGTGCAGACCAGACGCTCACGCTTTAATAAGCAAGAACTCGCATTAACTAACAGGACAGCGAGCAAGAAAGTCCACTAAAGCTAATTTTCTCACAACAGACATGGGCAAACCAGAATTAAAAACCATAGATCGATACACTGTAGATACAGGAACAAGAGAACACTCAGTCAAAATAAGAAGGCAGGATTAAATTAGACACAGGTGACTGGAGTCAGTACTCGGGTGATTATGAGCAGGAAAACTGTTTGTGATTGGACAACAGGGTTTACATGCGTCCATGCTTCTTTCACTTCTGGGGACTGTTTTGTATCTTTCAGCTCATCCAAATTGGAAGATAACGAGAGAGAAGCTTATCCTTTAGAGGTGGTCTTTTCCACTTCCCAAATGTGGGGGGATCCCAGAAGCAATAAAGGTAGAGCTGGGCAATATGACGATATTTCATCGTATCATTGTACATTTTCTAAGCATATCGAGGACATTGTGCTCAATTAACACTGATTCATTACTAACAGTGTAATTAGACTAGTTTAACTGGACGAAATGCTGCAGGTATTGAATAAAAATCACTGTACTTAGTACCTGAAAGGATCTGAAAAGTAGTTTTTAAGAACCTGATGCTACTGATGTATTCAGTCTGTGATTACATGTATGGTGATGAATATTGTGTATCGTGAAAGTGTCTTTAAATATTGTGTTGTATTTATTTTTTTCCCCCCCATTTCGCCCAGCCATACCTGCATGTTGGGGGGTGTGAAGACTTGGTGTTCAATAGGTAAGTCAATAGTAATTCATTAGTAACTCATGTCAAACAGTAACATAAATGGCGATAAATACCATCACTGTCAAAACACATCAGAGAGTACCATGAGGTTTTACAAACTATCCCCCACCCCTAATGACAGGAAACATCTTTTCCGCATTAGCGCTGCTTAACAGACTAATAGAGGGAGGGTATGCATTGACGTCACGTTCCCATGGGAGCACGCCCCCTTTAGTTGGACTGAGTGGCAAAACATTCTGCTACATGGCTGCGCTTATTTGGTAAAATGTCCGAACCTGGAATGAAACATCGTCTGCTGAAGTTAAAGACAGCTGGACTTGGCACCGATCCTTCCAAATTACCAATCGATGGTCCATGTACATGTGTAGCCAGAAACGTCCAGCTATAACTGAGGCTCAAATCACACCTGTTCAGAAGTCAAAACCTCATACCTCATTAGGGTTTTGCTTGCTTTTCCTTTTAATTGAACTAAGCATGAAGCTAAAAAAAACTAAGCTAAATTCACTAAAGGGTGCTTGTTATTATTTTCACACCTGTTTTCAGAGTGTTACTTTACCAGAGGGCTCCCACATGCCCACAATTCCAGATTCCAGAATTTCAGCACTCTGTAAAAGGAGAGCTCTGAATTCTTGCTGAATCTGTTGTTGGTAGAGTCAGTCGCACAACAGCTCTTTCCCATTTCATGTTTTTAGCAGCATTCACACTAAAGGCTAGTACTGTCTATTTGCCACTCAGTAAGCGTGGCTGCAGTGACTCCAGAAACCCTGCTGAAAACCAAGACGAGGGCAATGTCCAGCCTGTCGTGTGGGGAGAGGACAGAAGCCACAATCCAGAAAATATTCACAAACACACACAAAAAGTTTTTAGACAATGTAAGAACATACGGTCATATATAGGTATATACATACACAGTGGCGTGCAAAGGTTTGAGCACCCCAGTCACACTTTCTGTTACTGTGAATAGAGTAATAAGATGAACAGATCTCCAAAAGTCTCCAAAGGCCAGAAGTTAAAGATGAACATGTTGATGAAAATGATGAAAATGTTCAAAGAAAACAAAGAAAATGCTTTACTACATTATGTGTTCTGTACAATTTTGGTTACAGACCTTAATCATCTTCTAAGGCTATGGCTTGTTCACAGCCTTCACTTGGAAAAGCCAGGTGATGTAAATTTTAAAGCTTTACAATAAATAAAAACTCTAACCTTTGGGGATACTCAATACTAAGTACGGCAAGTTCAGACTGGTTTACTAGGTAGTACTGACTTGGCAAGTTCGACTCGTGAGGACGGGAGGATACTGTACAGTAACTCTGCAATTGAAACAGCAGCGTGGTGCGTAACGAACACATCCGGGCATTCGGACTGTACTTAGCTACATGTGAGCTTTTGAATGGAGCAGTACTTTGGCTGCAACTGAAGACGTTTCACAAGTAGACAAGAACGCAGATTAAGAATCGGCCCTTGTCCCAACAGCATGGGCTCCTTTAAACTGCTGCCTAGCACAAATTACAGTTACTGATGCTCACAAAACAGCAGAGGGCTATAAAGGAACACTTTTCCAAATTCATAGTATAGAGTGGTGGAGTTGAAGTTTCAGAGAGAACTCTTTGTAGGGTCGTTAGAAAGGCAAACCAGTACCTTTTCAACTGTTTGACCTTTGGCAGACGCTGGAGGGGTGGTGCACTGTTCTACTGTGCAGCAACACCTGCACAAATATGAATATCACTGAAAAGTGATCAGGAATAAATCTTTCCTGCATCCTTCTGGCTGGCTACAAAGGTCATTTTTAAGCTGCAATGCTTGCCAAATGGGGTGTTACTTACTACTAGCCATGCAGACTGCCAAGACTTTTTCCCTTTTTCTGCTTTTTAACACAATATAACTCCAAGTAAATCAAACTTCTGTTAAATCAAACTGTCCACTTAGGAAGCAACACTGATTGACAATCAATTTCACATGCTGTTGTGCAAATGGAATAGACAACAGGTGGAAATTATTGGCAATTAGCAAGACACACTCAATAAAGGAATGGTTCTGCAGGTGGGGACAACAGACCACTTCTCAGTACCTATGCTTTCTGGCTGATGTTTTGATCACTTTTGAATGTTGGTGGTGATTTCACACTCGTGGTAGCATGTAACGAACTCCCACACAAGTGACTCAGGTAGTGCAGGTCATCCAGGATGGCACATCAATGCGAGCTGTGGCAAGAAGGTTTGCTGTGTCTGTCAATACACCAGGAGACGTGGAGGAGGCCAGATCCTCAGGCCCCTTGTGAGACCATAAGCTGATGCGGTTGGCCCTGGGTTCCTCCTAATGCAGAACAATGATAGTGTGTCAGCAGTTCCTGCAAGATGAAGGCATTGAAGCTATGAACTGGCCCGCCCGTTCCCCAGACCTGATTCCAATTGAGCACATCTGGGACATCATGTCTCGCTCCATCCACCAACGTCACGTTGCACCACAGACTGTCCAGGAGTTGGTGGATGCTTTAGTCCAGGTCTGGGAGGAGATCCTCATCAGGAGCATGCCCAGGCGTTGTAGGGAGGTCATACAGGCACATGGAGGCCACACACAATACTGAGCCCCATTGTTGACTTGTTTTAAGGACATTACATCAAAGTTGGATCAGCCTGTAGTGTGTTTTTCCACTTTAATTTTGTGTAACTCCAAATCCAGGCCTCCATTGGTTAATAAATTTGATTTCCATTGACTATTTTTGTGTGATTTTGTTGTCAGCACATTCAACTTTGTACAGAACTTAGTATTCAATGAGAATATTTCATTCATTCAGATCTAGGATGTGTTATTTGAGTGTTCCCTTTATTTTTTGAGCAGTGTTTATTCAGGCCTTTTAGACAGCAGAAATTGCTTTCATGTGCTTAGCTATTTACATTAACAAATATTTTAACAAGGGGTTGTTGCCTGCTACTGTATGTATGCGCATGTTTAATTGTATGCCATAATCCAAACTAGGTTCTAATAAGATGATATTTTGTTAAAAGCAGTTTAAAGACGTTGCACCGTTTTGTTGTTGGTTATTCTCTTGTTCTGGTTTTACACAAAGTAAATTTTTGTCCTAAAAATGCAAGAAAACGAACATGCATATCGGGCTCCTGTATCCTGGAGCTGGATCAGCATCTGACAAAATTAGCAGTCTGTTTATACGAATTTGACCCTTAACCTTGATTCAGGACCCCTGAGCTCAGAAACATTTTCTCTTGGGGCTGATTCTCCCAAGCAGATTGTATTTCACCATGGTGCCAGTCTGCTGAGACCCCTAGGGAACACACTTTGGTTTGAATATTTATTAAACTCTGCTCTGCTGGATACGAGTAAATGAATGGGAGGAATGAATCAGTTGTGTAAATTTTGCGTAAAGGTTTATTTGGTTAGTATATATTAGTAATAATTAGTGATATAATGGATCACGCTAATCTGCTTTGGGATGCACATGGGCCGCACATTAACTGCCAAGGTTCAACCCTAACAGTGTGGAATCCAGATTTACTGCCACTGCTACTTTTTACAGTAATGATTCCCTAAATCTGGGATGTTGCCCTCCAACATCCCAATGGGAGTGATGAGGAGAGAGCTTGGCATCTATCCACCCAGAGAGAGCCTGGACAATTGTGCTCTCTTGGGCTCTGGCTGCTGATGGCAAAGCAGCATGACCCAGGATTCAAACTCGCCACTCCACTCCACCTCGTAACTGCTACATGACAGACTGTGTCAAAAAAAGTCACCAATACAAACAAAGCCGCAACATAAAATACTTTCAAACTAAAAACTTAAATTACTCTCACTTTCTTTTTTACTGATCTGACAAACGATCCATGTTAACCATGACAAACCCATCCATGACTCAAAATCTAGATCCGAGCCGCATACTTTGTGATCCATTGCACCACTACTAATAACTTTATATACTTAATGTGATTAGGTTAGATTAAGTTATATATTAGTAATAACTTTCAACAGTCATGAATTAGCATGACTGACTCCAGATTAATCTGATCAATCACTGATACCAGACGCAGTCAAATCAACCTATTTAAATACAGCCAACTTCATAATTCAGCATTCTATTCATATTGGTTATCATGTCAGCACTTTTAAATGAACGCTCCCAAGGCAAGCGCTCTCTTGGAGGGTACAGATATAGCTTCTGTTGGTATAACAAAGCAAGCAGATTATTTAAGAATCCTACTTAACAACTACTTCCAACAGTGGAATATAGGTTGGGTCGATATGACAATGATATCACTACACATCACAACACTACTTTTAGCTTTTCTGAGGTTTAACCAAAACCATAAATGTAAATATTTATTCAGTGTTTCACACACTTGCTCCACACCAAGTACCACTAACCATGAATATTTATGCTGTTTATATAACGAAACATACAGCCTGTCGTCCGTGATTGATCAAATATCATACACTCCAAGCAAAAAGGTTCTATAGCAATAGTATAGTGGATCGCTTTTAGTAAGAGCTATTTTTATAGTTATTTTATAGTAAGAGTTATTTTTATTAAAGGTGCATTGACAAAGACCACATTTACCACTTGCGTTGGACATGGATAGAATTTGGCCTCCAATCTTTAACTCATCCATTCAGTGAACACACAAAGACACACACACACACACACAGTGGTCACATGCGCGGAGCGGTGGAAGCAGAGTGGGTTAGGAGCCTTGGTTAGTGCACTTGTACAGTGGCAGATTAGCGAACCTAGGTATCGAACCCACAACCCTACCATCTATTAACCCAGCACTGCAACCACTGAGCCACCACTGACCCCCCCCCCACAACTATATACACCATTCCACACCATCATTCCACCACTAGTGTGGCTTCTTTTTAGAGCAGTGAAGGCCCAAATCAGGATCACTGACCTTGGGTTCTTACAACAGTCATGTTCAAATTCACACACACACACACACACACACACACACACACACACACACACACACACACACACACACACATCTTTGTTTACACAGATGTGTGGAGGCAAAATGAAACCAAGGGGGGGAAAAAAAACTTGAGAATTGTGTTACAATTTCACACTTCAGGAGAACATGGAAAGCCCACGTGAAAGCGTCTCAGCCCCTCCGAACCTTCCATTTGAGGGGTCCATTTGAGGTTTTGAGGACGTGCCAGCATTCAAGTCCTCTGGTTCTGGCTTACTGTTAGTACTTACACGCAGAACGTGTATTTTAGACATGCTTAACTTCCCTCAACAGGCTCACGCTCTCTCAACACCTCCTCCGTCTTCCAGGGCCCGGACCAGATGTGTGCATTTCAGAGCGAACGAGGTCAAGAGTGGGTGTGTGGGAGCATGAGAGGGGAGGGGGGGTGCCAATAATTTGAACTCCATGCGTACATAACATACGCATGCCATGCAGACAACGAAGGAGAAGAATGCAGATGATGTTGAGCACTGTGACTAACATGGTCACAAATGTGAAATGCATGGCGCATTATTAATGATATAATTGATGTAGGCAGTGTGTATCTTGAGTACTTCGTCATGGCTTTGAATGAAATCATCAATTACAGATGATAAACGTCAAATGTCAAAACAAAACAGCATCAGAAACTCATCTTTTGCACATGCCGAAGGAGCTCCGCAGAGAAGACATGAGGGTTTGTACTGTTTACATGGCCTGTGCTGCGTTCATACTTCAACAGAGTTCATCTGAAAGTGGAATGCGGCCGACCTGCTCAGAAGGTCTCGGCCTGTTTGTTTGGTGTGCACCAGGGTTCAGATGGCAGTGTTCTCACTTGTTCTAACACTGCAATCACCCCAGGGTTTGTTTTAACTGCACCAAATACACACAAAGGGAAAGTTGACAAGGAAAGATACATCCAGTCCCAATCTGAAGGACAGTCGAACATCAGTCAGTCAGATAAAGTGATCCAGGTTACCCTTAAAGCAGTCAAAGCTGATTTCCCCACTTAGCCTAAATGTAAATGATCAGTCATCAAGTCAAGACATGACATTAAGACATTAGTAACATTAGTACCACTTGCCTTATATTGACTAGTTCCCCCTTGTGCCACCACAACAGTTCTGACCATTTGAGGCATGGACTCTTAAGCCATCCTGTGGTATCTGGCCCAAGAAGTTAGTAGTCCAGCAAGTTGTGAGGTGGGGCCTCCACAAGCATTATTGGGCCTTAGATGCCCACATTCCTGTTGCCAGTTCACGGACTGTTCTTTCCTGGACCACTTTTGTAAGAACTGCCTGATGTTAGGGTGATGCTCTGACCAAGTCTGGTCGTGCAGATCTATACAATGCTTTGAACACATCACCTTCGAGAACTGACTGTTATTCAGTGACTGACTGATAATCAATGTTTTTCACTGCATGTGCTAATGTTATGGCTGATCAGTGTATTGCCCATTTTGTATTAGGTTAACCTTGGAAAAGCACATAATACACACGTATTAAAGAATTTTAAATTCCAGTTCTCAATTTATGCTTCTGTAAGTGGCAGCATCACCAATAACTAGGCTTATATAGGTTTAACAAAACTATGCATTCTCCAGAACTTCCCCAGAGAAGTCAGAGAAACACAGCCAGCTAAAAAGCTGTTGGTTTTGTATGTAAACTTTGCGGGATGCTTAATGTAACAGTGAACTTAAAATAAATAAATAAATAAATAATAATAATAAAATAAATAATAATAATATTCTAAATTGTGGCCTCTGGTCCTTCAACATCTCAGATTTTTTCTTCAACATCGCAAATTTCAGATTTGACTGCATTTGGGCCAAAGGACAAATGATGCATATTTGACTTCAGGCCCAACACAGAAGCAGGAGGCCAGCACAGGCAGATACAGTCTGAAAGAGAAGCCCTCTCAAACTTTCTATTAATCGCTGCTCAATTTGGTTCTCATTAACCACCAGCACCAGCACAAGTACCCAGTCTGGTCTGTGGAAGAGAAGACGTCTTTGCTTTGTGATGCATTCTCTATGCACGAACACAAGCAAGTTAAATAAAAAAGTAATATAAATAAAATAAAACTGGACACAGACATTGTGAGCAACTTAAAAAATGTATCCAAATAATCCTGAACTGCAGCGACTGCAAGAGAGAGCCGTGCGATGCAGTTTGGAGGTCAGTACGAAGAACAAAAGGCAGCCAGAACAGAACAACACACAGTCAAGCGAGATGATGATGAACATGTGGCGGCTCAGGACATGACTGTACTTCTGACCGCGTGTAGAGTGTGTTTCAGGCACCAGGCAATGCAATTAAGTGCTAAGAATGTGGGGCAAACTATTTAAAATGTGGTGGTCACCGCTCCGGCTCTGACCCATTTTTGGGGGGTATTATTATACAGGCTTTCCCGAGGAAGGTTATTTCACATGACTCCTTGTACCATCCACCAGGCATTGGTGCGGTTTTCTGAATATTCACATTTAATTTTAATAAAATTAATTTTAAAATATTTCTTAAGAATATATATCTTAAGGACTACCCTTCCTTTCATTTAATCTCCACTCAGAAAGTTGCTACCAAGCTAAAATAGATAAATTGACTCTTCAGTAGGTCCAGTCATCGGCCCAGGTCTTAAAACGTCTTAAAAGCTGGCAGGATCAAACTAGGAAGCTGCAAAAAAGGGCAAGTAAGTGGAGCTCTTTTAAGCACAGGTGGAGGACGGTGATTGGCCGAAGATTACACTGCATTTGAGTCTCCTGGTAGAACTTTTGCCAGAGCTTTCATTGACCAAACAGGAGCTTCCAAAGCTGGAGCGGGAGTTAGAGGTGGGCAATATGACACTATTTGACTGTATTGTAATACACTATGTATTTTTCTGAGCATATTGTAGATATCGCCAGAGCTTAAGGAACACTGAGCAGCTGACTTTTTAATTCCAGAGAGTGTAATTAGTCCTGTTTAACTGGATGAAGGTCAGCACAGTTTGAATAAAAAGATGTGTTTATACTGACACACTGTTCCATTTTAGTCCTGGTGTGCTGTGCATTCATATGGACATACATGCAACTGAACCACAAGGAAAAAAAAAAAAAAGTGCCATATGATGCATGTATGACAGAAGGTTGCAGGTAGAGATCCAGCAGGTGTCGCTGTGTCTGCGGGCCCTGTATGATTCACTAGCGGAAAAAACGTTAAAAAAAGAAAGAAAACCTTTCAAATCTTCTTGATATCAGTATTAAACCAATTTGTTGACAATGTTGACATGTTCATTTGTTTACAGAATAATGTATATTTTTGTAATATATATATATATATATATATATATATATATATATACACATACATACATACACATCTTTATTTTACTGAGGCACCTATACTAATCAGGGAAATAATAATGGGCTAGTTTTGAAACACTGTAGTGTGGTTTGGGACACAGCCCTGCTAAATTAGTGTGTCGTACAGAAGATGTTAATACACAGAGGTCTAAACGTAAACTCACTTATGTTGATACTAGACTTTGTGGGATTGGTTCGTTTAGATGCCTTTGGTTCATACGTTGTTCATACTACAAACGAACCAGAGCTCCAGAGTTTGTTTAGAAATGGGCTGAGACCCACCTGCTCAGGCAGTCTTGGTCTGCTTGTTTGGTTAACAACAGAGCTGTATTGTATCATGTTTTGTGAAAATGGCCTTAAACATTGCAATATAATATTTTCTACCAGCCCTAACTGGAAAACGATTAACAACTCGACTGGCTTAAATACTCCAATGCAAACAATTAGTAATATCAAGGTCAGCGAAAATGATTATGGTAATGTCCATATATTGTACGATTAGTTAATAGCGCAGTTATCGTGACCAGCCTAGATCTTACAGCAAAATTATGATATTTCAATAGCAAAGACAGATCAGATGCCCATCCCTGTAACACAACTGTTGTGAGAGTTTGTGTTGCAAAACTAGTCTGCAGCTTTTCTTGTGAGAATACTCACAAGTGCCTCAAACACTCCATCCCCTCCTGCCAAAGGCAGTGCACATAGTGCTAATGACATAGTTATGTTGCTTCTCTCAGAATGAGTCCTTGACAGATTGTCAAACATTTGTACCCACAAAAATCTGAAGCAGCCATCAGCTTCCTTTGTTGCTTCATCACAGCTGATCAGTCTGACTCCTCACGTCTACAATGAGCTCTTTTGTTTTGCTGCAACTCAGGGCCAGCTTGTTGCTGCCGCACCGTTTTTTCAGCTCCACCGCCTCATTTCTGCACGCTGCTTCGTCTGTAGTGCTAATTAGCCCAATTACTAAGACATGCTGGGTGAATTTGATGACATGGTGCTTGCTAATGCCTCGCAGTGCAATCACAGCTCAATGGGCAGTTCAGTCTCAGACTGCCGAATCCGTATTAGAAGGTGGGCAGGAACTGGAATTCATGCAACAGAAGACGGCATCATAGTTAACTAGTTTAAGGTGCACCCAGTGCTGACCCAGATCTGCAACACAAGCATGTCTAGCCCCTGTAGAGAAGTGCTGCCAAAAGAATACGTCTCTCTGATGCAGATCAGCATGAACCTGTTGGCACCATGCCTAATGCCAGGCGTGGGCTAGAGGGGTACACAGCCCCAGGATTGAGTTCTCTGGAATGATGGTGCTCCATCCAATACTTCTGGGACAAGATGGGGAGTTGAGGATGAGGTGGGGTGGTGATCATCCAACATCCTGATCTCATTACCCAGATAAAATGCCCATGTGGCGCACGTATGGTTAGCCCAGCTGGGAATCAGAAAGCTTTGTCCAAAGGTTCCATGTTGGCCCTACATATGGATGCCCACCAGGGTCCAGTGATGGGACAAGGAGGGGCTAATATTCTTAATATTCTAGCTATTTGGGATTAGTAGGACCTAACAAGTATAAAACTAAACTTTGTTTTTTGTAAAACCGACTCCTGAACAAACACTATGTCCTCTTATAAGGCCAAAGATCATGGTATCATGGTGCAGAGAAGCAGAAATGTAATGCTCCCATGAGAGGATGCAGGGTCCCAAGAGGTTAAACATGGGCCCCATCAGGGTTGTACACTGGGACCTAGACGCATATGAGATTAAAGCGAGCTGTAACTATAGGGCCCATTTGGGGAGCCCAACTAGGTCCCAATAACAACACGCATACAAACCCACTCAGAACCCACGCCCACCTGGAACCCAACTAGCCCACACGTTCTTGTGATCAACATAGCATTTCGGTCTGTCCCTATTCAAAGAGATGACCTGAAGAAGCCTGGTCTGGTATGACTGGAAATAACTGCCCGGCGGCGTTGCAAATGTGACAGGCGAGTAATGCTGCAGAATCTGATAGAAAGCCTTCCCTGGACAGTAGAGACAGTTACTCCAACACAAGCAGGATAAACTGAATGAGCAGGTGTCTGAATAATTTTGTTCATATGGTATAGTTACATAAGCATTCACTTTCTGCATTCTGTTGACGGCACAGAAACGTGCAGGATGGTTTTATATGTATGTATAGCCTATATAACCTAGCTAGTGGGTCAGAATAAGCAATGATAAAAGTATTGGGAAAAATCGGGAAAAATCCAATAAGTACACTGAACGGAGGTCTAGTAGGATCACTAATGCCATCACCATGGCAACATTTATGTGGCTGTGTGCCTCCATCGGCAAGGGCACAGATTCTGCTACGAGGCACGTTTTTGCATGTTAATGCAACACTGGACTGAGTATCTACTCAAATACGGTATATTTGAGTGCTGTTACAATGGGTCTGAGTTTGAGCATTTTTTTCTATCATAAAGGCAAATGTACAGCCCAGAAACTATAACAACAAGCTTTACTTTGTTATGCCTGCAAAATTCATCTGACTTTTTCAGCAAAGAGAGAGAGGGAGATCAGAAAACATCAGGGCAAATCAGACTAACAGCCAACCCAGTAAAAAAGAACCCTCTCCGAGGACACCACAACAATCCACACATCCTCAGCAAATCCACATGGCACATCAACAGCTGCAAGACAGTCATAAGGCACAGCCAGTTCCTGTCTTCTCTCTCTTCCTCTGTCTGTCTCTTTCTTTACATCTGGCTGTCTCACAGTTCTCTTCTCTCCAGCTGACTCCAGCGAGCAAATTTTGGAGCTGCCATTCACACGCCTCTCAGGATGTACCAATTAGACTGGCCCTCAACTGTTCGCTCGTCAGTCTGGTCCTCCGGGGTGAATACAGAACAAACCAAGGACACTTGGTATCTACACAAGGAGACATGGTATCTACTGGCAACAGCAAAAATATGTATGTATAATAAATAGGGTTCACCTTAAATTCTAACACAATGCAGTCATGACAAATTTGAAGTATAAAGTAATTCTGTATTAGCCCTCAAACTGTAAGGCCCATATGTGGATTCCCTACGCTCACAACAACGCATTACTCTGCAGTCTACAACCAACCAGACTGAGAATCAGGCCAAAAAGTGGGCTAAAATTTGATTAATGTAAAAGGTTAAAGAACCTTTTAAAAGTGTGAAACAGTTCTTTTAAAAGTCCTTTTAAAAGTGTGAAACAGTTCTTTTAAAAGTCCTTTTAAAAGTGTGAAACAGTTCTTCAAACCACAAATAGTTCTTCTGTAGCATCCCTCAATGAACCCTTTAGTAGCAGCTTCATTTTTAGGAGTGTAGGAGTGAATGCAATTGGATGATTCATTTTTCCGTTATTAGAGAAAGAAAAACGGGTTATTCTTCTCAATTTTGTCATTGCCAATATCAACCTTACCAGCTAAAACTCCCCATCACCCCAGAGTGAAGGCCAGCATATGCTTGTTTAACACAACATGTGAAGTACCACCACATCTTTCTGAACCACCACTAATGCAACGTCACTGGACAGCTTCACACGCTTGGAGAAGAACGCTAACTACCAGATCTGTTACATCAGTAAACGGACACCCACCTTAGCCAGCACTGTGCCAAGTGAACAGGGGACAGGGAGAAAGAGGGACTTAGAGAGTCCAATGATGCTTCCTTAGATTCCCAGCCATGTATGACTGTGGTATGACCAGGCATGAACCGCATAATCGTCTGCTAAGCGATATGTGATATGTCTTGAGGAGGATGGGTTCCACTTTTCAGGAAGGTGGGTTCCACTCTCATAGTTCCCCATGCACACAGGGGGGTTCTATCCCACTGGATGCTGCTTTATACCCAAGTTGCAAAAAGCACTACTCAAATAAATTCACTTCAGCTGAACTGTACATCTACAGTGCATGTGTACACTACTGAAACTCTTCCCACACAAAGTCCCACTGGCTTGAGTGGGATCATTTCTTCCATTCAGTGATGATGTAACAGGAGCACCCCTCCTCCACCTGCTGCTCCCCACGCTACAACGGCCTCAATAAGCAGCCTTGTGCTCGGACCTGGGAAGAGATAAGCCAGCGTGGGGACAGCACCTGCTGCCTGTAACAGAGTGTGTGCGCGCGAGAGTGTTGAAGTGTTGTGTGATAGGCTGAAAGAATGGATTGTGCTGTTCTATGTGGTGAGAAAGTGACACTCAACACTCTGGTAGCAAAGCAGGGCCAGGCTATGCCCTGACCAGGCCAGAGCGAAGTCTTAAGCCAATCAGAGAAGGAGAGAAGACAGAGGGGCTGGGTAATGTGGGAAGAGTGTTCATTTGCAAACACAACACTGCTTGGGTCAGTTTCACATCTTGGGACTAATCAGGGTAAAGAACAACTGCCAGATTCAAATTAGGTCAAAAAGTGATAAATGCCAAAAATGGTGGTTTACATGACAGTGACAATATTTACCATACATACAAATGTTTGTGGACACCCTACATCTAGTAAATGTATTCTGCTACTGTAATATGCACCCATTGCTGACACAGATGTGCAAATGCACACACACAGCTTGTCAAGCCCCTATAGAGATGTACTACCAGTAGACTAAGACTCTCTAGAGCAGATGAACATGAACCTTTTGGCACCAGGCCTAATGCCAGGCATGGGCCAGAGGGGTATAAAGCCCCCCCCCCAGTTGAGCTGTGGAGCAGAGGAACTGTGTTCTCTGGAATGATGGTACTCCACCCAGTACTTTTGGGGTTAGCTGGAGAGTTGGAGACGAGGTAGGGTGGTGCTCATCCAACATTCTAGAATCTAGTAGAAAGTTTTTTTAATACCCTTGATTTCAGAAGAAACTATGTCCCATAAACTTTTGTCCATATAGTGCATCAGTCTTAAAGACACAGTACTTCTTTATTCTAATGGACAAATTGATGTCAAAATTGGCATGGTAAGTCATAAGTTTTGGTACATTAAACCATTAGAACCACATTAAATGTTCTTTCAAAACCCATTTCCATGACAATTCATTTCTAATTTAATACACAAGGAGAAAAGCTGGGAACTGAACTCCACATTGGTCTAGTATTACTCTATTAGAAAGTCAAACAGCCAAACAAAAGACATCAACAGGCTGCAGGAAGGAGATGAGTGCGGCTGTTAAATCTTTGCCATCTAGCAGCTGATTTGTGCAGCAGCACAAAAGCACTTTTCTGCAATCACTCGACTTAGTGACTCACACTGTTTGGCTAAAAATATCTCATATAGGAAATAGGCAATGCTGAGGGCCTTTAGACTGAAACTGCAGGTCTTTTATAATATCCTGAGCAGCGCTTATCAAATGCAAGTCATTCTCCAGGCACTTTCTGTAAAGGGATAACAACATCAGATATGACTCAGGACAGCTGTCTGCAAGGGGGGAAGCATCACTTCCCTCTAGCCACAACTCAAGCTGTTCCATACTTCTATGCCTGGACAGACTACATGTACAATAAGGACAAGGTTATGACATACAAATGCTGAAGAAAATTTCTGTATTTTCAACAGGTATTACCTAAAGGGAATAGTCACATTATAGGAACCTTGCCTATTTGCAATGTTAACACGAAAGGGATCATCCTAACTGGCCTAGGTCCTTAGCATTTCAGGTGGCAATTCCCCAGTCCAATTGGGTATTATTGATTGGGGTAAAACTGGAAGCCAAAATCATCATCATCACCATCATCATCATTATTATAATCTGTGACACACAGCGGATTATACACAGACATTTAACAAAACACGTCATAAAATGGTCATTTAGGTTAACCAGATTAAAACAACAACAAAAAAAACATTGGTTCAATGTGCAAAGTACATTAAGTTCTTCTTAGAACGCTGCTTTGGGCTGTGGTTCTCCTTGTTGCTAAGCAACAGTAGTGTTGAAACCATCAGTAAACTGTGTTAGCTAGTTATTGTTTTAGTATGTACAAGCAGAACATTTGATTAGATATTGATCCAGCATTGAAGACCTGCAGCCTCTACATTAAAGCTTTCACTCAAGGTCCAGTTTTGCTTTGATCTTATTGGTCAGTGCAATAAACCGCAAAAACAGCACACCAAACGTGTTTCTCCCAATAATACCAATTAGAAGTCCACTAAAAACACATTGCCAGCATTAGACAGCATTAATCCCTCTAAAATTGCACTGTGTTATTTAGGGGGAAAAAATATATATATATCAACCCATATAGACCATATTGGCTAGTACTCTGCTTCCAAAGCCTAAGCCGCATTTCTCGACTGCTTTGTCACAGGGCTGTTCCGAAGCGAACGACCCTTCATAAATGCAGCCTACATTCTGAGTGATTTTGAGGATTCAACTGATGTATCCTTCTAGGCCCTTGGTTACACTTAAAAAATACAAGAGAAAAAATGGTGGAAAAAGAAGCTCCCGATCAGGTTTAAAAATGTTAGGTTTTATAAATATAATTCATTTTTGTGCAGAAATGAAAAAGCAAGTTCCCTCACATGTCTTGTGCTCTGGTAACATCCCCACACTGCCTTGTTAGACTGCCTTAGGACAGTGCTACTGAGGACCTGCTGCAGCTTTTGCTTCGGAACGCAGCTAAGAAATGAAAAGCTTACCTAATTAAGTTGCATTAAGCGAAAACTTGTATTTGTTGCTCCTGGGCTCCCCCTTTAGTTGGGGAGTGTACTTTGAGCACTATGAGTACACATGCTTTTGCTGACAAGCTAAGAAGTGAAAGGATCATGTGGACTGTTGTAGTAGCAGAGTAATAAATAATAATTGTACACAAATATGGCTCAGGTTAGGCAGCGTTACAGAGTTCTCGTGAGAGGTCTTGTGCATGCCCGCCAATGTTACTGCCAGTTCTAGGCCTGAAGTTCTTACGATTACAAGTCTGAGTACCATCAACATGATCTTTAAACTGTTATTTTAAGCAGAACTTGCTAAATTATGTTGCTCTAAAGCACCAAATACATTTCAGCTAATGAACAACCCGCCTAGCGCCGCTTTACCATACTGCCAAATAATCCTCAAACCATTGCTTCTCAGTTTGATTGAGAGCTCATGCTTCACTCACTCTACTTACTCGCAAATCAACAGAAGAATAAACAGAGAAAGAATGCGCCGGAAAGGAAGTAATGCAGGGCAGTAAAAACAAAGCCGCAGCAGAACAACGGTGTCGTCTATCTCCCTCACGTACAGGCAAGACGTACACATGGCTGCAAGCAGTGCACGCACCAAAAAAAAAAAAAAAAAAAAAGCAGCTATGTGGAGAGTAAAACTCGACCCTGGTATTGTTGGTTTATTAGCTCAATGTGTTCCATTAGTGCCGGTGACATTCATGAGCTCCATGAAAGCCAGACCGCAGTTTGGGGCCTCAAGCTCCAAACCTCTTCAGGACAGGAAGTGCTGGAATTCTCGGTAACCCTAGGAGTCCGGCTTCCATGGCAACGACTGGCTCGGCACACTTTGACCATTACGCAAAACTGCCCAAGCTTCACTCCTGGGGTCTCTTTGGGATGAATTCCACCCCTGCAGGTCCTAATCCTTAAACTGATTCGGACTTTGGCCGTCAGTCTGCGAAAACATTTGGATGTTTGAAGAAAGCAGCTTACAGCCAAAGCTCACAGGATGTGACTGATGATCTTCAAAGCAACAGAAAAGACCCAAACAGAGGGTGCCGGTCCACTTCAATGAGGATTTCTTAATAGCTTCCCTAAGAGGTGCATGTCCTTTATCAAAGCGACTCAACATGGCCTACATTTCCTTCAAGATTAAGATGATACCAAAATGAGATCATTGGTGAGACTTCAATAATCAATAATCCACTAAAGCATAGCAAACGATGGACGATATTGCATTGGTATCAGCAGATAACCAATTTGAAACTCTTTAGATTGACTGATATTTTAAAACAAACTATATGTACAGAAGTATTGAGACACCTGCTTAGTCAATGTTTCTACTGAAATCACAGGCATTAAACAAGAGTTTATCCTGCTTTTGTTGGAGTAAGCTGTCTTTAATGTTCAGGGAAGGCTTTCTAAAAGAACTTGAAGCATTGCTGTGAAATGCATTGCAACAGCAATAGTGAGGTCAGGATGTTGGATGATTACCATTCCACCTCATCCCCAAATCATCCCAAAAGAACTGGATGGAGCACCATCATTCCACTGCTCCACAGCTCAATGCTGGGGGGGCTTTATACCCTTCTAGCCCAAGTCTGGCATTAGGCATCATCCAACAGGATCATGTTTATCTGTTTATCCAGAGATAAACTATTCTATTGGCATTACTTTTCTACAGGGACTAGACAAGCTGTGTGTGCGCATTCACACATCTGCATCAACAACAAAAAGAGCACTCATTAGAAGGGGTGTCATTTATTGTCTCCAGATGGCCTTTAAATAAATTCTCTATTAAGTGGCACTAGGGTTTTACTGCATTTGTAACCTTATAAAAATGTTCTTTATTATATTTTTCCATAATGCAAATACAGATAGATGTAGTCCCAATTCCTACACTTATATGTGCATGAACCCACCTCTTCCGCGAATACTTGGGTGAATAGTAGAGTACTAAGGTCTCCTTATTGACTTGTGTTTAGAAGTGTCTAAACCTAGAGGTGTCTTTGAATTTTTAGCCTATTCAAACTAGCTGAGGTTTTTCTTAAGTAAACAGTGAAGCACTTTTGTAAGTCGCTCTGGATAAGAGCGTCTGCTAAATGCCTTAAATGTAAATTAACAATATAGTGTACAGGTATCAGTACACGACTCCCATAGGCCTTTTTAAGATGCGTTAGTAACTTTAGGAAAAGTTAATGTGTTACTGCCTTTACTTGTTTGCCATGTCAAAGATTTCTGTTAAGAAATCTGTCTTGTAATTCATACGTTTTTACTAATTACAGAATGAAGACTAGATCAGTAGATGATTCCATATGACTGATAAATCTGCAAATCAATAACAAAGTTATAACTTAAAATGGATCATCAAAATGAGTCACATTTTTAAAAATGGAGATTTTGAGGCAGACAACTTCCGAAATGACTGTACACGGATCATTACAGTATACCATCTGTCATCTGGTACCTTCCCGCTGTTCTGTGAAACCTTGACATACTGAATAAAGCATTTTAAAATTGCTTTTGTTGTGTAGCTTTAAGGATTACAATTCACACTGTACTCAATTCTTAATTAAAAGTAAAAGTAGCTGCTGCTATTGACTTGCCACTGTTGTGGTCAGACTAAGAGGTCTGTTGTGGTTTATGGCTTTTTTATGGCCAGAGGTGGAGGTGGACCATGTCTGCAAGACTTATTTTTCTGTATAGGACTGTGGTCATGTTACATGAGCCACAAAAAAGCTTCACTCCTGCCCTTAAGCCCTCCTAACAACCACCTCTATGAATCAAGAGCTCCACATTACCTCCAAACACACACACACACACACACGCACGCACACACACACACACACACACACACACACACACACACACACACACAGAAACACATTACCCCCTAATTCTGCAGAAAGGGCCCCATTTCCTGTCTCCCAAGTTCACTCAAAGATTCCTGAAGTTCTCCACTGCACCTTACACCACTAAAGAGAACTGGAGAACACAACATGTGTAGTCCATATATGTCCCCCCCTGGACTCTTAAAAATGTTACAAGCCTACATACACAAACATGTCCACCCCTTCTGGAGTAAGACTCTCTGGTCAGATAAACATGAACCTATTGGCACTGTATCTAATGCTAGAGGGGTATAAAGCCCCCAGCGTTGAGCTGTGGAGCATTGGAACTGTGTTGTCTGGACTGATGGTGCTTAGAAGAAACAATGAATGAGCATATGTCCCAAAACTTTTGTCCACAGATTGTTTATTAAAGCAACCTTAACTGCTGCTACGGTCCCTTTTCCTTTCTGATGTGGATTGCAAGGGTCCAGCCCTCCCTCCTTCTCAGAATCAGCAATTTTCCTTGGCCACCTGCAATAGCTTCAATTATCTTTCTTCAAATTCATTTCCAGTGATAAAAACAATAGGGTGCTTTCTGCCCTGCTAGATCTGCCCCGGCCAACTGTTAGTGCTATTATTGTGAATGGGAGAATCTACAACAGCTCAGTCATAGAGCAGTTGACCACGCAAATTTACAGAGTTGACTGAAAATCGCTTATCCTATGCTGAATCACTCACTCCAGACCGCCTCTGGAACAACCTCAACACACAAACTGTACATCAGGAGCTACGTGAACGGGGCCTGAGGTCACAATGTGCAACGGTGGTATAAAAAGCCACTGCCAGACAGATCACTGTCTGGTAGTCTGGTGGATGAATCTGGGTTTGGTGAACGCTAGGAGAACTCTAACTGGAGCTGTTTTATAGTTCCAGTGCTGTTAATGCTAATGCTGCAGCATTCAACTGTATGCTTCTAACTTTGAGGCAACAGTTTTTAGGGAAGGCCTCTCTTCTTGGAGCCTCTGTGCATAAAATGAGGTCTGTAAAAGCATGGTTTGATGAGTCTGGTGTGGAGGAACTCCAGTGTCCTGTACAGAGCCCCAACCTCAAACCCACTAAACACCTTTGGGATGAATGGCAATGGGAATGGCTATTAAGAGCCAGGCCTTCTGAACCACCGTCAGTGCCTGACCTCACAAACGCTCTTTTAAATGAATGGGCACACATTCTCACATACACTCCAAAATCCTGTGGAAAGTCTTCCCAGAAGAGTGGAGACTGTTATAGCCACAAATGGTGGTGGTTGGGCGGGGCAGGGGGCAACCTCATACTATTATATAGGCTTGTTGCTCATCTAGGTGTAATGGTCTGGCGTAGTGCAGAGTCTGTAAAGGGTCGATTTCATGGTTTCAAAAGGAGTAGAAGGAGTTTGATGTGGAATGTGAACACTGTCAGGACATGTGCCCTTTAAAGACTTCTCTTCCTCTGCTTGGTGTGGTGTTTTGACATCTGTCTTTGCTGGGGGCTTTCTGCTGCACAGCTCTTGAAGTACAGGAACATAAACGCAGAACACACACACTCATCTAGACAGAAACACAACAACGCAGCACACACAAGTTACAAGGCAAAACGCTCTCGACAGCATTCATGTCGAAACGGGGCTGAATTATGCATAGCCGCTGGTAAGAGGATAGTAAGTGAAAGCAGATGTGGGATGGATGTATTAAACAGAGGTTGAGGGGGGAGATCAGTTTGCAGATACAGCGGCTGCAAAACTTAAACCAGAGAGTAAGCAGAGAGTGTGCCGAGAGTAACAGAAACATTTCTTGCGTTGCTTATCAACATGGACAGAACGGTCACACAAGGCAGCCTCTGAGATTTAGCGGATACCTTGAACAGGAGGCCTGTGGACAGATAATCCAATTTTAATGCAGGAGTCAACACTGCCTACTGCCCAGTGCTCCTGGCCACAACATTTAATATTTTGGCTGATCTGTAGCTCTAGAGGCCACAAACCACCAAACCAGCTGAAATCTCACACATTCAGAAATGTCCATCATTAAAAAAAGGAGTGAAGGAAGGGAGGCTTATAGCAGAAAGTAACACTTTACTAGTTTTTGGTACTAGAATAAGCTTGTTGGTGGTTCATTTCTATTAATTTAGTTTGGCGGTCCAAGCGACTGTCCATCCCTGTGCAATGTCAATGGTTCCAGAGATTCATTTGTATGATAATTAATCAGTGATAATCAGCGTAGAGTTCAGGCTGTGTCAAAGGTTAATGTCCTGAACCCAAGCAGGCCTTAACCTCAGTCAAACTTATCATAATTAACCTGTGACCCTGGAATAGATGCAGTTTGTCACTCTGCTTCTTTTTTTCAAGGTCAATGATAATTGCTGAGAATATATTTATATATCTCAGTTCACCCAGAAAAACATTAGGTAAATAAACTGTCAGGCACCATCAGGACGTTAATTATACAAAGCATCTGAAGTGTGTTTTTTTTGTTCAGAAAGTATGCAAATGTGACCCTGTGTCCCCCTCCTGCCTCCACTCCTACACCTTAACCTTTCTATTACGACACCGAAGCATCTCTGGCTTCACAATGAGGGTAGTGACCTATATTCAAATGTCAGCTGGAGCCCAGTCAATGATTACTCATGAATTATAGACAGAAATGAAGTCTTCCTCTTACCGTTACAATGTTTGTATACTGGATAAATAACTAAGGTGAGAGGGTGAAATCAGACAAAAGTGCACCCTTCATGCCTTGATGGCTCAGGTTCTGCACTGAGAAGCAAACACAACCAAGTGATTCTCCCTCATCACTTTGCACACAAGACTTCAGTCAAATGTACCAGACTTTAAAAGAGGAGTAGATATCCCAGCTACCAAATCGAACCAAATCTGTGACAATCTGTTTTTCCAGTATTGCGGCCTTTCAGGTATAATATAAGATTCTTGATTAGGAGATCTGGTAAACATTTAGCAGGGTTATAAGCAGTTACAGGAGTGCGTACCTTTTTGGCAGCCCGCGAAGGAGCCCTCCTGGTAGGCTTGGGTACCTCACTGCTCAGGGCAGCCGGCAGCTTGGACACAGAGCCGTTCTCCCGCTTGTTTGGGGTTGGGGGAGGGGAAGAGGAAGAGGAAGGTGACGGGCTGACTCGGATCGCCATGTCCTCCGTGCAGGTGAGGCGCAGACTGCGCAGGTACTCGTCTGTCTCGCGGTCAACCACCAGAAGCCTGGTCTCATGCTCCACCGCCTTAATCCGCTGTACCACCTTGCAGGAAGCAATAAGACAACATAGTTACAAACGTTAAAAACCACAATAACACCTGAAGTACACCACTCCATCTTTTTCAATTAAAGACAAGCATTAAATTCAGTTCCTTGCTTCCCGATGACGTGTGAATCCTGGGAAGAGATCCACAACATAATTATCCAAATTTGTACATTTTAAAGGTTTTAAAAGGTGTTCAGTCCTTGATTTGATTTAAAGCTAAAGTATTGACAAGACTGGACTTCTGACAAAATGGGGTGATCAGTTAATTTGGTCCAGACATTAAACTGTCCAAACGTAGCCAAATGCACCCTACAAAACTACATCTAGACTAAAGCGCATGTAGTCTACATCTAGATGGGCACTGGTGGCTCAGCGGTTAGAGCACCAGGCTATTGATGTGGGTTCGGTTTCAGGGCTCAGCAAGCTGCCACTGTAGGGCCCTTGTGCAAGGCCCTTTATCCTGCCTGCTCCCTATGTGTGTGTTCACTGCAAATTCCATATGTGTCCACGGCTAGTCCAATGTTGAATATTCTTGTCTTGGCTATTGACACTGATGGGCTAACTACCTAATGAGCTGTGATGTCCACAAAACTGTACTCTCACAATTTTACAAAATTTACTATTTTTTCAACATGAAGTCCCCTACATTCTCTACAGGCGGCCCTGGAGTTACAGGAAACAACAAAAGGACCCATTGCTACAAGATTTTGATTTATTTAAATGACAAAGATTGACGGGGGCAGACAGCAAACAATGCTAAGCAGTAATTGGAAGGCTAAGGAAACAAGATGGGGCTTGGGAATGGAAGGCCCCGGCCTATTCAGCAATGATGCAAAGAGCACAGAGTCTTGAAGACAACTAATTAAACAGCTATGATTAAAACTAGCACTTGTTTAATAATTAAGTTTTGAGCACATTCTACCTAACTACTTGTCTCCATCCACTTTCAACTACCTGCCAAGGCCCAAAATATGACGCTGGTTCTGCTAACCATGGCTAATAGCAATCCGGCAGCTGTCTGGACAATGCAAATTTCCAGTAAAGCAGCCCCTTGATTCGGATCACGTGGAAGTATCTGTACTTTAACTACACAGAACTAAAATCGCTGAATTTGTAAACACTGGACAAACGAAATATGTTCATTAGATATTAATTAGCGTACACTTTTAAACCAATTTTTTCAATGGTTGGGAAACCAAGAGCATTAGTATAATGCTGGAAAAGCTGCAGCTCCGTAATGCAGCCTTAGCCGCCACTGTTATTGGATACAGCGCTGCAGTTTCAGTACAAGTGCCAGCATATATTCAGACAGGAGTTCAAATCATTAGCAGCTTATTTCAGATGTCAGATTCCATTCAACCCAAATAAAACAAGAGGTAACTGAAGCCTGAGGAATATTCTGATGCACTCGTTTGCTTGCTCTCCAAGTCTTGAGCTTTGTTAGCGGTTACATGTTCTTTTCATTTAAAAACAGATGGAATGACACCACTTACGGTTTTGTGTTACTTAATAAGAAGGTTAAATAACCAGAGGTTAAGCTTTTTAAACCCAACAGCTCCAAAACATTCATGAACAAGTTATATGTTCTTATCCTTTTTGCAGTTGTAATACATTTCCAGCGATTGCTAAAAAACTAAACAAAATCTCCTAGAAAAGGCTCTATTCTGACAGAAGAAGAGGCCTGTTCAGTACAGGGACCATCACCAGAGCACTCGTCCCTAAGCATGCATTATAAAAAAGGAAAAAAAAAAAAGCCTTTGAATTGCATTCAAGCCCTTGGTCTTCATTGCCGTATTGTGTCGGTGATGAAAAAGGGCCAGATGTCCCATACAGTCAGTCAAACAGAGAGAGAGACACACACACATGCACATAGCTCTCAAGAGCAAGTCCAGACAGCCAGATCCACTTTTTCTGAGCCAGTGGTTTGCGTGATTAACTAGCTCAGCCTGTGCTACATCATGTGTTTGGAGCCGAATTCAGCTGAACTTGCAGATCTACAGAGTCACATTATTGCCACAACAGGGCACGCATGCTGATCCACAGCCTCCCGCCAATGCAGGTACCTGATATGTGAACGGTCACATGTTTTTGACGAAAGCCAGGTCCATTTACAAAATAGGCCTCTCTGTTGAAGCCATCCTGCATGGAAACACAACAGGCCTGTAATACTGAAAGCCACTGGCTAAATCTCAAACGGGCCCTTCTTTGCATGCAGAAGCCATTATTTCATGACGTGTCTAGTGCACTATATAAGGAGTAGGAAGCCAGTTGAGACATGGTCACTGTTGATGTTGGATAAGGGCTAATACTGTCTCTGCATTTGGGATGCTGGTGGAAGCATTAGCTGAGGGTCCTGTCAGAGCAGCTGTCAGAGTTACAGGGCTCCCAAGAGTTGAACATATGATTACTGGGTCTTCCTACTAACATCTAGGCCTAGTTGTTACTGTAATACTATTGTAACCATGATGGATGGGATGTCTTCTGTGTCACCCCTCTAGATCTTTTAAGTTTAAGAACTATTGTTTCTAATAAAATGACTAGTCTATTGTACCAGTACTGGGCAGGGCCTCCATTTGCTCTCAAAACAGCCTCAGCTCTTTGTGGTATAGATTTCACAGGATGTTGGAAACATTTGTTTGACATTCTGAACCACATTGACACCACTGAATCACGCAATCCCTGCAGGTTGTTCGGGAGCAGGAAATCTCCTATTCTACCATGTACCATGTCCCAGATGCGTTCTGATGGATTCAGAGCTCACTGCCATATTCATGAAACCAGTTTAAGAAACTAATTTGTGATGGTGCATTATCATGCTGGAAGCAGCCATTAGACAATAACTAGGGTAAACTGTGGTCATGAAGGAAAGCACACGGTCAACAACAATAGTCAGTCTGTGGCATTAACAGGCCCAATGTGTGCCAAATGCATTCCCTGCACCACTATACCACCTCTACCAGCCTGGACTGCTGACACAAGACAAGGTTGAATCCACTGATTCACGCTGTTGGGCGAGTGGTTACCTGATATACCGTAGCCTTTCGATCAGCTCAAACTAGCATGGTTATTCTCCTTTGACCACCTCTCATCAGCAAAACGTTTTCCTTTGCAGACCTGCCGCTCACTGGATGTCTGTTCTTCATACCATCATTCTGAGCAAATTCTAGAGACTGCTGTTCTACAAATCCCAGGAGATCAGCACACCTGCACATCTGGCACCAACAATCTTGCCATGAGGAGGAACATTACCAGAAGCTGCTGGCCTGTTTTTTTTAATTTGCCTGATTTTAAGCACTGCTGCCACACGATTGGCTGATTAGATCATGCATTGTATGAATGAGCTGGTAAACAGGTGCTTCTAATAAAGTGTTTGGTGAGTGTCTATCATATAAACACTATGATTAGAAAAGGCCATTAGTCTACTTAGCCATGGTAGACTGACTACAATTAGGCTACTGAAAATGTAAGGCCTATATAATATAAAATATATACAAATATATTTACAAAAAATGATCAGACTTTAAGAAACAGAGTTTAAATGGTACAAAGGTGGATATGTTTTTTTTTTCTTCGTATCCAGTCAAAAAATATCTAAGGCTAGTTTTTCAGACCCAGTTTAAGGCTCGACTAATACAATGTCCAGGAGTAGGAAAAAAAAATATATAATAATATATATATATATATATATATATATATATATATATATATATATATATATATATATATTTTTTTTTTTTTTTTTTTTTTTTTTTTTTTCACAATAAAATCTACTCATATCTGGACGAAGTGATACAACACTCAATAACTGTTAAATAAAAAAATCTGCAACAGTTATTGCACCACCAACAAAAATTGTAGAAGTAAATCATATGGTTTCTTCCACACACGTTTCTTTTACCTCCCTAGAAACAAAATTCAGGGTCTAAAAAGTACGTAAACATATTTTTATATTTATCCATATGTACATTTAAACGTGTCCCATAGCAGTGACCGTCTTAAAGCGGCTAGCTAGCACTAGCTACCACAGGACAGCTGCAGCACTCATTCATTTCCCCTTTACTGTAAACTGGTCTGTAGAAGAACAGACGTGAAATACGACTATTTTGTACAATATTTTACACTCTTCTAATCAGTAAGTTGCTTCATTTCTTATGCTGACCCCCAAAAGTTTTCACAGCTTTGTAGAAAACAAGCAACCGGAGGATCCGCCTGTCTCACCTGCTAAACACATCTCCTGTCCACCTCCAGCTGCTCTTTCACACGGGTCACTATTTCACTTAAGTAACAACACTTTCACCAGGAACTGACTTTAGACTAGATTAAGTTACTCTTAAGTTACTGCTAGATTAATATTTCCTACGTTTTTAATGGTAACGGTCAGTTACTCGTTTAAACGGTTACTCGTTTGAATCGTTTAACGTTAACCGTTCACCGTCTCGCGCCTCACTAGCCATTTGTTGCTAAGCGTGTGGCAATTGTTGTTGTTTGGGGGGCGCGCGCGGGGGGGTGGAGGGGGGGTTCTAGGTAGCACTAACTAGCTAGAACCTAACAGAGTTAGCTATCTAGCTATCTAGGTCGTCCCGCTCACCTGATGGTGGGTCTCTCTCTCCACGTTTTCTCCATTCACCTCCACCACTCGGTCTCCGGCTCGCAGCCCCGAAGCCTCTGCGGGAGACGCCGGCTCGACCTTGCGGATGTACTGGCCGCTTTTGCCTTTCTCTCCGTGCAGGTGGAAGCCGTAGCCGTTCTCCCCCTTGGCCATGCAGCACAGCCGCGGTTTCAGCTCACTCGCCATGCTTAGGGGGAGAGGGGGAGAGAGGGAGAGAGGGAGAGGGGGGTCCGCAGTTGAGATGTAGCAGCAGTCAGCCTGTCCTGAGGAAGCAGCTAACCCAAAACTTCATCAGCGCCCGAAACTCGCTCTGAGGACTGGAAGCGGAGTCTGCCAAGCTTCGCGACCTGCATCGCGCCATACGGCTCAAACTGCAGCCGGATCCAGGTCGTTGTGTCTCTGCGTTAATGGTCTGTGGTGAAAACGGTGGTGAGCTCCAGGGGTGACTCTGAGGAGCCTGTGTGCAGGAGTGGACAGGCTGCAGTGTTAGAAGACTGCCCCCCCCCCCTCCCGAGTGGGTCACTTTGTGTGGCAGGTTCAGCGATGGGAGGCAGCAGGGTCTCCGTAAAACATCCCCGTGGAGGAAAGAGGAAAGAGCAACAGGCGTTATCCCCTGGTCAGACTTCCATCCATGTTCGCCGGTGTGTGTGTATGTATGTATGTGTGTGTATGTATGTGTGTGTATGTATGTGTGTGTGTGTGTGTGTGTGTGTGTACAGGGGGTCTACGCGGCTCCTCAGTGAAAGTACAGATCCTAGCGAATGAGACGGGCTGGATCTTTCTGGAGTTCTAGCACCGCCCTCCAGCACAAAAAGAGCTTAGCTCACTGGGGCTGGATGTTTGCCTCCTCCTGAAAAGTAGCTAGCTGTTTTCTTCTCCTCCTCTGTGGCATTAAGAAGACGTGCTGGTTTCGTTCAGGGCTCAGGGAGGTGTTTTTTTGTGATTTCTTTTTTTCTATCAAGTCAAGCATTTCAGTCCGGGGCCATGAGAAGAAACTCGGGGTGATATCTGAGCGACGTTCTGCGCAGACTTTCTCCAGCTGGCTCTGCGAAGTGAAGGAGCGCAAGGCCATCACGGCCAACACGATGCAATGCTGCCCCCTTTTGGACGATTACTCCTCAATGGCTCCCGCGGTGAGAGAAATGCTTCAAAAGGCTTTGACGCACTTTTCTTGTACAGAATTGGCCCAACAGACACAACTAAGACAGAAGGTAGCTATATAGTCTTGAGGGAACTTTCCAAAAATGAGTAACTACACAAAAAACAATTACATTTATAAATATATCATAAACATAATAATAACGTTATAATGACGTTATAATAATTCATATTATTAATTAACTCATGACTCATAAATTAATTCATTCGTCATCTCTCTGCTTCTTTCTGGTCAGGATCGCGATGGGTCCAGAGACTGGGCACCAGTCCACAGACAATGGCGTTGTGAGGTAATGGCAATAATTTAAAAACTATTCATTTTAAATGATTTTAAAAAATAAATCCATAAACAATAGTTAATCACAGTGTTAAAATAAATAAATAAATGAATAAAGAAATAAATCCAATGTCGACCTAAGGAGGATGTGTTCCCCTTTTGAGTCGTGGATCCTCTCAAGGTTTCTTCCTCTTCCTCTGAGGGAGTCTTTCCTTGCCACAGTCACCCCTGGTTTGCTCAAAAGAGGCTTCGAATCCAGATCTCTGTAAAGCTGCTCTGTAAGAACTTTGGCTGTGAAAAGTGCTTTACAAATCAATTCAACTGAACTGAATAAAAAAAATAATAATTAAGTGAATTGTTTTTCAAGTAATCACATTTGGGCTTTATTTTCCACACAAAATTGCTGACACTAGTGAAACGTAGTAGAATGAAACAGCAGACATCAAAACTATAAAAACACCAAAAATGAAACTGTTTAAATGTCTTAAATGAGTCAAAACAAATCCTGAACGAAAAGCTGAACAATACCTGCACCGTTCCTGCAAGTGCACTGTTCAAACTACAAGATCCTTCAAATTCTTCAGTTTGAAACTGGAGGAACCTCTTAAAGTGGTTTGAGGAACCGTCAAGAAAGGGTATTAAGAAGAAAACAGTTCCTTAAAGGTTTCAAACTGAGGAACCTCTAAAAGTTCCTCCAGGATCTTATACTTTTAACAGTGTGGCCACGTAAGTACCACTTCTTTGGCTCTTGGCTACTGTTGCACAGTGTTGCTTCTAGAAAACATACAGGTCTGTGAGTATTTGAAAAGTGACACCCTGTTTAAGTGTTTCCAGGCTACCTCTCTACACCACCTCTGTGGATTTGAAATGAAGCTGTGATTCCAGATGTGATTTAAGTGTAGACCTTCTGCTTTCTAGGAGTTTAAATTGTGTATGAACTGTTGAACTACATAAACTGCAGCTATTTATTACATTCAGCTATTTATTACATAGTCCATTCACCTTCACAAGCACAAAAGTAACAATCTTTGG
Source organism: Salminus brasiliensis (assembly GCF_030463535.1). Lineage (NCBI taxonomy): Eukaryota > Metazoa > Chordata > Actinopteri > Characiformes > Bryconidae > Salminus > Salminus brasiliensis. The sequence goes on along the minus strand of NC_132889.1, from coordinate 22,052,229 downwards.
ACAAAGATAATATTATATTATAAATATATGAAGCATTTCATTTCATTATTCAATGACTGCCTAGAGTCTGGAACCCATGTACATCATCAGCTGAATTTCCTGCCTTGAGATGCTTTTCCAGGCCTTTACTACAATTGCCTTCATCACCACATCAGAATTCATCCTGCTACTTCTATCAGCATTTACATCACCTATAAACACCAGTGACCCAGTTTCACTGGCAGCCATACATGCCCATGCCAAAACACTGCCTTCACCATGTTTGACAGATGACATGATTTTCTTCTTCACATTCTTTATCTTTCCATCATTCTGGTAAAAGTTAGTCTTGGTTTTAACTGTCTAAAAGGGCCGTGTATCAGGACTTGAGGTAAACTCTGTTTTTACATTCATAGTGGCAAAATGACAACAAATGACAAAAATGACACTGTCCAAATACTTATGGACTTCATGGATGTACATCGTCACTTGTTCTAATTAATGTAATTCAATCTTTACTTCCACTCTGAGTACATTGCGGACCCTAATTTACAATATAGCCATGGCGAATCATAACATATGGATTAAAAACAAAGTTTTTGTGTAGTAATTTGTGTAGTAAAACAAACAAGACATAAAAGATAAATTATAATAGATAAAGAATATCCAAGAGTAGAATATCTAATCGATAAATGATAAATGATAAATGATAGCCAAAGAGCAAAAATATTGGTAATACATAAATAAATACATAAGTAATAACATTAAAAATGAAACCATAATAAGTAATACTACTACTACTACTACTAATAATAATAATAATAATAATTTTAGGGGGAATATATATATTATATTAGGCAAATGAGTATTTTGATCACATCATCCTTTTTATACATGTTGTCCTACTCCAAGCTCTATAGGCTTGAAAGCCAACTACCAATCAAGTAAATCAGGTGATGTGCATCTCTGTAAGGGGTGTGGTCTAATGACATCAACACCCTATATAAGGTGTGCTTAATTATTAGGCAACTTTCTTTCCTTTGGCAAAATGGGTCAGAAGAGAGATTTGACGGACTCTGAAAAGTAAAAAATTGTGAGATGTCTTGCAGAAGGATGCGGCAGTCTTAAAATTGCCAAACTTTTGAAGCGTGATCACTGAACAATCAAGCGTTTCATGGCAAATAGCCAACAGGGTCGCAAGAAACGTGTTGAAAAAAAAAGGCGCAAAATAACTGCCCATGAATTGAGGAAAATCAAGCGTGAAACTGCCAAGATGCCATTTGCCACCAGTTTTGCCATATTTCAGAGCTGCAACATTACTGGAGTATCAAAAAGCACAAGGTGTGCGATACTCAGGGACATGGCCAAGGTAAGGAAGGCTGAAAAACGACAACCTTTGAACAAGAAACATAAGATAAAACGTCAAGACTGGGCCAAGAAATATCTTAAGACTGATTTTTCTAAGGTTTTATGGACTGATGAAATGCGAGTGACTCTTGATGGGGCAGATGGATGGGCCCGAGGCTGGATCAGTAAAGGGCAGAGAGCTCCACTCCGACTCAGACGCCAGCAAGGTGGAGGTGGGGTACTGGTATGGGCTGGTATCATCAAAGATGAACTTGTGGGACCTTTTCGGGTTGAGGATGGAGTGAAGCTCAACTCCCAGACCTACTGCCAGTTTCTGGAAGACACCTTCTTCAAGCAGTGGTACAGAAAGAAGTCGGTATCGTAGAACCTGTGGTCCCTCATGAAATGTGAGATCTACAGGGAGGGAAAACAGTACACCTCTCTGAACAGTGTCTGGGAGGCTGTGGTGTCTGCTGCACGCAATGTTGATCGTAAACAGATCAAGCAACAGATCCCCCCCGCCTTTCAGCTTTTGCTTCTGCTCGGTCTCTAAACTTCCTGGCACTGACTGAGACGTGGATCACCCCGGACAACTCTGCAACTCCAGCTGCCTTGTCGTCTGCCTTTGCCTTTTCCCACTCTCCACGAAGGACTGGCAGGGGCGGCGGCACCGGTTTACTTCTCTCTCCTCTGTGGCGCTTCACCCCGCTCTCTTTTTCTAATCTTGACATTTCCTCTTTTGAATACCATGCTGTTACTGTCTCTTCTCCCACTAGACTTCACATCATTGTTCTCTATCGTCCTCCTGGTCCTTTGGGCAGTTTCGTTGATGAACTGGATGTTCTCTTGAGTGGACTCCCTGTTGACGCCCCACTTATTCTACTCGGCGACTTCAACCTTCCATCAGAGAAACTCCAGTCTTCATGCCTTCTCCCAATCCTATCCTCTTTTGATCTCGCGTTCAACCAGTCTGCACCAACACACAGAGCAGGGAACACTCTGGACCTGATCTTCAGCAGACCTGTCCCTGCTCTGGATGTGGCTGTGACTCCTTTGGACTTCTCTGATCACCACTTTCTCTCCTTCTCACTCCCCCTCTCTGCTCTTTCAACTACCACTTCTGCAAGTTCTTCCACTCTTCACTGCAATCTTCGCTCTGTTTCCCCCTCAGCTCTTGCCTCAACTGTCCTGACCACTCTTCCCCATCTTGAATCTTTCTCCTCTCTCCCACTTGAAACTGCTACAGACACTCTCCTCTCTTCTATCTCCACCTCTGTCGACCTTCTCTGCCCTTTCTCCCCTAGGTCAGCAAATTCTTCTCCACCTTCCCCGTGGCTGTCAGATGTTCTTCGCAACAACCGTAGAGAGCTAAGACTGGCTGAAAGGAAGTGGCGGAAGTCACAACACGACTCCGACCTCCACTCTTATCAGTCTCTTCTCTCCAGGTTTAGAACGGAAGTTGCTGCCGCTAAAGCATCTTACTACAGGGGGAAATTGGAATCATCTGCATCTGACCCACGCAAACTCTTCACCATCTTCTCCTCTCTCCTCAACCCTCCTACTCCCCCACCTCCCACTACCCTGTCTGCAGATGATTTTGTCTCCTTCTTTGAAGAAAAGGTTGACAAGATCCGCCGATCTTTCCCCCCCGCCTCTACCCCGCTCTCTAGGCACTGCCCTCCTCCTCCCTCTTCTCTGACCTGCTTCTCTCCTCTTTCCACAGATGACCTCCTACATCTTCTCACCTCCAATAATCCTACCACCTGTCCACTAGACCCTGTTCCATCCCCTCTGTTCCAAACAATCGCTCCAAACCTCCTCCCCTTCATCTCCTCTATCATAAACAGCTCTTTGTCGTCAGGTCAGGTACCATCGGCCTTCAAGTCTGCCAGAGTCGTGCCCATCCTAAAGAAACCAACTCTAGACAGCTTAGACATCGGCAACTACAGACCTATCTCTCTTCTCTCTTTTCTCTCAAAGATTCTCGAACGTTCCGTCTACAACCAACTGTCTCTCTCTCTCACTCTGAACAATCTTCAGGACCCTAACCAGTCTGGCTTCAAAGCTGCACACTCTACTGAAACTGCTCTCATTGCAGTTACAGAGAAGCTCCATGCAGCTAAAGCTGCCAGACTGTCCTCGGTTCTGATCCTTCTTGACCTCTTCGCAGCTTTTGACACAGTGGACCACAAGATCCTCCTGTCTATCCTTGCCGGTCTTGGAATTACCGGCTCTGCATGGCAATGGTTTGCATCATACCTGCAGGGACGCTCATACCAGGTAACGTGGCAGGGCGACACGTCCGCTCCTTGTAGTCTCTCCACTGGCGTTCCACAAGGCTCAGTTCTTGGTCCTCTTCTTTTCTCACTCTACACTAGCTCTCTTGGTAAAGTGATATCCTCTCATGGATTCTCTTACCACTGTTACGCCGATGACACTCAACTCATGCTCTCTTTCCCACCGTCTGACACACAGGTTTCTGCCCGTATCTCAGCATGCCTCGCCGACGTCTCTTCTTGGATGGCGGCTCACCACCTCAAACTCAACCCCAGCAAGACGGAGCTGCTGTACATCCCGGGAACTGCTGGACCAAGAAACGATCTTGCCATCACCTTTGAGAACTCACTGGTCACTCCTTCTACTGAAGCCTGAAGCCTTGGTGTAGTGATGGATGATCAGTTATCCTTCTCAAGTCATGTTGCAAACGTAACTCGGTCCTGCAGATTTCTTCTGTACAACATCCGGAGAATTCGATCCTTCCTCTCTAGAGAGGCCACCCAGGTGCTTGTTCAGTCTCTCGTCACTTCCAGACTTGACTACTGCAACTCTCTTCTGGCTGGTCTCCCTCTGCGCACCATCAAGCCCCTGCAACTCATCCAGAATGCAGCGGCACGGGTCGTCTTCAATGTCCCAAAATTTAGCCATGTCACTCCACTGCTGCGTTCTCTCCACTGGCTTCCTGTAGCTGCCCGCATCAGATTTAAAACCCTGACGCTGGCCTACAAAGCCAAGAACGGACCGGCCCCTCCGTATCTGATGGCAATGGTCAAAAGCCGATCCGCACCAAGAGCCCTCCGAGCTTCAAGTACGGCTCGGCTCGACCCACCATCCCTCAAAATCCGCGGAAGACAAGCGTCCAGGCTTTTTTCTGTCCTGGCACCAAAGTGGTGGAACGAGCTGCCCCTGGGTGTCCGAACGGCCGAGTCGCTCGCTGTCTTCAAACGCAGACTGAAGACCCACCTCTTCAGAGAGTACTTGGACGAATAGTTCTATGGTCGCCTTATTGTATTGTGTTTAGCAATGTCTAAGCTTAGAGGTATCTTTTGAATTATTAGTCTATTCTAACTAGCGAAGGTTTTCTTGGGTAAATAGCAAAGCACTTTGTAAGTCGCTCTGGATAAGAGCGTCTGCTAAATGCCGTAAATGTAAATGTAAATGTAAGCAACTGACAGAATCTATTCTATGGATGGGAGGCTTTTGAGTGTCATCGTAAAGAAAGGTGGCTATATTGGTCACTGATTTGTTTTTGGTTTTGTTTTTGAATGTCAGAAATGTTTATTTCTAAATTTTGTGTTGTTATATTGGTTAACCCGGTGAAAATAAACAAGTGAGATGGGTATATATTTGTTTTTTTTATTAAGTTGCCTAATAATTCTGCACAGTAATAGTTACCTGCACAAACAGATATCCTCCTAAGATAGCCAAATCTAAAAAAAAAAAAACCCACACCAACTTCCAAAAATATTAAGCTTTGATATTTGAGTCTTTTGGGTTGATTGAGAACATAGTTGCCTAATAATTCTGCACACACTGTATATATGTATATATGTCCACAAAATATAATAGCTGTATGCATGGTACAAACATTACCATATCCTCATGAGACCCAGCAATTCAGTTTTGGTCTCTGTAGTGGACATAAGTCTGAGACCAATAAGTCGAGCACACTTCATGCAATCCGTTTGAATCCTACTGTACTGTTAAAAGAACACCCTGGACTTTCTAATGATGTCTCAATTGTGGGATGTGGCTAACAGAGCTAACAGATATTTGGATTCTGCTGCTAATAATCACATTGTTTCTTCAGTATGAGATTCATAACTTAAGTTTAGTAATAAGTTCAGAAATATACAGTCATTTTAACCCTTTCAAACCCAGCTTTTATTCAGTGTCCTCTGTAGTGGACAACTTACTGACAACATTTTTAACCAATTTCCATAGTTTAGGAAGAATTCAGCAGAGGGCCGAAGGACTCAGAATGGATCTTACTCACAATTGTGGAAGTGGAGTCAGAGTTAGAGCTGTCAGGAGACAAGGAGGAGGAGGAGGAGGGCTAGATAGTAGAGCACAACGCTGAAAGGTCAGGTCTAGGAGCCTGAGCAGAAACACAGTAATGACAGCCACTGCATTATAGATTAAAACAAAAACTATCACTAAAAAAAAACTATCAAACAAAAAGCTATCACCTTCATTGGTCTTATAGTGTCTAGAAAGCTAAATTAGAGCCTTTCTTGTTTTGTTTACACACACACAAAAGCACACATGTACAGTACACAGTCAGTAAAAATCTTACCTTTTAATTGACTGACTCTTGTAACAGAACCTGTGTATGATAATAGAATATGTATAAAAATACATTTTAAAATGTATAATATCCATTAATGATATAATAAAAAATAATTTAAAAAAGTATATATAGAAGTTCAGTGGTTGGATTTTTTTATTTATTTTTAACCCATTTGTATTTAGATTTAAATTTTAGTACATTGCTGCTATCGTTACAGTCTTATATTTATCTTTACAGATTGGTCAATAATAAATAAAAAAAGAAGCTTGATTTAATTAATAATACTTAATGCTTATAGTGCATCAAACAATACCTTTCCTTCCTTAATCATTTACGATTCAACCCTGTTGTGAAAGAAACTGCTTTGCAGAACATTGCTGGACACAACTGCCAAGACTGGAGGCCTTCTGGTTACTCCAGACTAAAATAGTAATAATAATAATAATAATAATAACAATAATAATTATGCACACAAACTAATGGGAGGTGTTCACCTCCGAAGGAAGCCTTTTAGTGTTCAGGTGAGTTTCCTTCATCTAAATGTTTTTAATGTTAATGAAATAAACATTTTAAACAATAATTTATCCAGAAATCAATTCAGTACTATTATATCACCTCTACATTTTGAGCTTAAGCAAGATAAAAAAATTAAAAAAACAAATAATATTTTGAAAAAAAAAAAAAAAAAAAGAATGCTGTGACTTACTTAAATCCGGGGGAAAAAAATAAAAAATAAATTAATATATATTTAAATAATATATATATATATATATATATTTAAATAGTTTATCAACACGGGTCTCAGGAAGTTATTAATATTACCATACAAATACGAGGCACATATTTAGGCACTCTATTTTTTCCCTGTTGAATCTAATTTAATATTGTGCACATCACCCCTGTAAAGACTACAGTTTAACTTTGCTGCATTCCAGTAACTATTAATGAATTGTATTGTATTTTCAGCTGTATCTTCACAAATGTACAAGTAAATGTTCTCCCACAAAAAGCCCAGCTCAAACATCTGCTCCTCACGCTGTGGCTAAAACAGAACCTGATTCATAGATTTCGTGTTTGACTGTGAATGCTGTATGTGTTTCACAGTCAGAGAGAACGCAAGCGCATGAAGCAGTCTGAAGGATGTAATGGGGTTCAAGCTTTCATTTGTTTTCTCTTAAAACGAAGGCCAACCAGAGGTACAGTGTGCGAAGAGGACTTGGAACACCGTGTGACAACACACAGTACTCTATGACGGTACACTGGGAAGGTAATTGTTGTTAAAAGCAATTTCCACCTCACAGCCTGGCATCATCAGCTTCCCCCACTCATTATGTTGCTGTCAGGTTTATAGACTGTGGTAACGGAAGCCTTTTTTAAGGGTCTCTTTGCTAAGTTTTAACCTGCAGTTCGACAACTTTTTTTTTTTTGAAGCAATTATCCTGTTGGGCATCAGTGAGCCTTATTATCACTGTCATGGAGACAACCTGACAGTGGACACCATCTCTCAAAAACGTATTACATACATTCTTCATTAGTACAGACGTACTGTAAAAATAATGACTGGTGTCGAACAGACCTCCTGCCAATTATGGAAGTCTATAACTCTGTATATCTCTACACTGAATAATTATAACTCTGTAATTATCTAAAGTACATACATTAAAAACCTGTTTTGCTTGTGGCTTTTAACAGAGGCTGACAAGACACCTGATCTCAAGAAAATTAAAAACTACAGATTCTGTTTTAGGTTAAACAGGGAAAAAAAGTAAACATTGATTATCAAGGGCACCTCAGCCATGTATGTTGAAAGAGGAGAAGCCATTGTTCACTGCTCCCTGCCCCAACTTCATTTCGGTCCTGGTCCAACTTTACTTTTTTTTTTTCCAGAATCTTATTAGTCTCTAAATTTTACAGGTTTTCCAAAATGTGTTGGAACCATGGACACTTCCTCTTCATGGGCATGACAGAGACATGGCCTGTATTAACTGTAGCTAGGAAACTTCACTTGGGCGTGTAGTCATTTTCTCCATTTCTGAAGGTTTTCCACAAGTGAAAAACTACTATATACTACTACTATTATAGTTTCAGGTTTTTCCAGGTTTTCCCAGAATGGTTTGGAACCCTGTATCCTTCTTCCATCTTCATGGTCTTCATGATATGGTCTAAAACTGAAGTCTGGAAACCTTGCTTGTTGAATGTGGTCCAATATGGTACATAGGTCATCTTACTTGAGCCCCTTGAAAATCCTTGGAAATATGTCCGTGGCGTTTTAGCCATTTCCCCATTTTCAAGGGTTTTCTACAACTGGAAAACTAGTCTCTCAAATTCCACTTTTTTCATTTTTTTTGTCTAAACATGTGTTGGAACCCTGGACCCTTCTCCCATCTTCATGGCCATGACAGAGACATGGTCTGTATTAACCGCAGCCTGGAAACCTGACTTATTTTCCACAACTTAAAAAATACTTATTATAGTTTCCGATTTTTCCATGTTTTCCTGAATGGTTTGGAACCCTGGATCCTTCTTCCGTCTTCATGGGACTGACTGAGACATGGCCAAAACTGTAGCCTGGAAACCTTGCTTGTTGAATTTGGTCAAGTATGGTACACAGGACCTCCTGCTTAAGCCCCTCAGGATCTAGCAAATATATTTTCACATTTTCAAGGGTTTTCCACAACTGGAAAACTACTCTCAAAAATCCAAAATGTTTTGGAACCCTGGACACTTCTTCCATCTTTATGGCCATGACAGAGACATTTGTGTTCTACAGGGCTTTCTCTTTAGGGTCAAGCTGGAGACAAGAAACAACTGCTAGCCTGAGTCATCACTGTAGCAGGGAAGTCAAATGTGAAAAGCAGTCTGAGGCTCCTGTAGGTTGGAATACCTTGTGCCTTGGGTACTGTACACCTGCGCTGAAGCATAACTGGAAGATAACTGCCATGTGGTGACCATGATGGGGCCTGAGTGACCTGCACTCAACGCAATCACTTTGGCAAAGTGAGGAATCCTTACTGTGACAAACACTGGATGTTTTTTTTTCCATCTTTTCTGGGTACACAAGGAATGAAGTTAAAACTTTTTAGAACTAGAAGCATCATGATGAAGGTAGAAGATGGTGTTTTATGCCTCCTGGCCCTGGGAAGAAAAAAAATGCCGCCCAGTAAAATACATCTCCACAAAATCCTTACAGCAATACTCAGTCTAGAAGAAAGCGTTCCCTGGACAGTTGCTCCAACAAAAGGAGGATACAGTCTTTTATTAATACCCAAGAACAGCCTGACCGTGTCCAGCAGCCAACAGTCAGCTTGGTGTGTTGGGGGCTTACGTGGGCATGGGCATATCTTGAGTTTAGAATACAAACAACATGTCATATATAAAAAGTTCTTTTAATATTTACATCTTTAATGCAGCAGATTAACTTTGTACATGTGCATTTGGTCAAAAATATTATATTTGTATTGTGTTGGAGCTTGTCCTGCTCAAGTATTAGTATTATATTTTCCACACTGCATATTTACCATCTTATTAACCATCATATTAAAATCTGTTCTGCCTGACGGAAGCAACTGAATGGTAAAAGGTAAGGCTTGAGATAAGGACCTAGACAAGAAAGGCCTGAGGTAATACTGTAAATGACCATGCCAATGCCTGAAATACAGTATGCTGAAATGCAGTTGGTATCCCATGCTGTTTAGGTCGCAACTGTTTACGGTAACATAAAACATATTTATGCTCAGAATAAGGATGAGGAAGTGTTAGCCAATGAAAACAAGACACTGGACTTGTATCTTGAACTACAGTCCTAGCATGAACTTCCTCGAAGCAGTGTTGAACTGATTCAACAATAAGAGAAGAAACCAACATAACATTTCAACCAAAGGTCCTACTCCCGCAGACTGCAAGGCATCTCCTGTGGCAAAACCGAGGCAGGTAGTACCTACTAATATTACACAAAACAAATCCTTAAGACGAGTCAATTGCTAAGTTTAAGTTAACAAGTTCAATTGATAGCTTAAAACCATCCCAAATTGAGAAAGTGTTTGCTAAAACAGTACTTTGCTTATATGATATCCATAATCCAAACAGAGTTGTTAAGAACCGCATTAAAGCCACTTCGAAGATCTGGGTAATTTTGGTATTTTACAGGCAAGAGGAGAAGGCATGTGCACATATGTGCTTGTGGGCGACATTCAAAGTCTTTAGTTTCAGTAAACTGCACTGTAATGTTCTTTCCAAAGAGAACGTCAGCCCCAGTACAGAAACGAAGGAAGCGCTGCAAGGTGCCTTCATCCACCTCCCTGATGTATCTTTTCAGGTGCCGTGACACAATGCTTTGTTGGGCGTTCATGTCTTCTGGAAATTTCAGAATTGCGTTCACCTTCTTGGGCGACGGAACTCGTTCTTCAATCATCTCCGCTAGTTTCTGTGGGGAGAGAGTTCTGGCAAGATCCTTCAGAACAGGCTTCCAACACTCAATAACAAACATCGGCATTTGAATGAGGACTTTGTGGCCTAGCTGGGAGAGGAGTGGGACGAGGTTTTCTGCAGTTGGCATTCGATGGCATTCATACGAATCTAGAATGTCCAGCAGTGATTCTTGATCGACGGACTCGAAGTTGTTTGACGCGTGCCGAAGGACCTCCCGGTCATGCTTAGAAACGTACAGCAGGAACGCATCAGTCACGCTGCTGTAGACCGTGCCATATAATGCCTGTTCCAAAAACGGCAGAGGGAGATGAACTGGGAAGTATTTTTCAGCAAGCCAGCCTTTTAGAAGAACCCTCGCAATGGCTTGCCATTCGGTGGCTTGAAATTCGTGCCTAAGTAACGGAGCCTTCACGTCCGCCCCTAGAGTGCATCTGTGACCGAATTCGCTCCAGAATTCAGAGAGGCAATCTCGGAACACTCCAGGCCCGGTTCCCGCTTCCAGCCCTCCATTAGGAAGCTTCATATGGATGCTTACCTCCTTATCCATGATCGTTGGGTCAGTAAAAGCCCCCATCATGTCTCGGAGACAACTTCCTCGCCGTACTACAACGATGACCTTTGATGAATCTTCCTCGAAAGGTACGGTGTCATCGAAACTGTCACAATCAATAATCTGCGCTCCGGTGCGGAGGTCATCATCTCTGCCAACTTTTAACAGAAAGTCATTTCCAGTGCTTGTTGAAACCTCACTAGTCCGTGGAACGATTCCGACGTCTCTCCTAGAGTCCTGGTTGTTGTGTTCTGCCATCCAGCCGGCATTTACAATGAAGTTGTTCTCCTGGTTCAGATCCTCCCAAATGGTTTCATCATACGCGTGTTCTAATCTCAGCGATCCTTGTGCATTATTACTTTCTCTACCAGGGTGATTTTCAAAGGTTTGGCTTTGCACTGCAAAGCTGAAGTCCCTGTTCTCCTGCTGCGCATAACTACTGCCACCCTCTAGAGAAAGCTCCTGGGAGCTCTGCACATTGGTCACGCTGCGCTTTTTTGTGAAGAGGTACAGTCTCACAATTTTTGCCTTATTGGACTTATAGAGATCCTCCACGGTCAGGTTTTCATCAAGGCGTCTGTGAGAGAAGTCCCGGATGTCACAGTCAACGTCTTTGAGATAAAAAAACCTGGAGGCTCCAGCAGGGAAAAAGATTCTCTCAGCCATTTTCTGAACGTCACACAGTTTTGTTTGTTTGTTTATGCTAATATGCTTGGTTCCTCCTCCGTTGGCGGTGCGAACTTGCTTGAAGTTACAACTTTTCTCATTGTAATTCATCCATCCGAGCTCCACTCTCCTTGCTTTCTTTTTTGCATAAGTGTTGCCCATGTGCCTTTTTGAAACGTCCTCTCTCGGCCCGAAATGTCTCGACTGTAGTCGCTCCATCAGCTGGGTTCTTCTTTCAGGTGGCTGGTTACTGAGGCAATAGTCTATGACTGCTAGTCTGTCTCCATAATGTGGTATGTACTGCTGAAGTTCGTTGTCAGCCATCAGTGGTATCACAGAGATGTCAATCTGTTAAAGAAGATACAGTGTCAGTAAGAATCTGCATGTTATTCAGAACGGATTAGATTTTACTATCAAAGCGTTACAGCATTCCAAAGCTCAGAAACACCAGTGCAGTGATTTCTGTGCATAACAAAACCAAAAAAGCCAAACAATAAATGTTAAAATCTTACAGCATCACCGGCATAAATAATGTGAGAAGTAGTAGATTATTCTGTATTTATGAAAAATGGACAAAATATAAAATGCTTCTGGATTCATAGATGGAGGTGCGTTGAGGCAATTATGTAATGATTAAGCAAGTAGATTGCAAGGTCCTAAGTGGTGCAGTATGATCTTCTTCAAGTGATCATTTCAAATGTACTTATTAACAGCAACATAGGTTTGCCACGTACAGGGCCAGTCAAAAGTTTGGACATGTGGTTGAATATGTGCTGATCATGATCTTAAAAACGTGATCCTAATGCTAGGGTGACCATATTTTTGTTTTCAGAAAAAAAGGGCACTGGGAACACATGGGAATCCACTGTAGTTAGGATGTCATGGCTGGCGTGGGGTTCAAGTAGGCCTAAGTTGTGTGTCGAACTGAAAAGAGATGATTTGGTCATAAAGGATATTAAGGCTGTGTGTATGTATTACTGTACATTAACATACTGCCACAGTCCTACAACCTAGGCCTACTTGGAACCCCCCACCCCCAGCCATGACATCCTGACTGCGGTGGATACCTGTGACATTTTTTACCCTAGCATTGGAAACATATGTTTTCAGGGTGATGATCAGCTCACATTCAACAAGGTGTTCAAACCTGTCACTTGCACTGTTCATCTTGTATCTTTCTTTTGCTGTTATCCTCTACGGGCCCCCACTTTAATCACAGCTGCTCATTTAATGTATATAAAAAATGAATGACATTCATAGTGATAAACGAATATATGAGCTGGTTTAGCTTACCTTGTCCATTTCCATTCGTTTGATCAGTTCCTCGGCTATGCCCCTCTCCCGGAAGAAGTCTATGAGTGCAGACGGCTCCTCCATCTCTCTGAAAATGATTAAAAATAAAATCATTTCTAAGCATATATAATTAAAGTTTCTTATTACTATTATTAATCATTTCAATCTATAAACTGAAGCACTGATGAAAATAATACACTGCTTTTAAAATTTGTGCCACAGGCAAAACTAAAATAAAAAATGAACCATATCTGTTCATTGAGCAGAAATAAAAAAGATCTTTCCTCTGGCAATGAATGAATGAATGAATGCAGTATGTATGAAGCCACATAGCAAACACACTCTTTTTAATATAACATATACCATGGTTTAGATTGATATGGATAGAGATATACCCAGTGATTAAAGATTACACTCCCCTCGTGACTTCAAGTTGTGAGCATAAAATATGATGGGTTAAAAACAATATTTCTCATGCCCCATTTCCATATTGATGCATCTAAATGAGCTCCATATGAGGGCATTCATTTAAGTTCTCCATAGAAGTACCACAAGCCTTAAAGAACGCTCAACACTTAAAGTTCAAGGCTGGTCAAAGTCAATAAACACAGACATTATTACATCCAGATCCTATGTGAAAAACTTGTTGTCATAATAACCCACTTCATTTGCCCATTTATGCACCATTTGCCCCCTTTTTTATTTATCTCAATTGAAAACAGTAATCTTTCTGTGTAGGGAGGGGTGAAAATGTTGTAATAAATGGGATAGCCAGCGACAGCCCAATATATTCATTCTAAAAACATGAAGAGTTTGGGAAAGTTGTCATTGGAGTTTTCCTAGCCATAGCACATCTTTACATACCACTTCACATGCACAGCCTCTAAAAGAGGATCTAGCACCATTTGCTGGTTACCTGAGCACTGCTCTGCTAATAGCGCTGATACAATCAAAAAGGCTAGTTGGTAAAACCCAAGAAACTGACTAAATAGAAACTTGCAATGTTCAGTTTACCCGCTCTAAAAAGGAGACCACAATGCACATTTTAAAAGTACTCTTCAGCATGATAGATGCAATTACACATTCTCACCAGAGAGGTTTCTAAAGCCCCGAAATTTACAGACTATCTTTAATGTAGCCAATTTGGTCAACCGTAATTTCATTCAATGTCTGGGTTGAGTTTATTTGCATGTATTGCCTCACTCCAGCTTCTTTTAAAAAAATCTTTTTAGTATTAATTGTTTTTATTTATTTTTATTACTTTTGCATACAGCTTTGCCCCAAAAAGGCAGAAATTGTTAAGTCACTGACGCACTTTTAAAGTCCACTTGTTCTCCACACAGTAAAATTATTTATTTTTAATAGTACTTTTTTTCTCACTTTCATTATTCTATTCTATCATTTTAATCATATTTTATATTTCATAGTTATACTTTGTAATAATTTACTTGTTAGGCACATACCTAACAGAAGGGGTGGGAAACAGGGGCTGGAGTCCAGCACCGTTTGCCCATTACCCTGCTCTAACAGACCTACTAAACCTGGCAATTAACAGAGGAACTAATTCAGATGTGCTTGCCCAATAAAACACAAAACTGTGCAGGAATCCAGCCCTCCAGGACCAGAACTGCTCACCCATGCTTTATGTCACCTTTTAATGTGTGACACATGCATCTAAACCATGTCCCTTGATCACTTATTACAGGAAAATTCAATGTGATTACAGTGTTATTATTGGCAAACATTACTCAAGTGCCTGTACTGGCTATTGTGATATAAAACACAAAACATGACACAGAAACGAAAAGGAAGTGTTTATTTTATGAAAATCATATTTCCAAAAGTATTGGAAATTGCAGTTTGTTCTGCTGGTGTCAGTGACTAGGTTATTTTCTAGGACCAAACATAACTGTGAATTGGTTGTTGGCAGTTTCTTGTACTTGTAATCTGTTAGCTTGTAGACTCTCCATCCATTCCTTTTGCTAGACCTCCAGAAGAGCCAGGTGTGCAGCGTCTGACTCTTTCTGGAAAGCCAGGAACTCATTATGAACGTTCTCTTTGTGCCTCATTTGACCTGTGAAAATATTGTGTTGACAATAGCATAAGAAAATCTGAAGCTAACAAAGTTGTATTCATCAGAGAATAGAACAGCAGACAGTCAAACACATAGGACAGTATTGGTCAACAAGGTTTAACCTATTCTAGATGGTCATCGTTCAGAAGAAAACCAAACGATGGATACAGTCAAGTATACAGTCAATCCTCACAGAGAGACAGGATCCTAAAACTATCCAAAGCCTCGTAGAGACAATTTCGCTTACTGACGTGCACACGTAAGGACTGCCTCTTAAAGCTTACAAATATAGGTGTTGCCGAGAGGAGATGTAATCTTAGGTAAGCTGAGGTTGTGCCTCCTTGCTTGAAATATAATTGTAAAGGGAAGTGGCGCAAAGACATACTGTGGCACTAAAGTGTGTCAAAGTCTGTAAGATAGCATGACAACTCCACTGTTTTAGCACGTTGGCCGCTGGCCTCGCCCAGACATGCTCTTGCGGCCTTGGCAATGCTACTACGCCAGTTGCCAGCTTTGCCCAGCATTACTACCCCAGCGTTACTCAGAAGTCGTGTTATTGAAGTCTTGGGCCCTTCACATTTAGAAATTAGTAAATATGTGGTCTACATCTTAAAGGTTCTGAGGGCAAGGCTTGAGTCCTTTACCAGGTACATGAAACATAATGAATATCCTTTTAGTCCCACTGTGCAAATGCCATTGCGGATTCCATGCAGCCAATGGTGGTCCGACAAAACAAGGCTTGCCTGGTCTGTTGAATCCCCACTGTTGCCAGGGACTCAGCCTTCACTTGAAATACTCTCATTTCTCTTTGATCCTTCCAAATGTACTTGAATTTTTCCAACTGGAGCAGATGCCAATTAGTGCGAGTGCATCCTCCGCTGACCAGGATACAGTCTCAGGCATATTCTATATATAAGCTGAGCTGATAGCTTGCTAACTCCGAAGAAATGTCACATTATTACGTCAAATTTAACGTAAATGCAAAATGAGTGAATGCATACAACATTAAGCCATCCCACCTAAAGAGTTCAGCAGCAGCGAGAATGATTATCCTACTGTGCAGAGAAAACCATGCTGTCTAGGCTTTGTTCCTGCTCCTGCCGGGTCTAGATGGAAATGGCACTGACACAATTACTCTCAGTGCTCACGACAGCTCAGACTTCAAGAAAAAAAAAAAAAAAAAAAAAAAGAACCAAGGACACAATCAGTGGCTGAGTAGACTGGAAGAACACAGCACCTTCGTGAAGGATGGTGCATTCGTTGATGGGTACCTTTACAGAGGAGAGGGTTGACCGGAGTTCTACCAGTTTGTAGTGTTTACTACTACGAATGTAAACAAGCTGTGATCATTACACCCGTAAGCATTAGAAGTACTGCAAGGCCTTGGCAATTAAAAATTACAACACACATTTGATAATTACAATGTTTTCAGGGTAAATATTGTTGACATGTAGCAAAGTACCCTTTTGGCTCTTTCAATAATTGCTATTATAATTGGAAACAACTACTGAATTTGTTAGCATGTCATTTCAGCTTGTTATGTGCGTGTCCCAAGTCTGGTCACAACTGAACAATCCCTGATAGGATTCTAGTTCCTGAAGTCAGAAAATCCCCACAATAACCCACAGTGATTAATTCTTGTGCTGCAGCCATATTGTACAAAAACTCTGCTCTATTATTATTATTCGCCTTCAGACTCAGCAGAGTGTTAATTTTGAGGCAGACTGATTAAGTACTTGGCAGAAGGGGGGGGGGGGTTACAGCTTATAAATACTTTTTATAACTTTTAATATTTGCAGAAGGCCTGTAGTTTTTAGGTCATCTTGCATCTTTGCATATATGGATTGGACCATTATCCTGTTGTTAGAAACCACTCTCTTTTTAGCTTCAGCCTTTTTACAGACGGTTTGACATTTGCATCCAGGATTTGCTTGTATTTAGTGGAATCCTTTATTCCTTCCACCCATACAATTTTAAAATGGGTCCAAAGTATAACAGTTCCAATCGTGTGCATCATAGTTGCTAAAATTTCCATATAGTTTTCTTTTTTCGCTAAAGTTACTTTGATTTCATTAGTCCTCAAAACTCTCTAGATGTCTCTAGATGCTCTACAGCAACCTGTGATGAGATTGCAGGCAAGGTTTCTTTTTCATGACTCTTCCATGAAGGCAATTCTGCACAGTGGAACAGTGCACCAGTGCTCCAGACTCCGCTCTCACTTCCAGATATCATCTTGACCTCCACAGTTCCCCTGAACTGCCATTCCTCAATAACATTCTGCACTGTAGAAACTGCAAGCGGAAAAGGCCTGGCCATCCCTTGTCCTGTGGGCATTGGTTACTTTTGTTTTCAGATATTTAAACAGTTGTTCAGAGGAGGTTAGCACAAAGTTTGAAGAGTCTGAGAACTTAAAAAAACTTTGAAATCTGAAACTGCTGACATGTCTCAGACCTGCTTATCAAGCTTTGAGACCTGCTAAGAGAGCTGCTAATTCTCAATTTAAGGGTGCCCAGCATTTCACATAGAAAGCATTATTTGTCCATTTGCGGTGCTACTTCAAAATCATGTTGTAAGTAGTTGCTAGTTAAGTCTCCATCTGTAGCAATTCACACGAACTGAGCTTTATCTCTGTGTACTTTATTTATTTATTTATTTTTTTTCCCCAAAGTTTGTAGTCAAACCTTGTGAAGACTGAGACCCATGCAGTGTGTATATATGTATACAACCAGAAAAGAGTACCAAGAGTATTACAACAACTCCTTAGGCACATTTATTTTGTTGTGTCTAGTCATCAGCATATTCAGTGAACAGCATATTGCATTGTTCCCACTTAATCTTTTTAATCTGAGCGAATCCTCAGGACATGTATTCAGTAAACGTTCAGTATTTCATTCTTCTGGAGGACTCGGCAAGAAAATGCTTAATGTAAAAATTGCACAGCTGCTTGTGTCTTCGATTCGTTCTTGTCTTTATCCTCCATGTGCGACATCCATGGCTGATGTATATCGCACGGGCATGGCCAGACTGCAGGAGCAGGCCTTGTAGTTAAAAGTAGATGGGTTTGTTGAGGGTTTTAAACAACTCAGACATTTTTGACAGCGGAGGCTGCTTCAACTACGCCCACATGTCTGAAAGAAAGCTCCTCCCACCCCTATTATTCTATTCTCTCCATCCTCAAAAGTACACCATTTGGTGTAGCATCTAAAAAGGCCTCTGCTTCGTTCTCACTGTTACCATACAATGGTACAAACGGTAGCTGAGCGACTCTGTGACCGCTTTTTGATTACCTCCTTCAATTTGAATCCATTATCTAGAACGTCCTGCCAAGTGGCATTTTCTCTGTATTTGCGTCGCCTGTCCGAATGTGAAATAATGCGTGGCGTTGAAGAGATGGCTTGACGATTTCACAAGGATGTCCAAAGAACCACACTATGATGCATCATCTTGTGGGCCAGAAAGAACGTTCATCGAAGGGATCTATAAAATAGGAAAATACTGATTAGTGGCTGGTTTGAGGGCATCCAAGTATTAATCGTTGCTGGCATGTGGAGCACAGGACCAATAAAAAGTCACTGTCTAATCTGCAACATACTAAAGAGACCCCCTTTATTAAATTAACCTGAAGTGAAGTGTGTGTTGCCTAGTTCTTATTAGTTTGGATGAGTCGTGAAAGATCTGGCTTTTAAGAGTGAATTTGAGTGATTAACTGATGTGACTGAATATTTTTTTTTATTCTATGATTTCAATGTGTGATTTAGTGAATGGGCTAACTACTATACTACAGGCTAGACAAAATACCAGTGAGACCTTGCATACACACCTTGCATCAGTGTGTGCTTTTAGCGATCGGATCCAGTTAAGACTTCACTCGGTCTCATAAAAAGTCCAGATGTAAACACACACCAAGGACTCGAGGTTATTAGTTTACAATCAGATCACTCGAACCACACGAGTACAAAAGGGGATTTCTTTCCTATAACCACCAGTTTTAAGCAAAATATCAATTTAAATATCAAGTTAAATATCAAACAAATTGATGGAGGTGTGGGTAATAGACTGCAAATTATTGGCAAAAACAAATACCAAAAAATAAATAAAATAAAATGTGTGTAAAATATATATATATTATAGATATCTTTTGCCAATGCAATTTGGTATTTTATTCAAGTTGGCTTCTCAAACCCAGATGTCTTATACAAATGTACACCTAAAATACTATCTGTATGTCAGGAAACACAATTTTAAAGTGTCATGTAAAATAAAATAATAAATAAATAAATAAACAAACAAACCTCTGAGTCAGTAGTCAGCTTACCTGGTAACTCAAACCACTCCCTAAGGGGTATGTGTTCTCTCCCACAGCTATTAGCAGTGGGGGCTGATTGGCTAAATAGCTTATGGGAGTTCCTGTCATACTTCGGAGGAGCTCAAAGTCTGCCTCTGTTAACTCCAAAACTTTCCTGCGGATGGAGAAATGTTGATGGTTACTGTAAATATGAGTTGAAGAAACGCTGTAGCTGCAGGCTACAGAAATTGATTAAAGAAATGCCATTTCAACGGCTCCCTTTATAAAACTGATATAATGAAACATATACACACATTTTTACAGGCTATTCTGCTTAACGTGTGCAACAAGTGGAATACGTACCGGTTAAATGGGATCTGATCCTGTCATGATGAGCTTCCTCTTGCGGTCACTTTTGACTTTTGTCACCCCAGCACTGGAAATAGGCTGGGGCACGACTTTCTTTCAGCAATTGTCAAAGTAATATCACATCGCTTACGCATACTATCGCGCACCGAATGCCTCGATCAATGGCCTAAATGAATGACTCCGGCCACCATTTTCAAAAATCTTGACTTGTCTAGCAATGTTAACTCGGCATCAGTAAGTCTGTTTTCATTAAAAAAGGCCCACATCATGGAAATTCTGTTTATTTGAAATAAGAGTGTTTGATGAAGTATGTAAACAGTGTTTCCAAATATACCCCCCCCCCCCCCCCGTCCATACAGTCCTCATGATGAATCTAAACTCTTAAATAGTTTGTACAAATTAAAATTCATAAATACTAATAAATAAATAAATAAATAAATAAAATGCATTTGCAGACCACTCAAGTAGATCAGGTGGGTAAAGTACCTTCCCGGCTTCTATGAACAGCTCAATGACCATCAACTTTCTGCACAAATTTACAAGTGGAAAAACTATACATTTGTATTTCTTTGCTATTCAATAAAGATAAGAGTTTGCATTTCTGTAACTCGTTTAAAATATAACTGACTAATAATGATTTTTTTTATGTAATTGAATTACTTTATTTCGTTTGAGGCCATTAGGCAAAGGGTCACAGTTTGCGACATTCAGAGCCATTGGAGATCTATCCATTTAGAAAGTCTGTAGCGGTTTCTGAACATCTCTTGAAAGCTGAAATATGGCAACGTTCCTTTTAAAACCACTCTCCTCTCATCTCTCAGCCCAACTATTATCTCCACCCTGCTATTTGAGTTCATCTATTGCTGCATTTCAAAACCACACAATGTACCACGTTAAGGAATGTATTTCTAACTGTAGTGCACAATTTTTTACGCAACACAGGTTTGAGATGCAGTCCTTGTGTGTTTGGAAGAGGCACGTGAGGAAAATCTGTTCTCTGAAACAAATTATTTTGGAACATCCAACATGGCAATCCAACAAAGCCATGAGTTAGATATTTCTGCAGCATTATCTAATGCTAAAGCTTACACCAATCAGCCATAACATTAGTACCACCCCAAGTCCTTAAGCATTTGTGAGGTGCAGCCTCCATGGCTTGTTGCAAGGTCATCAGTTACCCTTTCTTAGACCACTTTTTCGAGGGTACTGACCACCACATACCAGAAAAAGCCCATAAGACTTGCCTGATGTTTTGGAGATGCGCTGACCCAGTCGTCTAGCCGTCACGATTTGACCAAAGCGGCTCAGATCCTTATGCTTGCCCAATTATTGTTTTTTTTCTGCTTTTAACGCACATTGCTGCCTAATACTGGCTGTCCACCCCCTGACAGATGCCACTGTAGGAGAAGATGCTCACTGTTTTTCACCTCACCTGTCAGTTGTGCTGATGTCTCCTCATTCATACAGGGACACATGGCTAATTGATCAACTAAAGGATTTTAGCTTTGCTTGCACTGAAATTATTATTTTTGTAGATTTAAGACATTTTATAATACTGATTATATGGCTTTTATGACGTGTGTTTTTGTTTTTTTTTTGGGGGGGGGGGTCGTTTGGTGCTGTCAATGCTTTATCCATGCATAGTCATAAGGGAGGGGGTGGGGGAATGGGGGCTGGGATAGTCAACAAAGAAGTGCTCAAAAGTCAACCAGCAAAATTGACCAATTTTGCACTAAGAAGACATTTGGGGGGGTTCTTATTTTCTCATTACTTTTTGGAAACTCACCCCAGGACACCGCAGCGCTACTGAAACTGAAGACCATTATTAGCATCATTAGCATATAGATAAAGACCAACGGACAGCTGCTCCCTACTACTCAGTTAGCCTGTTTGGCTAAGCTAAGCTAAGCTAAAGCATCACTAAACAAACCCGCACTGCTGTTTAAAACAGTCTCCACCTTCAGAGGCACTCTTACCTGTGTGGCTGCTGCTGCTGCTGCTGCTGCTGAAGGGGGTGTGCTCTTTTTCGGCCTTTGCTCTGAGGATCGGGCCGTTTCTCCGAGCTCTCCTCCGACTCGCTGCCCGACTCCAAGTTCACCTCGATTTCAGCCGGACTGTCCGCTCGCGGCCCGATTTGCACAGGGCTCGCTTCTTCCTTCACCCCTAAAGTCCAGTAGTCTCCCTCTAGCTTAACGGTGGGGGTTTCTGCCTCTTCTTTCAGGGTGAATCTGTCCGTCTGTCCGCTGATGTGCACCCTCTCCGCCTCCTCCTCCTCCTTCACCGCTCTGATCACATCAACACAGGGATGGCGCTCCTCCTCTTGTACCTGGTTTTGGAGGAAGTCCATAGTCGAACAAATGAAGGGAAAGGGAGAACCAGGCAGCAGGTCGTTCGCAATCCTGCCAAACTCCACATAAATAAGGAAAGCGGACAGAAACGCTGTCGGAATCGTTCGTTTTGAAATATGGCTGCCGGAAGCGCGTCGAGCTCTTCAAAATAAAAGTCGAGTCGGGCTGATGCTGAAAGACTGGCGAGTGAATATAGCTATCTATGTTTTCTCTGAAGTAAATGAAAAACGACTAATTCTGCATTATGCAGTCGCTAAGATTAATAAGAAATGGTAAAGCCTGGTGTAGAGAAATAATAATAACCCACTTGATGAAATGAACCCAGGGGTCGCGTTACGATGTCCACAACAGTCTTAGCCATTGTAGCTAGTAGTGCTAGCTAGCCTACTCTCCACAATGACCAGCAAATACAGCACCTGCTACGTTACAGGTCTTATATGTTGATGCTGCTAAAATAATTAATATGGAAATATGGGGAAAAAAAATACTTTTATACAACCTCCCTGCCATTCGTGTATTTACCTTTTTATGCTGAACTATTCTGTAAAATAATTGCTCAAGCGTTTGGCTGCTTATTAAAACGTATTAATAATTTCATGCTATAACTTTCGACGAGTTAGCCTTTAGAAATAAATATAAAGCATTAAAAGCTCCAGACGTCTGGTTCACATCAACACCACTGGTTTAAGAAGTTTCTCTAGAGCAGAGCATTTCACACCAAGCCACTCTGAATGACTGTGTGCAGCTCAGTGATGGCACTATACTGAAAACTCAGAGGAATCACCCCCTAACCTGTTAACAGAATTATTCTTTTCTGTAATCTTACATATAAATATTCTGGCTTTTCCTTACCCTCCAACAGTAGGAGAGAAAATATTATTACCCATGTAATTAATCCCACCTTCCCATCAATCATCCAGTAAGAACTGCTTGGATTACTCAGAGATTCAGATTCTGACAGTTCCCCCTTAGCCCACATGTAGTCCATCACTAAAACGTGCTTGGTGTCTACACAACAGACATATTTTAGAATTAGGGGAACTGTGTACATTTGATTTTGAGGTTTGAATGAGAAGTCAGGTTTTGTTCCTCTATGTGCTTTTTAACACGCACATATATATATATATATATATATATATATATATATATATATACATATATATATATATACACACATATATATATATATATATACATATATATATATATATATACACACATATATATATATATATATATACACACATATATATATATATATATATACACACACACATATATATATATATATATATATATATACACATATATATATACACACATATATATATATATATACACACACATATATATATATATACACACACATATATATATATATATACACACATATATACATATATATATATATATGTATATATGTGCGTTTTATATGTTGGTTTGCTGGAAGACATTTTAAAAAGTATGTTTTCTTCTTTATAGAGAATTTCTAGGCAGAATGCTGCGTAGTCCAGCAGAGACTCAGAGGGTCTCAGAGATTAAGACTGGTGAAACAGTAGAGTTGGGAACAAGGCATTGAGTAACAACTAAGTCCCAAGTCAAGTTAGTCATGACATGTACAATTTGAATCAAATTCAGAAATTCACACTGTGCAAATGAAAGTAAATTTAATTGAAATTGACCGTAATGTTGCTTTTTTTTTATAGAGGGAAAACCCCAAATCTCCGGCTTGTACCTGTCCTCCACACGAGACAAAAAGCATGGGCCAGAGAGGAACAGAAGTAGACGTAGGACGTCACTCCATCTTTCTTCCACTTTATCTGAAGTTTGTTTCTGAGTCTAGGCCCGAGTCGTTGGTGTTCAGGTCAACGTCAAGTTGCAGGCCTTCTTTGAAGGCAAGTGATTTGAGTTCACACCTTTGCACTGTAGTCTTTAGAGTTTTACTGCTTAAAAGGAAATCTCCGTCTGATGACAAATATTGAAGGTGGGAGGATGAACCTCGAAACACTACATTTATTAAGTTTTGTTTATGATGTTTTTCCCATATTCTCCCCAATAACCCAACCCTTACATATTCTCCACCTATCACATGCAAGGCTTCTGCCACTAGGAGCATGAAGACCAACAAATGCCTTTTCTCAGCAGTCAGCCAGCGCCACCGGCCAACCAATACGCTCTGATGAGGCTCTGATGCATAGGCCAGCAGAGAGCAGAGAGCAGGGCCAACTGTGCTCATTTGGGGCCCTGGCTGCCGATGGCTAGCAGCAGACCGGGATTCAAAGGTGGGCTATTTGGACAATTCTCACTAGCTCGCCAATACATGACAAAGCCCGATAGCTAAAGTTAGCATAGTGCTAGGACGTCAAATATGATGTCTGTACTTCTGTATTAGCTCTCTACATCAGTGGCCACATAGCAGTCAGGAATTTATTCTCACCATTTGGGGGGTGTTTGTGCAGTTTTGCCAATTGGCTGTACAACATATTTGGATAATGCATGCTGGGTACTGTAGCGAGAGAACACTGATGGACGAAACAAAGGGGACACAACATCCTGTCAAAACTGAGGATGAGGGATGCAGAGCTGCACAGAATATGACAGCTAACATATTCAGTGCTAGTTTTAGGCCAGAATGGCCAGCTGCTTGCTGTTCTTTCCCAGACATTTATTATAAAAGCAGAAGTCAAAAGAGAAAAGACAGAACCAGGGGCACAAACAGCTCCATTTGGAGCTCTTAAGAGTGCCTGCCTGTAACTGGAGGCCACAATTCAACAGACTGTCCAAATACTTTCCTACTTAAAATGTGAGGTGAGGACATGTAAAGTGTTCTAATTTCAAAATGATAGAACAGATCCAGCTAGCAATTACCATACATAAAATGTGATATTTTGCATTTGTGCCTCATTTTCTTCCATTATTTAAAGTGCCTTGATTTAATACAGTTCAAACATGTAGGAGGGGCATGGAATAAAGCAGTCCCTAAACTCTTGATCATGAAATTCACTGAAAAACCTTCAAATACCCACCAAACATTAAGTAGTCTTCATGCCTTTATGTTATTGGCTATAGGCGAAGCTGTCCTTATAATGATACTGGTGCTTTAACCTTATGCTGTTAGCTCCAGAAAATATGACATTTGGCAGCTCGCTAATGGCTTGTAGGATTGACAGCACCTCACATGGGAGCTACAGCTCACCCAGTGTGTAGCACTAATGATACCAGCTAAGCTCGTTTCAAAACCTGAGCCTCATGGACCAAACCAATAATACAAATTCAGAATTTTACCATGCACTTCATACACTGCATGTCCAAAAATATCCAGACACCCCTTCTAAATTCACCTCGTTTTGACACCGGGACTCAACTGCTCACACACAGCTTGTAGAAATCTGCATAGTAAAGCTTTGTCAGTTGAATCAGCTGCACATGAGCCTACAGTCATCATGTCCAGTGCCAGGCATCGGCTAGAGCATTAAAACCACCCCCAGTGGAACTGCTTTCTCAGGGGTGATGGAGCTCCATCCAAAAGCTCTGGGATGACATGTGTCAGTGGCATTTGTGATCCAGACCTTATCGCCCAATTTCAGTACCTGAACTTATTGGTGGCTGAATGCCAAGAATAGCATTGTTTCGACATCTAGAGTGACGCTTTTCTAGAACAGCTAGAGGCTGTTACTGTTACAAAAATTGGGACAAACTCCTCATGAATGCCCTTGACCTCTGAAAAAACATTAGATAAGGACAATATATATATATACACATAATATCGGTGCTGTCCATGAAAAACATGTATCTCCATTTATATATACACATATACATGTAAATAAAGAAACTTCTTTAATGGAGATCCCCAAGTTCACTGGAACCAATACACCACTAATTCTGGATGTCTGGATATATTGGAGGTATACACAGTGATACATAGCCCCTCACACATACCTGGTGTGCTGTAGCTTAATTTACCTTTTGTAATGATTTCTAACTGGTAACGTCACATCTTGTAGAATTCATACACACTGTCATACTAAAGCTCATTTGGTAACATCTCTTGGACAACACAGTTCCTCTACTATTTAGACAAGCATTGTAACATGAGAACACAAGAAGGAACGCGTTGCAACAGTAATCCTCTACATTACAAAATAGAGGTTTATACAGAATGTATACAGTTACAAAGCACTTTGTCTTGGCACTTTGTGATCTCTGTAACAGTAAAGTTATCAGTGTGACATCAAAAGCTAACAAGTAACAACTGAATAGGACCAGTAGCAATAATCTCAAAACAGACTCTCCTTTACACAATGCGGCTCATTAGCAAAACAAAGCTGAAACTATTCCGAAAATACCTGGCAGACCTGATGGACCAACCAGGGGCCGGATTCCCAAAACACTTAGGACAATCCTAAGCCACCAGAACCATAGTTCCTAAAACTGGTGGCCTAAGCCATTCTCAAAACGGGTGCTAAATTGTCATATCATCTGTCTTATCTGTGAGTGTGATCGTAGTTCAATTTGGGACCGCTTCAGAGAAGCCCTGGCAGGAAGCGTTTATCATCTCTCCACAGAATGATATGAAGAGAATGCTGTAAACAGCACTGAAGAGATAGTAAAACTGGCGGACGGCAAGATTTGAATTTGGCCTTGTAAGGAATATGGAAAATAGGAAGAAATCATTGAATTATATGAAATTAAATGTGTATATTTTAATAAAGTGCTGAAGTCCAATTTAAAACAAACAACACTATTAAGTAAATCAACTTTTCGGAGACCTTTACTGTTCATTGTTCACACTGATTTACATTGATGTCTGTCGCTCCTCATCAGCTGTCTTTCAAGAAAGATTCACTGAGAATATCACTAGTGTTTACACAGCGGTCCAAAGCTGAACGGCTCAAACGACCATTGGGGTGGTTATGTCCTTTATGAAGCTTCGAGAATCAGGCCCCAGATGGTCATAGAGATGTGAACAGTGCACTATGATCATGACTAGAACATGACAAATAGCCATACTGTGTTACTGGAATATCTATCTGCTGGGGGAAAAAAAAGAGAAAGAGAGACTTCCCTTAAATGTCATGGATACGTGCCAAGTGTCAAGAAAAACAGCCACCACTTCGTTCAAGTGTTGAAATGTAGTAATGGCATGAAAGTTAATGGGGTTGCTTCATCTAAAGTCAGGTCCACAATACCACTAAACACGAAAGTAAGTGATCAACAGGTCAACAGGTCACTGAAAGACATGGCTTTCTATGTACAAAATCGCACAAAGGCATGGCTTAGAACATTGTCATAACATTACTCCAGCTCAAATTCCAAAACAGTGCCTGGGGCTTCAGTACTAGTGTACGTTAAAGTGATAGTTCAAAGAAAAGCCTATTTGAGGCAAGCATATGATGATTTAGGAAGGTGGCTTACCCAGAGCTGATTGCTTGGCTATAAGCTTCCATTACTCGATAGCTACTTTAGCCACAATGCTCCAGTGCAAAAAACTGAAAAAGCAAGCTTCAGACACTGAATAGGATGAGGCAGAACTGCAAGTTTAATTTTCTCTGAACTATCACTTTTCTGAAGATGGGGGGGGCTATGAAAAGTGCTGTACTTTTGCAGTATAACTACACTGATAATGAGCAGCAGATTCTGGTAGCATGAGATTCTGGTTCCTCCAGTTCTAAGAGAAGTCTTGAGTCTAGATATTTCAGTACTTGGCTGCTTCAAGCATCATCTAGCCCCCACCCAGTATGTTAAGCTTTTTCACTGCAGTCAAAGGACAAAGACCAGGAATTTGTGGAAGTGTACACCTGATGGCAAAGGGCAGACGGATTCAATGCTAGACACATCCACATAACAAGCATTTTACTCACACACCCCTCTTTATATGCCATTATCTGCAGTTATCAGTCCACTATTCCTTTTCCTCGTTCTTTTATTAATGCATCTCATACACTTCCTTCCGTTCTTGCTCTTTGAAGCGCTGGCGTGAGTCGTCACATGAGTCCGCCGCAGCAGCTGGACTTCTGCTTCTGGGATTCGATGTAATCGTGGATCTGGAACTTGGGCTCATGGGGCTGACTGGCTGCTCTCTGCGTCAGCTCCCTGCATTTCATACGTGGGTAAACAGGGAAATACGGGAAGTCAGTGGAAATGAACTGACTTCGCTTTACATGCTTCATCACATTTCATGGTGTTGGTTTCATTAAATAATAACTTCCTGTTTATGATTTTTAATGGCATAATTAATAAAAAGGGGGGGGGGTATTGTGCATTTTACTAACATATGACAATGGAGTTGGCTATCTGAAATTGATCAAATGAAAGCAAAGCAATACACTTATATAGGACACCTCTATTAAGCCAATAATACAAAATAAATAAATACATATATTAATAAAATAAAATATTTTATTTATAACTCAGCCCCAATTTACAATGAAGAAAGTCCTGTCCCATTACTTGTGCCCCCACCAGGCAGCCAAGGCTGTAGGGTGTCCCTTTTTTTTTTTTTTTTTTTTTACATTTCAGCAACAGGGGTGTTCACAAGCGCCTGTGATGTTCCTTATATAAACTAAATCAAAAAATGGAGGAAAAGACTTTCCCTGCTACCGACCACTTCTCCGTTTTAGCTGCAGCACAGCAAAAATTGCAGCAACTGTTGAATCCAGCATTGTGGGAATAGCGGTATTTGGCTTTAGGCAGTGTTGTTGTTTACAGGTGAAGGGATGTGAGGCAAAGCGTGTCCCAATTCTGCTCTAAACTCTACGACGCCTTGAACGCTCACGGCCCTTTAACCTGCCTTTCTACAGCTTCATAAAAGGGCACTTGCAGGAGGGGCTTAGAATTGGGACAGGGCCATAGAGATGCAGGTGCAGTTAATCAGCCATAACAATGGGAGAGGCTAGTCTAACGCTGTCAACAAATCTCATCTCACGCCCCCAGTTCCTCACTTGTTCGGCATAGACGAATCAGTGTAGTTTAGAATCAACGTCAGTCTGTAAAAACAAATACACACTCCACTACAAAGGTGAATATATGAAGGCGTAGCCTTTGAAGGTTGCGTAGACCATTTTCTACTCCATGGTGGATTTCCTGCTTGTGTCACAGCACCGCTATTCCTACCCTTAATGTTAAATATGGGCTGTAATATGTTCGCTCCTGCGGTGTGCTCTCTAGAACTGATAGCATTTGAAGGCTTGAACCATGTTATTTTTAATGGCTGTCATTAATACTTGTATCAAACCTACCTTGCTATGGCATGGAATGCAAGCTCCACGTTAAGACCAGTCTTGGCACTCGTTTCCATGAAGGGAACTCCATACTCCTTGTTTAAAATAAGAGAGGAAGAATTACTACATCTCCACACACATAAGCGGTAGCAGTTAGCATTGGCTCTTATTGGCTCATATAAAAGCTTAATAGTGTTTCTTTTCAGCATCTTTGGAGACAGTTTGACAAGAAGGAGTGGTATACGTGTTTAGGGGGTGTCCTACCTTAGCAAGCTTCTGGCCCTCCTCATGTTTGATGACTCGCTCGGCCGCCATGTCTGACTGTAGAAATAAGAATCAGCACTATTACTATGGGAGTTCAAACCTTCATTTATTCAGCAACCCATGAACATCTACATCAAACTTGGCAAGGCATTTCTTTATGGACCTTGCTTTGTGCACTGGGGCCTTCAATCATACAACTCCCAAACTGATGGTGGAGGCCAAACCTTAAAACGCCCCTGGACCATTATTCCTTCTCCACCAAACTTCACAGTTGGCCCTACGCAATCAAGCAAGAAATGCTTTCCTGCCGTTCACCAAATCCAGAGTCGTCTGTCAGACTGCTAGATTGTGAAGCATGGCTCGTCAGTCATTTCTTGTCAGTCTAGAGTCCAATAGTGGTAGTGGTAGTGTTTTACACCCCGCCAGCTGACACTTGGCATTGCATGTGGTGGTCTTAGGCCTACGTAGGGTTGCTCATTCTTGGAACCCAATTCTTCAAATTCGTGACACAGTTATTGTGGGGGTACTGCTTGCAGAGGCAGGTTGTGGGCTGGTCCCGGGTTTCTAGAAGTTTCTACTTTACAATGACAGCACTTGGAGATAGCAAGCTAAACTGAGTTGTTGGAAAGGCAACATCTTGTAACAGTGCTACCCTCTGATGTTTATAATTGACATATAATGGATAAGCAATAAAATTAATATATATATATATATGATACCTAACATTACCTAGGTTTACAATGACTTAATAAATGAGAGAATTATTGTTTTACATTATAAAAAACATGCCTCATACTTTGACTCATGACGCTATTAGCCATTAGGGGGCACTGTTGGACCTATCATTAATTAAAACGAGGCAACTCCCTCCCATTGCAGTTAAAAACTCCAATTTCAATGTTTTGTTAGAATAAACCATTTATTCTTTGGATAAAAAAGACAGCTGTCATAAGAAGACAAAAAAGCCACTCAAAAGAATCCAATGCATGATTTTTCATTTTGTAAAATATTAATGTAGCTACAGAATCCTTTCTTCCAATTTTGTGATGTGATTGGACATTGAGTTTTTTCACGATGTTGTGAGAACATTAAGTACTCATAAGACACTGTGGATTAAACACAGTGGCCGCGGCCATTATCACAAGCAACCAGCTGTGTTGCAAAGTGCTTTGAACTGCTGATTCAGAAGCAAACTACAGAGGAGGGAAACAAGCCTTCGCTGGATTCTGTGAACACGTTTTTAACTTGTCCAGTCTAGACTATTTAAATCAGCCATTTAAAGGAAAATCCAACTGCACTCCTTCAACAGGCCTTTATGTTCACAGCTTAGGGCTGGAGAAGTTCATATCCAACCTGTGACCTGATGAAGGGCTGGGATCTAGAATGTGCCTGCTCCCTTTAAGGACTTTTTTTTTTATTTTAAGGACTTAATATTTATGCTTCAAGACAGCATGGTTCTGTGATTCTTTAACAATAGCTGCTTCCAAAAAAAGGCATTTTTAAAGGTGGACTTATTCATCACAATTACATATTTTGAGGTACGCTTACAGACACAGTGCATTACTCATGCATAAGTATTAATAAACGAAACACGGAAATAAGGTCGAAACCATGCAAGTGTTTAAAATAAGAGCCTGCTCAAGGTCTACTTTCATTGGGTTTTGGTGGGGGGTGGGGTGCTAATCGTTCTCTCGTTCTCGCTTTTCTCCTCCCAGGAAGTCCCACTTACCTTGTTGCCAAGCAACATGATGACCACATCCTTCTGTGCATACTCATGAATTTCAGTCAGCCAGGCCTGCATGGTGACACATATGAGAAAAAAAAAAGTAAATGACGCGAGAGCACTGTAGGAAGAATAAAAAAATGAAATAAAAAAATAAACAAAATACAGTTGCCATTTGAAAAGGACAACGGGGGTGAACCATGCTCGGGAATACGTAAGTAAATTACACACGAGGCAGAGAAAACGAGCTTTGCGACTCTTACCCTAATGTTGTCAAAGGACGACTTCCTCGTGATGTCATACAGAAGTAGGAGAGCTAAAGGGGGGGGGGGGGGGGGGGGGGGGTGTTGGGTAGGGGGTGACAAAGACAAGTTGACCACAAACACAAAGCTGGGGTACTGAACTTCAGTGATTTTACTATGGTAAACATTAGTCAATGTCAAGCCTTCAGCATCAGAATAAGAATATGAATTATTATTAGGTAGATGGTTATCACCATCTACCACGGGGATCAGTGAAAGGGACCACCGGCCAGTAGGGGTGTAATGATGCACGAAAATCAGCACTATATGCCCATATGCACTTCAGACTCAATGCTGCCGTGTTTCAAAAATGTCATTCCTGAGATCAAGATTTAGTATAATTTGTGTTATTTTGTATATTAATTATATACATATGTATATTGATTGTATACGCTTCACAGGGCTGACATTCCCGAAAGCATCTTAATGCAAAGACGAGTTTAAAATTGAGTCTAAAACTTGCCAGTCAAACAAAAAGGACAGTGGGTGTGTCAAAAGGTGGGTGTGTTGACAAGAAGAAAGTGTGGATAATTTCCTTAAGCGGGAAGATTTATAGATTATATATGCTTGCGAGGAGGAGTCGGAATTCGGCACGACACCGGCAACTTTTTTTCATGGAACTGACAGCATTTTCGCCCAATTTCGCCCCCCCCCCCCCCGTTCTCCAAATAGCAGCAATACCAACACAGCAGTAGCAGGATGCTCTGGTCTGAGCGTATCAGGCACAGCAGCGTCTCTGGAGTAACCCAGTCCAGTAGGTGTGTCCAAGTGTATAAAAAGTCAAGACAATATCACTGTCTAAATTTTATGAATTGAAAGGTTTCTGCAGGAAATCAGTAAACTTTGCTGGACTCGGACCCTCGGTTGCCCACCCCTGATCTTTTGGCTGTTGTTTCCAATCACTGCAGTTGTGTGGTCAGTCATTTCGGCATTAGACAGGCTGTTACGAGCTGGAAATCCCAACCTTAGCAACCCATAGCATCACCTACCAATTACCAATACTGCTGTTTTAATAATATTGTATTTAATATTGACTATTTTAACAGCACTGAAGAGATGGTCTTTCGGTGGTCCATTTCCTGATAGTTGATGCTAAGGGCGCAACAAACGAGCTACAGACAGTAACTGCAATCCTACAAAAAGTAGTTGCATCTGATAAAACCAGGCAGTAATCAAGAACAGTTACCCTGTGCATCTCGGTAGTACGCATGAGTGACACTGCGGAACCTCTCTTGCCCAGCCGTGTCCCAAATCTGCAAAATAGGTCCACAAAGTGATCAACTGACGATGAAAATACAACAACATCGCAGTTTAATCGTATGAGTCACATGATCATCAAGGTTCATTTCTTTGAAAAGGGCCATAATGAGATTTCATCAAGCCCATCTCTGAACATGGAGGCCGCTAAGGTTGAGTGTGAAACCCACCAAACAATCTATGCCAAAGATAGCAAAAGTTACGTAACAGCCAATTCACACTAATAACCTGAAGCTAGTCTTCTGGGAAGCAGACTGTGTGTTTTTGCCACTAAACTGTGCTCAGCGAGTCAGAGCCCAATATGCAGAGCTCGGGCGCTGCGTGGGCTGCCACAAAAGGGCGTCCGAAGAATGCAAAAGATCAGACAAATCACAGGGATAAATATGATAGATAGATGTTTCTGCCGAGCCGTCTGATAATTGCAGAGGTAAAAATAACGACAAACTGAACCAGATTCTGTCGCAGTGCTGCTTGCCGTGTAGAGTTGCATAAAACCCCTGATTACGGCTGTGGCACAGGTTATGCGGAGGCTGTCGGAGCCATAAAAGGCTCTCATTTACATCTCATTTACAAGAACAATGGATCCTTAATTAGCCATACATTTAATGGCTCTTTAGGACCCAGAAGCTCCACACTCCAAAGTACCCTTTTAGGACTTTTGTTTTAGGAGAGTCTATGTGTGCTACAGTGCAAATGGTGGACGTTTCACTGACCTGGAGTTTGACCTTCATGTTATCCACCGAGACCACCTTGTTCTGGGGGGGAGGGGGAAGAAGACGGCAAGAGTTCAGTTTTACAAGATTCATTAAAACAAACACAATACGGCTTGGATGGAGCACAATATACCAGTACAAAAGTCAAAAGTTTGGACACACCCAGTTGAATGTGTGACTATCATCATCTTCGAACCATTTAGTGGATCCAAATGCTGGGGTGGCCATATTTTTGAACTGGGGACTGGGGACACGTTGGTAATCATGGTAGTTAGGTAGGCGGAGGCTTGATATGCTAACTACATTGGAGACCCATGTGTCCTCAGTGTCCTCTTTTCTGAAAACAAAAATATGGTCACTCTAGCATTAGGATCAACTGTTTTTAAAGATTATCATCAGTACACGTTCAACCAGGTATGTCCAAACACACTGGTACTGTACACTGAACAGAATTTTACCTAAGCAAAGATCATCCCGTGTTTCAGTGCTCAGAGGGTCCACCTTCAGGACACTCACAGAAACCTGAAGTAATCTGCACCAACAAAGTTTAGTCTTAGCTGGAGCATATTCTGCTTCTCCCTCCATGCAATCCTGAACACGTTCAATGATGTTGAGGTCTGGACCACACGGTGATCAGCCAATTGTTCTGAGAACAAGAGCAGCTTCAGCTTCAGTTTTATTTGACCAATAGCTTTTCTATTTCCGTCCGTTTGCTTTTCTCAGTAAAGACTCCACATAGAGTAGCTCCACAGCCTTTCAGACCCACAGTTTTCATTGGTCTTCTCACAGACAGAACACCTGTGGATGTTTTCAGATCTGAAGCGAAAGTGAAGCTTGATTTCTTCCCCCCTCTCTCTCTCTCTCTCCCTCTCCCTCTCTTTCTTTCTCAGAATTGAAGGCCTTAAGTGCTGTTTATCTGATAAGGGGTCCCATTTTCTCTCAACCTTTCAGCTCTGGAACCTGTTTTTTCCGCTTGTTTTCCTTAGACATTCCTCTTTTCTAATGGAAGTCGTGTTCCAATCTAATCTCCTGAGGGAGGAACAACTTAATGTACATGTTGGCTGGAAATGAAATAAATAAAGGTGCTCACTGGCTTTAGATTTTTTTCCCCCCTTTTTTTTCCCCAGGCGAAACAAAAAACATGCAACATGCAAACATGTTATATATGGAGGATGCGTATGCACAAATGGGTTTCACTCTAATTTCATTCCTGGCAAAGCTAAAGCCTTGTGAACTGCAGCTCTCCGATTGGACTTAATTACACAGAAGAGAAGCGGAGGAAGAAGATGGCGATCAAAAATAACAGACCGGCTCCCCGTTCATTTCCTGACTACATGGCTGGTCAGCATGTGGCGTCCTTTGAGGGGGGGGCATGCCTCGAAAATCACACCTACTGCCCTGAAAACATGACGCTTATCAAATCTTTTCACACATCACTGCCAAATGGCTCATTGAATTTGATGAAAAACACTGAGATGTTTCGCGATGACGGCCGCGAGATGTTACAGCCCCAAGCAGAGACACACTGAGTGATGATGATCAGAGAGCAAAGCCATCAGCCTGCCTGTTACCATGCAGACTCCCGGAGAAACGGGTCCACCTGAACCTCAAAATATCTTCTTGGCTTCTTGGTTTGTCTCACTGTTCAGCAGATAAAAAAGGCTTCTGAACAGAGGTGCAGTGTGTACTTAAGACTTCGGTTCATATACCAGCAGATCCATTTGCTGTCTGTGGACACGTGCTGCGAATGCAACTGCTTGTGTTGTCCTTTGGAAAGAACATTGCTGAGATATGTACATGATGTACTGAAGCAGCCTTCGATGACTTTAAAGATCCCCAGCTCTGACATATCAGCTGACAGCCGCCTGTGCAGCCAGCATCACAATAGGGATGCTGAAGGGAGAGGGTGTCATTTATCCACTCAAAAAGAGCATGGCCAGTTGTGCTCTCTCAGGCTCTGTCTGCTGATGGCAAAGCAGCATGACCTGTGATCCTCAAGCCATAGTGTATTAGCGTATTAGTCTGCTGAGCCACTCTTTGAACACACTGCAATACTGTAAGCATGGCAATATATTGCGAATTACAGGAAGACCGGCATCGTTTAAAACGCTTAAAATTTGAGTGAAATAGAAAGTCTGGTGGGATCAGAAGACTGAACAGTACAGCTATTTGGCAACACAAAATGAAGCAGTAACCACCTCCAATCTTTGCATGAGAATCAATACAGTATTAAAAAACATAATACTGTAATACTTTGATATACAGGTATTTTCATCCACCCCTAGTGGCAACACCACCTTCCCTGTGGCAGACTAGGTTTGGATACCTTGGCTGAACCAGCACACCTCGCTACACCAATAAGAGTCCTTGTGTAAGACTCCTACCTCTACATTCAGCAACGAGCATCAGCCAAATGGTATAAATGGGGCAGTGGTGGTTCAGCGGTTAGAGCGCCGGGCTATTGATAACAGGGTTGTGGGTTCAATTCCCGGGCTCGGCAAGCTGCCACTGTTGGGCAAGTACAAATATTAAGCAAGGCCCTTTACCCTCTCTGCTCCCCGGGCGCTGGAGTTGGCTGCCCACCACTCTGGGTGTGTGTGTGTGTGTGTACTCACTGCCCCTAACACATGTGTGTGTGTGAGTGTGTGTTCACTACCAGATGGGTTAAATGCGGAGGACACATTTCGCTGTACAGTGTACAGTGACAAATACGTGCACCTTTACCTTTAAATGTAATTTTTATGTTATGTTAAATCCAGCAAATACAAAAGAAATTGAGCTCAAATTTGCTCAAGTCAGTAATCCAACCCTGCACAGGCCCACTGGCTTCCATTATAAGCAGTTAGTTTTGAGTTAGCAGGTGTTCTTGTTCTTGTACTGGGAAACATGTGCCAGTTGTCATCTGTGTTAAATAACCATATGTTTCAGATGAGGCAGGCAGTGAAAAATATTGACATACTCCTTTAACAGAAGATGGCTCTGACTGTGTGGAAAAAGGAAGTTAGAGCAATGCTTTATCACTTCCTAATCTAAACCGTCAAGCTGCGAGATGACGGCAGCCTCTCAGCATATGATGACTTGCTGAAATGACTGCGAATCCTTTGACCTGAAAAAATGATATAATGTAACATATCATGTAAAATATGAGTGCCAAGCACTGCTCAAGCTGAAAAACAATCTCTTTCCTGAAATTAATGGTTTACTGGGAAAAAAAACACTCATTTTAGGTGACTGTCTATTGCATTAGCCTCGTAGCTCCGGTGCAAAACTAATGAAAGCAAACTCCTGAAAAGTGTGTAGACTGATCAGAGAAGCAATCCCTAACCTCCGTCAAAACAGTTTGCTAGCTCCGTAGCACATGATTTTTATTGTTTATTTTATTGTCTATTTTTTTAACTGCCCATTCCCTATGACCTCTTAAATGCATGCGATTTTCTATTTGATTAATCCATGTTTGTTTCTACCTATTTAGATTTCTGGGATTGTCTGCCCTTTTGCAATGCAAAGGCTGTTTTTACGGCGTGCTGCACACTGACTTATACATATTCATAAGAAATTTCTCTGATTGGCTAACAGAAGACGACAACCCCCCAAGCGTAGTTTGATACAGAGCTTGCAAACATGCTGCTCTTATTGGAAGCATTTTTTTAGGAATCAAAAATGATGGCTCACACAAGAAAAGATTAGGAGGTTTATAAATACCAGATGTTAATTTGACTAGACAAGACAGATGGAATTTGGCCTCCACCTTTAACACATTCGTGCAGTGAACACACACACACATACACACTAGTGATCAAACACACACAGTTACAGTGAGCACATGCGCACACAACAGTTGGCAACCATTGCTGCGGAGCCCGGGGAGCAAAGAGGGTGAAGGACCTTGCTCAAAGGCCCAACAGTGGCATCAACAGTCATCAATAGCCCGGTGCTCTAACCGCTGAGCCACCACTGCCCAAAATATATATCATCAAATATATAAATAGATATAAATAGATAGATAGGTAGGAGAAAGCACAACACGGTGCAGTGTAGGCAGCCTCAGAACTAAACAGAGCTTACTGACCTATTAGCTAATATTTGCTACCAAGCTTGTTTTGCTCTTTTTAGCTTACTGAATGAACTAGCCATTCGCTCACATTCTAGTGCACAAACCACCCTCCTCCAGCCCACAATTATCTCCCCAGTCCCCCACCCCCTAGCTTGGACCCCTATCAAAAATGCTACCAGTTTGAAGACTAGTTTGTGCTTCTTTTGAGACATGTGAAGCCACCCAACCGCTTCTTTTCAAAGTCATTGAGCAGCTTCACCCACTAGGAGGAGACTGCTAATTAGTCACTGACAGATGGTGGTTAAGATCCTTTTTGGAGGCATTTGGTGCTGAATTGCTTTATTTCTTTATGTAAAACGATCAATCGTGAACCATTAACATTCAGATCCCAGCATTGCTTTAGATTAGCCAAACTAGTAAACATACACCGGAAAGCAGAAATTAGTTAATCTTTTAAGACTGTAAAACGTCATGCAGTGTACTTTCTGCTTTACTTTAGTACTAGGTCAGATGTTGGCTTGTTTCATGATGATGATGATGATGACTTGTTGTTTAGTCATTTATTTGGGTTTAACAATGTTTCTGGTTTTCATTTAGGCCTCTTTCATTCTTCCTACAGTCATATTGATTTAATGGGAGGAAAAGACTGAATGCAAGTGAAGGCATCTATTCGTTGATTAGGAGTCCTCACTCTTCCTCTTTCTTTCCTTTAGCTGGAAAGCATAATCTTCTAAAGAAACCTTTGGCTTGTGAATGCTGCCATGTACCCTCCTCAGTCCTAGTGTCCAGTATACTGGACATTGTTTTTTATATAAATCACTTAGACTTTTAAATGTTACTTCACAACAAGGGAATTGTTGTTGTTGTTTTTTTAAAGCTTGTTACGAAAGTCCCTAAAATGCTAGCTAATGAGAAATGGGTCTAATGCCTCTGTGACTGAACAACAATTTTCACCATGATCCCACATAAATAACAGAAATATCTTAGTACATGTAGCTTGATGTTTTATGTCGCAAAAAAAAAAATAGATAGACTTTGTGTACTGAATGTTGCTGTGTTTAGATATGTATTGTGTAGATATGCAAAACAAAAAAAAGGTATTACTCAAGATTTTTTTTTTATTGTTTTTGTACTATACTCATCTTCTCATGTCTGTTTAGGGCCGAGTCAGAAAATCAATCAAGGCTGTCTTTTTATATATGCTATATATAAGCCAATTCTCCATCATGTTCCAGCATATCTATATGTGGATTTTGAAAGTAATTCCGTTGTTTAATATAATGTGCAGATCAAGTTGAACCTATTGGGGTATAAAGCCCCCAGGATCGAGCTGTGGAGCAGTGGAACTGTGCTCTCTGGAATGATCTCTAGTGCTCCATCCAATAATTTTGGGATTAGTTGAAGAATTGGGGATGAGGTAGGATGGTGATCATCCAACATCCTGACCTCACCAACACTTAAATCCTCACAGCAATGCTCCAAGATCTAGCAGCAAGCCTTCTTCCATGGGCAGTAGGGATAGCTTCTCCAACAGAAGCAAGATAAGCTCTTTTTAATACCCCTGATGCTCACTGAATGAACAGATGATTACTTTTTAATGAATACATCATTTCACTTACAGTAAACACAGACATGTTACAATGCTTTCTTTGTATTTAGTTTGTAATGGAAGTAATAATCTTGTCAATTTCATATGAATTAATTCCAGATGTCCAGTATACACTGAATATCTTACAGACCCCATGCAATTTTTTTATTAAGCCATTTATATGGCTGCAATGAGGATGCTTCAATTATAAAAATATATTCGTTATAAAATGTTAAAATGCCAGCTTACCTTTGCTGCTAGGACTGTTTTATCACATGCTTTCTTTTTAGTTGATATATAACTGAACTTCCATCTTCCGTCCCTTGGGCCTAGTTTTGAAACTGTCCACAGGCATATGGTAATACTGTAAACAAGACAGCTGGTAACATCCATGTCGTGGTTAGAAGCAGCAATGCAAGGGTCAGCTTTGCAGCTTTTTGCAATCAGGTTGTATGGATCACTCATTCATTTCTGACAATTTATCCAAGCAGCATCCCTGGCATCCTTGCTGAGCTTGTCTCGGTGTGGCATCCTTTCACGAAGGTCGTTTCTACTACTTTCACTGCACTGCTCATTGTAACAAGCCTCTAAAATGCCTCCAAAAGGGTGCTTCGTTGACATCACACACAGTAGACACACGTGACTGACAAAGACCTACTGATACTGTTAC
The DNA here is from genome assembly GCF_030463535.1 of Salminus brasiliensis. Classification (NCBI taxonomy): domain Eukaryota; kingdom Metazoa; phylum Chordata; class Actinopteri; order Characiformes; family Bryconidae; genus Salminus; species Salminus brasiliensis. Next base: position 22,012,532 of record NC_132889.1, on the reverse strand, counting down.
GTCAGCTAACAGCCGCCCTTCGCCGCATCGAGCTGGGCGATGAGGAAGAGGGGCGGTCATCCTACCTCCCAATTGTGCTTTCCTGGACGCTCAGCCACGGACGGCTGCAGACTGAAACTGTATTTCGCTCAGGATCCTCTCATTTCAATGCAGTCCTAATTAAAATGTGCTGCTGAGAAAACAGCAATACACAGGCTTGCATTGTCTGCAGTGTAACGGAGGACAGACCATGGTCTCCACGGCTGTCTTTTGGTAGCTCATCCAAAGATCAGCCACAGACAACAAATGTAACATCTTTCTCACCCATGTTCTATCCTTGCTCGCAAAATGTGGGAGCCAGTTTTGGCAGTCTAATGCAGCTTATAGCTAATTGGTCTATTTTGATGAAATCCTGGACGTCAGCGGAGCCATTTCTAAAGCTTTTGTAAAATAGGTTATTTTCATGATTAACCACAGGGAACAGTGCACTGCATGTATTTCGAATTTTAGCTGTATTTTAAACCTTCAGGACCCCCTTACTACTGAATAAAATCATTATAAGAAGAAGATATTTAAAAATGTATAGACCGCACTCTGCTGCAAGTCCACCTGCAGCGTAGAGGCAAGTGTGAATTTCACACCCACTGGAATATTCTGACACTTTTGCAGCAGTCACTGCATATTGTCTCCTTAGTGGCCCATAGTAATGCACTAGTCAGCTTTTTTTTTTGCTTTTTTTTTTTTTAACTTACATCCATCACCCACAGTTCAAGAAGCCAAATCCACCCCTCCCTAACCCGATTCAAAATACTGTACATCCTGACCTTACAGTGACAGCTCAATTAGGGATGCATCGATATGGGAACAGTAGCCTGATGCTGATATCTGATATTTTTCTTGTACATAGCAGTCAATGCTGAGAAGTTCTCATCTATTTACAAATGTAAAAATAAAGACTACGGGAATAAAGACTACTGGGCTTGTTACTGCTTGTTTGCTTTCAAACCGTGGCTCGATTGCGCAATTTTGGCAAAACAGTAAGGCCTTTGCTCATCCGTTTATCGCTTTTGTACAAACACTCAGGTGGTGAAGAATGACGATTTTCTGCAGTCAGGTTTTTTTAGCCATGCAAGCGATACGTCAAAGCAGTTACATGAAACAATTAACCAATCCCACAACCCCACATGTGCCGGCGGGAGTGTATAGCTTCCACACTTCGCACCACAGTTCACTAGAAGTGAACCTCAGCCCGCCGTTTTCAGAAGGACCAGAGGTTGGTGCTGTGGTTTCAAGATCATAGTAGACATAGTCAGATGACTATTATCTCTCGCATATACCATATGTATTCCTTAGTATATTTTATCCAGACTAACATACTAACAGACTTAACAGGCACTTAATCATAACGTTCGGGTGGACTTTTACTGCTCCATGTGAAGGAGACCACAAATCAGTTACTCCCCTTCGGCCGGAGTGGAACAAACTAGCTACTCCTCCGGTCCTAAGTGTAAGCCTGATCTGTTTTCCCTATGCTGGCCACAGGGAGTTATTGTTCAAGTGACCTCGAAGTTGCATACCAACTTGTTTGGGTATCTCTAGGTGTGAGGGGCTTCTAAAAAACATATTTGAGCGTCCTTCCTCTTTATTAATTATGCACAAAAATTTACGCCCTTTTGTTTATTCATATCACAATTAGGTGTAACCTTCGGAGATCTCTGGGCATTTGCCAGGAGCTTCTCCCCGGCCAAAAGCTTTTAGATAATCAAATAATTAAAATCAATCAATATATTACTTTGGAGCATTAATTGTGACTCTGTGATTTTATTGATTTCTGCTTATTTAGAACATTTTCACCACAGTGCTCATGCCCAAAAAACAACTTTCACACTTGACCAAATGTATCTAACACGCAGAGCAAGCTGCTGTAGTGTGAAAACACCCTGTATCTTTATATCTAACCACTAGACCATCTTTATATATTAGCATTGCATTGCACACACCATGCATTTCTGAGGGGCTGCAAATGCAGTAAAATAAAAGTAAAAAAAAAATACAGATATGCTAATACAGTAGTCCAGCATGACCTAAACATTCTGCTTTTCTGGAGATGAATAAATGTGCCATCAATCATCAGTTAGAATGATCAAAAATATAAATTCCAAAAACTTTAAATTTAAAGACAATAATAGTCAAATCGAAACCATGATACTTCAATCTCTTCCCTCCGATTACATATGATTTGAGTCTCTTTGAAGCTATCTGGATATGAACGATGCCCCCCCCCCCTCGCCACGATAATGTGTTTCAGCATGGGCGTCTGTTAGCATTAGCTGTCCACTGAAGTTGCAACAGTTCAAAAAAGTCGTGATTGCATTCATGTGACTCTGAGGAAGCACATGCTAGACTTTACCTTCATTGTGCAATAGGGAGCTCTACTTAGTGGGTGGGAGAAACAAACCTTTGCAGGCAGAAATGTTATATTTATTGTCTGATCTGAGATTTGAACCAGAATACAAGGCTGTAGGGTTTTCCACGGTGCTACTAGTGAGTTATACCTCTATGCAAGAGCTCCACAGGGCCTGATATACAATAACAATAACAGAAACATGGTTTAGTACGTCACTGGCTCACCTTACTGACAACTTTATGGTTGTTCATATGAGGCCTGGGGCATGGGTTTTATTTATTTACCATGTACACAGTATACAAACCACAAGCTTTGTGTCTGAGGTATATATATATAAATCTGGTTCAAAAGTAATTGTACAGTTGACTGAAAGCCAGGTGTGGCTCGTTCCCACATTTATTGAGAAAAAAAAATGAAGGGGGTTGATTCTGAGTGCTTAATTTGTATTTGGTAGCTGTTCATGAGAACTCTCAATATATGGTCCAAAGAGGTCATGATGCAAAGAGGAGAAGGAGACCATCGTTTGGCTTAAAATACAAAAAAAAACAACGATCAAGTGTTCTTTCATTTGTGAGGAAAACCTCATTCACAACATCTAAGTCAAGAACATTCCTTGTAAAAGCCAACAATTTACATATGCCTTAATGAGTGTAAACAATGAGAGTTTACAGGGGCGGTTCTAGACTACTTGTTGTACTGGGGAACACACAGAATTTAGAGGGCCACCAGAGTACCCCTCTGCTTGCCTAATAATATTACTATTTGTTATTATTAGTATGATTATTATTATTATTATCATAATTTATTAGCTGTGGCCTAATGGGAGATCAAGTGGCTGTAGTGAATTTTTGTGGCAGCATTAAATTAGATGCAAACCACTGGTAACTTGTAAGAACAGAAAGATCAGATTAGACGACATGAAAACATCTGGTCTTAGAGCACATAAAGAAAGGAAGGGTTCATGAAGCACACCACATCATCTATCAAACATGGTGGAGGCACCGTTATGGCATTGGCATGTACGGCATGGTATATGGAAACAGGTTCACCGGTGTTTGTTGTGGACGTGACTACTGATAGAAGTAGCAGGACGAATTCTGCTATAATGCATAGAGCTATAGTTACTGCTCATAGTCAGGCAAATGCTGCAAAACTGATAGGACGGCACTTGGATAATGGATAACGACCTGAAACATACTGCTAAAGCAACCCAAGAGCTTCTTAGGGCAGAGAAATAGAAGGTTCTGAAATGGCAGAGTCAGTCACAACCTCAAGCCAGCTGAAAATGCTTTACTTACTGAAGACACAACGAAAGGCAGAAGGAGCCACAGACATGCAGCAACTGAGGGTGACCTCAGTAAAAGTCTTGATACTTATGCATTCTCTCTACAATGACTTAAAGGGGATTATTCAATTAAAAGAGCCATAATCTGAACTAAACAGCCTTATTAAATGCATTGAGGCCAAGAAGGACACACAATTAATGGCAAGCACGTTCAAAATGTAACTGCAATAAGAACTCAAATGCAATAGAAAAAAAGAATCGAATTAAGGCCCTTTTTTTTTTTTTTTTAACCAAGGACAAGGCCAAATGGGGGGCAATCATTTTTAAAAGGAAGGATGAAATACCCCGCATGTGAAGAGTTGAATGTTAAACAGAAGATAATGTGGAATTTTAACAGTCAAATTAGAGCGTATTTATTTTTCATTAATTGAATTCTTGGAGTGGCATTCATTTTTTGATTCAACATGTGTAATTCATTTTAATTAATTATTATAAATATACATATTGCAAATATTCAATACATCACCCAGCCGTACTTAGATAGAGCCCTAATACATCTCTTCTATTTTCCCAAATTACTTTATTCATGTGTAACTTACTCACTCACTCGCACTGCAAAATGAGGATTGTCCACATGTGGTCGCTACTAGAAGCTAACTAGTTCATGCCTTAAGGAAGGAGAGGAAACTGACATGAGGCTATACTAACAAAGCATGTTCTCAATGTAGAAATAACTCCCATGATTAGTGTCCATGTGTAGCTAGCTAACCCATGAGCCTGTACAGACGATGGTGGAAGTGTGTGATATGTTCATAGAGTCTAGAATCAGAAAAATCCTTTCCACACAATAGAACACGAGTCTCCATTCCACAATTCTGGCCAAGTTCTCTGGATCATGGACGTCATAAGGGCCTCATTACCCTCATGATTGAATGGGGGACCATGAAATTTTATTGTTGAGGGCACAGAAACCGGCTGAAGAGCTGGTGTTTGTCACAATCAGCTGCTAGTTAGTCACTTCACTTGTAATGCTAGCTAGCTTCAGACGTTGAAGAGCCATTGACATATCTTGCACTCTTCTTATGGCGAGAGAGGTCGAAAGCATGATGCAACTCATAGAAATGCTTGGTGGTTGTTTGCAATCCATCGTTAAACCACACAAGTGGAGGAAGCAGAAGACTAGGCTAGGGAGAAGCCAATTCTGTGGTTTGTGTCTGGCAGAGGTGTCGTCCTGTGAGCCGCTGTCAACAACACTGCACTTTTATTCTTTCCAGTGAGCAGCCAACCATACCTGACCAGTCTGCACAACACCGTATCAGCTTCACTGACACCAAGACTCGAACCATCTGTTATTAGAGAAATCAGTACAGACTTTGTTTTGCTTCACTTAAATTAACTGCAAAACAGGTGGATAGATGTACATGTGTTGGGTTCTTTGAAAGGATCTTTGAGCGATGTCACAGAAGAACCACTTTTGGTTCCATAAAGAACCTTTTTTTTTTAAAGAGATGTGTCCTTTAAATTGATGAAGAAAGTGCTTTGGGTCTTTTAAAGGTTTTGAAGGTCTTCACACTCACACATTTATGGAAGCAAAAGTGACTCCTTCATCACTCAAAGAACCATTTGGAGCACCTTCATTTTTAAGAGTGTATGGTGTCAATGGTACATTTAGAAACGGTTGGTAGTAACGGGTTTCACTGTGCTGCCACACTGTGACCCCATGCTTTGTAGAGCTGTTATTAGGGTGCTACTGGTCTGAGAATCTTCACAACTCATAGTAAAGGTCACAACACTGTCCTTTTACACTTATACTATCTACATCAGGAGTGCTATCTAGTACCAATCATTTTATGCAAATGGGGGTCTGCTATGAACAAGGTCCTGAAGAAGATGGGTTCCCCTTTGGAGTCTTGTTTCCTCTCAAGGTTTCTTCCTCTCGACCTGAGGGAGTTTTTCCTTGCCACTGTTGCCACTAGCTTGCTTAAAAGAGGCACAGACTCGATCTCTGTAAAACCGCCTGGTGACAACATTAGTTATATAAGTAAATTTGAATTTAATTGAATTTATATTAAAAGGTCTGCTGTGCTGTTGTACAAAATGTTTTGAAACTTTTTTTCACTCAACTGTCACCAGTCTTAGCCAGTTTGAACAGTAGTACACACTCAAAGGAGAGAGTTAATTGCCAGTTATGCTACACCAGCTAACAAACGGCCACACTGGCAAGCATGCACCGGACGATGGGGAGAGAGCAAGGCCCATCCTACCCACCCCATGACAGCTTGGCAAATTCTGCTCTCCGGATAGCGTTAAACAGGTGATCTCTCAATGACAGCGCCAACATTTAGATGGTTGCGCTACTCAGGAGCCAGATGTTCAGATTTTACTGATATTATCAGCTGATATTTGATGATGTATTTATTGTTCTCCAGAAAAGCAGAACATATTTCTGGTGTACTGTGCTAAAATGATGCTAATACAACCGCCTACAAGTCTCAATTTCTGTTTTTTTTTCCCCCCAAATGTATTCAAACATCTGTATCGGCTTGAGGAAACACGTACATGAAAAATATAGGACATTGGCATCGTACCAAAATCGTACCAGTGCATTCCAAGTACAGAGTCGCTGCTTATTACCAGGAGCGCTGCCAGGGATTTTGGGACCTATGAAAAGATATTACACTGGGCCCCACCATCCCACTGCCCCCAAGAAAAGTTCCAATACATTTTAGGGCCTGTCACTGGTCCTTAGAATGGTCCTAACCTCCACCTCCCCCTCCCCCACCACGTCACTCCTGCTTATTACTGTCTCGCGTCTGGTCAAAAGCCTAGATTCAAAGCTCGTCATAGCACCGAGAGCTACTTTTAGCTTCGCCTGCATTGTCACGGCTCACAGACCTCCTCCGCCTTCACTTCTTCTCGCCATGCGCTGTTCCATTAAGGAAAAAGATATTCTTACCATATTCTATACATGTCTCACAAGGCACGAAAAGAACATTCTACTAACCATACTGCTAAACATCGTCTTCCCCTTTTCCCGAGACCTGCACCTTTTCACCTTGCAGCCTTGTCTTGCCCATCAATTAGCTAGAACAGGTTTCCATTTTTTCCTTCCAGCCAATTATGGCGTCAGACAGCCCTGCTCTTGCTGATTCCCACACACCCACATGCTGAGTAACTGCTACAAGAAAGTGCGCCCAAAATAGAACTGCCATGTTCCAATGCGGCAGCGCTGCTTTGCCATTCAGAAACTACCAGTAATAATAATAATAATAATAAAAAAAACTGCCTGCCTCGGCTTCAGCAAACAGGATGTTAAAAACCTGTTGTAGACCTTGTTATGAGCTCTGGGAACACTGTACTCGGCATGCAATATGATCACTGTGATCCCTGAAATCTCGCAGTTTTCACAGTGTTGTGTTAAATGCAGCTGGTTCCACCTGTTCCTCTTCATACCACGAATTACTAACTGCTGCAAATGAGTCCAAATTGAATAGCGTACACTAATAACATGTTTAACGACCAGGCCGCAGCCACTTCTCCTCCCTTGCTTTGAGACAATGGCAGCAACTGTCTTGGCCTGGAGACGAAAACAGAGCTCACAGAGCACACGATGGAATATGCTAACAACTGCACTGCAATTTCGAACATAACATGCATGACTGCGAGAGGACAGCGGCACGGTTTCGCCAGGCAAAATGTAATTTCCCAAAGGGCTAAGCTGATAGTGGTATCTGATCTGCTAATACAGCTAAACCAAAGCAGTGCTGACCTAAAGGTGCTATTTAAGAAGCTGTTACCTTAATAAACTGAATTGTGCGACACAGACAAAATACTACACTGGGTTGCCCATTTAAACAGGGATGCATGATGCCATCAGTATCAGAATTGGCAGAGAATTGCTTAAATAAATGGATTTGCTTCAGACTGCTGTGTGAATTAGACTAGATATTTCAAGCTTATCTTTATTGATGTATTTATGTACTTTATTGATTATTTATTTAAAAAAAATAAAAAAATAACCCCTGGTCATGTCATGCTTCTTGAGTATCAGGATTACATCTGGATTAGGCCAATCCACATAACAATGCAGGTGTAAACGCACTCAATACGTGTCCAATCACTCAAACCACTTCAGGAGGTGGTCTTAGATGCATTTGAGCCACGTTATAACAGCATAAACGCAGCCGTCATGCTAAGACGCATTCAACAACCAAGACCCCCCCCCCAGTACAACCCAAACATCAGAAATAATTGCAGCGCAACAAGCGTATTTGCATAACCCATCCCACAAGGTGATCGGATTTCAGTCTGACTAACAGGAGACGCATTTGACCACCCAGTGTTGACCATCTTTTTAGGCTACCATCCAGATACTACTCACGCAAAGTGACCAGGTGTAAACAGGATCTCAGATTACTCTGTAATACAGATCCATGTGGATTTGGGTCCCAATTTGGATATCTTACAGATGTTTCCAGTTCTGCGCCAATGAGACCACCCTTTATTTCACTTCTAGAGCCGGCAACAAAAATAAGAAGCAAAAGATATTATGCTTAAACATCTTTTTCAAGAGACTCAAAGAAAATCTGCAAGGAGATTTGTCCACACCTCCAAAGTTCAGTCTTAGAAAGAGCATTTTCAGATTCTGACCTTCCAAGTAATCCCAAAAATATTTAGTTCAATGATGTTGAGGTCTTGAATCTGCAGTAGTCAGTCCATTGTTCTGAAAACATCATCAGCTTCAGTAATTTGATTTGCAAATGTTTGTTGGTTCCCTTTTTTTCAGCAAGGCTACACATCCTTGCAGCTGAATTTCAGCTGAAAGTGTGGTTTATCTGATGGGAACAGTTTTGGGGCTCTACCAGGACTTGCATGGTTGTTAGAAGATCCATTTTCTCAGTTTTTTTGGACTGTCATTTAAGAATCTCCTGATTTTTTTGTCACTTGCTTTGTCTAGAATCTAAATAAGTGATTTGTGACCATGGTACAGTTCTGTATTTTTCTCAGTATCAGCAGATGCATGCATAAAACATGTTGGATAACAGCATCAGCCTTGAATTCCTATATTGGCACATACCAACTCATGCCATCAGATAGAGTCAGGTCCATACATTTTTGGACAGTGACAATTTCTGTAATTCTGCCTCTCTACACCACCTCAATGGATTGGACATGAAGCAGTTAGAAGGAGAGATGCCCCTGCAGCTGCCTTCTGGGTCTTTCTGCCTTTACTTTTGTCTTGAGTAAGTGAAATGCTGCTCAATTGGGTTGAGGTCAGGTGACTGACTCAGCCATTCTAGAAAATTCAATTTCTTTGCCTTAAGAAGCTGTTGGATTGCTTTTGCGATATGTTTTGGCTCATTATCCATGTGTACTGTGAAGCAACATCCTATTTGTTTTGCAAATAGGCTGGTTTTACAGCATTACAGCAGTATAGATACCCAGCCAACATGCGCTCACGTGGGCCTCACACAGGTGGGACGAGGGCTAGGTGGGTTCCAGGTGGCATTTGTTTTTTTTTACTGGGACCCAGTTGGACTTCCCAAATGGACCCCATTGATACAAGCCCACCTTGATCTCACATGGGTCCCATCTAGGCCCCTTGTGCAGTGTACAACCCTTTTTAACCCCTCCTGGTCTCATCACTGACCCTAGTGGGCATCCAAATGTGGGGCCAACATAGAACCAGAGTACAAAACTTTCTGATTCCCTGTTGGGCTACCCATACATATATATATACTGGGTATATTCAGATTGCATCCTGCCACTACTAACCCACTTTATTTAAGTACTTTAGCTTCCTTCCATGGTCATTCAGGCCTTTTAGTGACGCTGATCTCATAAGTGCATTCCTTCTTTTGTAACAACCAAATTGTTGATTTAGCCACTCATGAAGATTCTGCTCTCTCTCTCTCTCTCTCTGATTTGTTTTGCTTTTCTCAGCATAATTATAGCCTCCCTTACTTGCCTCTTCATGTCTTTGGACCACAACCTGAGAGTTCCCATGAACAGCTACCAGATGCAAATTCTTGGACACAACTCCAGACCTTATCTCCTTAATCTGTCGTGAAATAATGAGGGAATGAGAGAGTCACACCTGGCTGTGAAACTGCTTATCCGGAACTTGTCGAATTACCTTTGAGCCTGTGAAAGGGACTGTAAATAATGACAATAACTCAAACTGTTCAAGCTGTAAGTCTATACTTCAATCCCCTCACAGTTATTAGATTTCAAATCCATTGTGGTGTCCAAATACTTGGGTCTCACTGTATCTACCATATACGTACACTTTGTAAGTCTGTCCTTCAGTGGAAAGGGATCCCAATAGGACCGCAGCTGACCAGATATTACTTGGGTGTTGGAGAATTCTCAATGTGGTAGTGGCTGGGTAGCGTACACTGTGCTGTTAGAAGTGGCAGCTGTCATGGAAGTATGAACAACAGCAACAATACACCGTCTGTAATATTGGGGTCACTCTAGCTGAAAATCATGCTGTGAAACATAGTGGTGGGTCATTTTTGACAGAAGGGTTAAAAATAACAATTTTATTCCTTTACATTTATGCCATAATGCAATGTCAGTGTAGTTCTACAGAAGAAACAATGTATGCACTTCTGTCTGGTGTAGCAAAGTCAGTGACCTGAATTCACCAAATTATTCTTATATGGTAATGTATAACCTCACACCCAAGGAACATTCACTCAGGTCGGTGTAGCATGAGTGCGTCTATGCCCTCGGGCGCCCTGGTAATCATTTGGCCCGACCGAAACGTGAACGAGCATCAGTCTAGCCTTTTATGCCCCCCACACTCAGAGGAGCTTGAAGTGGCCCATCTATTTGACACATTTGCCAGACAGTCTGTGCTCTCTGTACCAGCTGATCCCACTTGTGCAAGCTACAGGGACTGGCAGTCTAAATGAAATGGAAAGCAACAACAGCTACAGACCCCTGTGTGCAGTCACACACCTAGTATTAGATGAATGTACAGGGCTGTCACTTTACTAGCTACGCTTTGTGCCTTCACTCATATAAGCCACACCTACACTCCTAAAAAAATAAAGGTGCTATTGAGCGACGCCATAGAAGAACCACTTTTGGTCCCCTGAAGAGCCGTTTTTGTAACAGAGATGTGTGACAGTTCAAAAGAACCCTTTGTAGCACCTTTATTTATAAAAGATTGCTGGTGCACTTTGTAGATGTACAGGTACTGAAATGTTGCTGTACAATTTGTGAGTCACACTCTATCCTGGTCCTCAGTGGAAAGAGACCACCATACTGTGTGCACTGTGTGCTGCGCTGGTGTGAGTGCATCAGGCACAGCAGCAGTGCAGGGATGTTTAAGCATCTCAATGTCACTGCTGGGCTGAGAACAGTCCACCATCCAAAAATATCCAGGACACAGTGGTGCTGTGGTCAGTATGACTAATACAGATTACGCCTGAAAGGAGAGTTTTTAGTGTTCTGTTAAGTGAGCAACCGCAATTTCTAAGGTCAGACTACCAATTTGCATGTCCACACAGGTTGTCATAGTAACAACAAACGCCTGCTTACGCTAACTAGGTAAGGGTCTGCAAAATGTAGCTAGCTGCTTGCATTTATGAGCTTAGATGCTGGTGTGTACCATTACCTAACGACTGGAACTAGCTAAAAGAACAATCACACGGTATTTCTCTACAGTGCTGCACATTTCCTCAACCAAAACATGAACATTATAGGCCATTAGTGTAAAGGCTCATCCACTCATATTCAATAAAAAGGTTTAAACATTTACTGAGGCACAGGCGCCTGTTAGCTGGGGACGTGGAGCTTTCCTCAGAGCGCGTAGGCTGCCTGCCACCGAAAAGAGACGATGGCTGGCTTTGCATGTATTGGAGGACACGTGTTAAGTCCTTACCCTCGTATATTGGGAGCATTGCTAGTGCTAGTGCTAGGGGGAGTTACGAATGGGTGGGTTTATTGGCAGTACCACATTGGGTATGATAAATGGGAAAACTTTGACAAACAAATTATGTTAAAAAATAACAACATTTAATAACATGTTCAAGCTATAACATCTGGATGTGCACCACTGTTCTAATGTGGACAGTTTTGGTGGTCTACCAGTAATTGCATGGTTGTTAGGGGTTCCATTTTCTCTCTTTTTTTTGGACCCCTATTTGGAAACCCGTTTTTTTCACTTAAATCCATGTGACGACCCCCTTCCTAAGGGACGCAGATGATCTAATTTCTCCTGATAGATGAATAACTCCACTTCTTGTCACAAAAATCAAACCCCAAGAACTGCTGTTCCCCAAATGACAAAAAAAAAAAAGCGCATGAAATCTGACCTAATCTGATTAGAAGCCACATAAAATGAGGCTCAGTTCTGACTGGAAACAACTGAAAATCTCCTGAAAATCTGTCCTGCTCAAACCAGATATACCAAAAAAATCAGATCTGATCTGCCGGCCAGTAAAGCTACAATACCAACACAATGAACACTACGTGAGTGTCACTGCTATGCCGAGACTGGTCCATTACCCAAATAATATCTTGTCAGCAGTGGGCCTTATGGTGGTGCCTTTCCACTGACGGACGGAGTAGAGGGGGGTTAATAAACTGTGCAGCAACAGATGGGCTACAGTGAGTATGTGTAAACCTACAATGTGCACATATATATCTCAGAGAAAATAGCTCATTTGTGTTGAGTGTTTTGTGAGTGTGTGCATGTGTGTCTGGTCGAACACCAGCTCTGACCACTTCTCGCTCACCCTAAAGTCTATTCCCACGGTGGCAATGAAGTTGCCTCCCAGAAAGGCACCGTCTTTAAAGCGCACCAGGACGCAAGTCTTCCCTACAGCCGAGTCGCCCAGCAGCATCACCTACAGGTGTCGGGGTCAGAGAGAGCCGTTAATTCCACATCCATTCAGTGTTCAAGTTCACAGCTTGCTAGGCAACAATTTCGAGACAAGTGTTAAAGGATAAAACGGTAGATCTGGCAGCACTGCAGTGGTGGGATGCCACACGTTTGTGGTCTATTTGTGGAGGTCATGACAGAGCGTTCAATCCTCCGGAAGCTCGGGTGGCGAAATACACTGCATTTTTTTACAACTCAATTCAGCTGAGAGATTATCCAACTGGTTATGCATTAACTGAAGCTTAATATCTCCGAGTGGATCTCGAGGAATCCCTCCCTTAGCAAACATTTACAGAAAGAGCCTCGGTTCAAGACCAAGCATGCTGCTGTACTGCCTCTGCTGCAGGAATCAGACAGGAAATACTGAAACTTTGTGGCTTCATTAGATACTGAACTGCCTGTCTGTTAGAAGTCTCTTATTTAGGGCAAGAGAAATCACAGAATTTCTACATAATGCCCACATATCTACAATACATCAATACATTAGCCACATAACGTGCATATACATCTAGAACATGGCCATTTCCTGCTGTGCTATAAATAGAATATCAACATATCTTCACAATACCTATAGAATATTCATGTTCTATCATATAAATGGGTTGGAAATCTGAGTTTGGCAGTGTGTGTGCTGATGGATCAGGAGTGTGTGATGTTCCCACGCGCGCTACAGGTTGCGAATTAGACTAATATATTTAAAAAATTAACAATAACAACAAGAAGAGGAGCAACGATAATGATGATGCTAATGATAAAAAAAAAATGATGACTAATCAAACAAACAATCATACACACCTTGAAGGAAATGTCAAAGTACTCATTAACTGAGGCGCATCGTTCCAGCACATTTCTTGACGCTCCGTTTTTAACCTCCTGATCCAGAGACGCCTGTCTCAGAGACATAGTGCCCAGCAGCCCTGACCAGCGGTGTTCACACACTCAGCTCCGGCTGCCACACTCGCATACCGCCGCTCGAAAACCGCCCAAAAAGCCCTGAGTCTGCAAGGTCTGCGAGCGTCAGCCTCCAAACTAGCCCCAGCGGTGTGTGAGTGTGTGTGTTTGTGTGTGTGTGAAGTAGCTCAAGTTGAGCAGCCGTCCTTTCCGCCCGAGCCAGAAGGCGTTACTCGTTCACCGACTCCTGTCCCCGCCTCGCCCCCATCCTTCGCTCCTCAGAAGCGGCGCTCGTCCCGGGTGGACCCGCTGCTTCACGCACGCTCACACTCACACAAGCGGTGGAGTCCCTGTAGAGGCGAAGCGAGCAGTAGCCACGCAGAACAGGCAACAGGCGCTCGCCCGGAGCTCCGGACCGCAGTGGGGCGCTCCGAGCCGCGGCAGGAGAGGGGGAGGAGTCAGTGCACACACCGGTAGAGCGTTACCCTGAACATGGTGCTGAGTGCTGAGCAGGTAGCTAGCTTTAGCCTAGTGACCTTTAGCCACTACCCTAACCAGCCCCTCAGAGTAATACAAGAACATTGTTTTTTAAAAAGTTCATAGCGATACCATACTTACAAAATGATGCAATACGCAATAATTTATGTTGTCGGTAGTCATAGTTTTCATCAACGTTTGACAGCACTGTTAGCTAGCTAATTTTACACTGGCGCCATAATGTGTAATACGACGGGAAACCTAGTAAATCTGTGAGAATTGGCCATGCATTAATTATATATAATATTATTATATATATTTTGCTTTTGCCCAGTATCTAAAATAAAATAAAAATAAATTGCTATCACACAATGTAGCAATTTTATCAATTTTATAGGATTGACAGTACATCAGTTATATTAATATTCTACTTTTAATATTTCTATTGAAGGATAAGATCAAGTATCCACAGTTTTTCCAGAATTAGTTATAAATCAAACAAAGAATCGATATGATTTATTCATGGGTGCATGAATAACCCAAATTTATAAAAATTTTTCATCCATATAGTGGCTTCAGTGCTAATAGCGCCCCCTTCTGGACAGCCTTCAGCCTGCAAGGTTTTAATCAGTTATTATTTTTTAATAAAGGAAAGTTTGATTAATCATAATAGCCCTAATTTTGTCTTAAGTGTGTCTTTACCGTCTTTATGTCTGTAGCCTAATCATTTTAATACATTTGCCTTGCTGCAGATACATTAGCCCAGATAAGATTGATGTCACTGGTCACTTTCTATAGAGGAAGGACATTAGGCCTGGTCTTTAAACACGGCTGTCTGTTCAGTTTAATCCGGAAACATATGCAATAGCTGCTGTTGAGAAAAGCTGCTGAGAAAAAAGGTCCATGTCATAAATAGTTTGCAAAGACTTTGTCTCCCCCATCTGACCAAGGGCTTAAACAATGCCCATAGACGCATTATTGGAAACATGAATCACAGCTCCTCAAAGCGCACAGCTTGCCTCAGTCTCATTCAGTCTGATTCTGCAGTTGCTTCAGTAATGTGTGTCTTCATGCCAGAAGATAGACCACTGCCAAATATTGTTCCTATGATCTTTTCCTTAAAAAAAAAAAATCTCATCATATTTGGCTACAGGCATGTTCTAATCTTTATGGCCCTGCTGTGTTTGTCTCCTCTGCTTCCTATAGCTCGTGATCTGAGTGGGCAGATGTTTCCACAGCTCCTCTTCCTGAGGATTTTTCTCATTTTCACATTTTCACACAGCAGATCATCCCAGCAGTAATTCCACAAGCTACTAACTGATTTGAATGTTAATCTAGCTGTCTGTGCCCAAAGTGTGCCACTTGTCTGTGCTGCATAGATTTAAGTGTATGTAATGGAGACTGCCCTATTTACATTCTCTCTAAGAATTCTCCTGAACAGCAGTCAAGGCTAGCCAATATGACAATATCAGTACTGTGATTAATTATAATATCTTTTTTTTTTTCAGTAAATGTAGATTACAGAGAGACAACTGCATATAGGAATGGGTAGCTGTTTAAGATAAGATAAGATAATCCTTTCATAGTCCCACAGTGGGAAATTCTCAGTGTCACAGCAGAAAGGGATAGCAAGACACTCAGTTACAAAAATGTAGATAAATAAATTACATTATTTATCAATTACAATATTATTTACAGGCTTATTGCAAATGACTCTTAATTGCACATGGGGTGGGGGGGGGTATTGCACATAGTATTTTTACATTGTGTGTAGTTTAAGTGTGTGTGTATGTGGTCCACTGGGAGCAGTGCGGGTTGTGGAGTCTGACGGCAGCAGGAAGGAAAGAAGGATTTTTTTAATATTATTATAATAGTGTATATATATATCTGTACCCATATAAAAAAAGAAACCATAGTCAGTAAAAATCCCTGACCTCAGATTTGCCTGCATGTCCAATTACTATAAATGGTTGACATGGTGGGTGGTAGATAAAAGCTAATTAACCTGAGTTTTATCTTTTGAAGCATTATTCATACTGTGAATTCATGAAGACCTAAAGAGTGTATGAGCACTTTCTTGTAATTGGTTGGGTTCACAGATTTATTAACACCATGCTGTTGGTGCCAAAACATTGGTGTGCCTCAGAAGAAGGCTATGTTTTTCCAACCTTCAACTCTCAAACTTTTGATGAGCCTGTGCTCGCTGTAGCCTCAGCTTTCTGTTCTTGGCAGATAGAAGTGGAACCTTACATGGTCTTTTGCTGTTGTAGACCATCTGCCTCAAGGTTTGATGTGGTGTGTGTTGTAAGAGGCTTTTCCCCCCTGCTTACGTTTATGCAGAGTGTCATTTCTGTCTACAGAACTGCTGCTCACTAGACGTTCTTTTCCTCATTGCACCATTCTGCAATCATCAGCGGTCATAGAAATACTCGAACCAGCCCATCTGGCACCAACGGTGCATACGATGCTCAAAATGCTGCTGGCCCGTATCTGCATTGAACTGCTGCCGCACGATTGGCTGATTAGACGACGATGCTTGAATGAGAAGGTGCACAGGTCGTCCAAATAAAGTCCTCAGTCTGTGTATGTTGCCATGGCGATAGCAGCTGCAAAAATGTGTGATGATCAAAAGAAAGCTTTGGCAGTCAAATTTGTTCAAGGTTAGGTGCTCAGTGCTTTTGGGTTCATCCTGTTTTTGAAGAGAATGCTACATTTTGTCACTTTGTCTTTAAAAGAAATAGAGCACTTTCAGATTGCCAACCTGGCTTCCAAGAAAGCCCAGCAATCCTAATTCTGTAGCCTCCATCATGCTCATTTTAGGAACTCCAGGCCTAAACTGGATTCCTGGGATTTTCTGAATTTCAGAACTCACCACCATCATCATCACGCCCTGTGGTAAACAAACAAGTCTGATACGCTTTGCTGTACATAAAGTCCTCTCTCAGATACCACTGGATCCTCTGAATTACAGGGATGTTAAAAGGGTTGATATATTACAAGCAAGCTAACAGTCCTGTGCATTGAGATTGCACTGAATGAAAGAAAGCTGACTTCTAAACTTATAACACTATTATACTGTTTGACAGTTCCAACTATGCAAACTGTACTGCCAAAGCAATGTAGTCAGCCTACTGAAGGACCCTGTTTACACCTGCTCAGTTCATGTGACTCGTATCCGGATTGTATCCTGATAAGATTTCAGCCACATCCAGCCATTTACACTCAATCGTCACTCAAGGCATCTCCGGTTAGTCAGACTGAAATCAGTGCAGTGTGAGACAGAATAAGCAAAGTCTTTAATAAATGCGCTGCAGTTATTACTGGTTTTTGGGTTGTGGAATGCGTCTTGGAGAGGCGGCTGTGTTTAACACTGTTAGAACTGTGGCTCTTCAATACTGATCAGACCACCTCCTGAAGTGGTTTGAGGGATTGGATTTGGATCTGGTTTAAATGAGCATTGGGTGCGTTTACATGACCAGATGTAAACAGGACTATTGGTTTGTTTGTGGTACTTTGGTGAGGTTAGCAGTTCTATGAGATCAGTTTAATACACAGCACCGGTTGCTCGCATCTAGCTAACGACTTTGTAATTTAGCACCGCAGCAATTTTTAAAAGAAATACCATTCATTTTTGCACCACCCGTCTACCCACGGTCCAAAACAACAAGCGAGCGATCCAGCCGAGCTCGAAGGGATGCCTCTGCAATTACAATCAGAGTCAGTAGTAGCCATATCATTATCCTATTACCGTAATCAGACACCAGCTTTACCTCAACCCTGAGCCCCCCTGGAGTAGCACAGTCCGTGTTATGAATATAAATGGAGTGTGATTGGCATTTAAAGCACCAGTAAAAGCCCCCACGGAGCCCATCACTGGATTGTACCGGTTGCTCAGTATTATCATCATAAACGTATAAATCATGTGGGGGGAGGGCGTGGGTTTGACGTGAATGGCAACAAAGGGCAATCACTGTACGCATCATTATTCTGTTATGCGCTTGATTGCAGTTTTTCCTGCACAGCGATTATACACAATAGAGCTCAGCTCGGGTGGCAGGTCTTCTGGCGTCCTTCACCCACTTATTCTCTCCCCTTTCAAGAGAACATGGAGAGCCAATGGAGCTCTTGCTGTTATCTCTGATGGAGCCGAGTTCTGCCTCATGGAGTGAAGGCGTGACATCTAGTGGCGCCTGGCTTAGCAGGCAGCCCAACACAGTTCTGCTCCGCCAGGTGGAATACTCACTGTGAAGCCGATGCCGACGGTAGCGGAGAAGGAACCTGGGATGAATTTGCCCTGGTCAAACTGCACCAGCAGCGAGGTCTTCCCAACTCCACTGTCTCCTACCAGTATGGTCTGTGATGGACAAAGAGATAAGCCAGTCAATTGGATAAAACCTTGGAGGTACTTCCCCTCTCATCTATTGCAGTTTCACACAGTATACGGGTGGAATTGCCCCCACCCCCACCACTCTGGGCCTAGAGTACCCCTTATCTTGTTTCTGCCTGCTGTTGCACAACCACTTCAGCTCAGGAAGAGCTTGTTAATGAGCTAATTAGTTCGATCAGCCGTGTTGTGGAAGGGAAAGTACCCAAATCAGCAGGACAGGGGGTTGAGCTGTATTCTACCATAATTCACTTGTTGAGATTGTAGAGCAATTGACTGTTTTACAGTGGTGGAGTTATTATATCTACAATGCAAACATAGCCCATTTTTATTTACTATTCAGAACAAGCAGTGAACCTACACAGGTTTTGCATGTACCCCTCTACCATGACTGGGTTTAAATAAGTCAATGCCTCATCTCAAAACTATATTAACCATTAACTTGGGTATCAGACAACATATTTGTGCTTGTATTTTCTAGGATGTAGCTTTTAGGGGTACTAAAGTCTTGGTACGTTTCACCACCACTGTGAATAATTCTCTGCAAATGTATCTAGAACCAAGAATTTCACACCTCACACCTCTGTGAATGACTTAAAATTGTGACTAATTAATTAAATTATACAGAAACTTTGTTGGAATAACACTTTAACATTTATGTACATCTGAAAAATGTATATTTTTGTTTGGTGTAACGTTATGAGAATGTTGCGACTTTTGTGACGTTCCTTTATTTGTTTTTTTTTGTTTTTTTACTCATCTATAGTCACAGTTGAATACAGGTTTTTCATATTTGGTAGCATATTTCAAAAAGTACTGCAAGTTCTTCATTTAAATCTTTTTATTGTTAGTGTAAATACTGAAAACATTCTATTCTATGTTTAGATGAATGCTCCAAATCCAATGCGCCAAACATTCTTATACATTCATGAAATATTATTTATCGGTGTGATATCAAAGTGATTATTTATCAGTTCAGTGTTATCAGTGGTTTTATTGTGTTGTATTTTATTTACCAAACTTGTATTCTCAGTTTTGTGAAAGTTACCATAACGTTCCAGAACTTTAGTTTTGTCTAACTAGGAATGCTGTGTGAGAATCGTTCTAATAAAGTAATGCGTTGTAATGCAAACCATTATCGTGTCACGCATTATCAGAGCGTTCCTGGAACGTTAACTCTAACATTACAGGTTGACCTTCCTAAGACCTATTCAAATATTGCTGAATGACCCTATAACGTTATCTGCTAGCCTGTTGAGAGATTACGGGCTTTCTGGGGTAAAACTGCACTTTAAAAATGTTTCCTTTCGAAAAGTCAGTTCTTTAGAAACTTTGAAGGACGTTTTAAAGAAACTGTCAGTTTTTAAAGTAAATTCCAAAAATGAAGTGATATGAATTTTCTCCCATACCGGCCACTACTAGAGTGAGGCCAAGGAAATTGTAACTGATTGAACAGCCATTTTAATACCTGAATAATATGTAAAAAATGGTTGCCATTACATAACTGTTTTGTATATATATATATATATATATATATATATATATATATATATATATATATATATATATATATATATATATACACACTTTTTTTGTTGGATGAAGCAAACACAGGTACTCAAATCCTTTAGTTTATACAAGACGAAATTAAAAGTTTATATATTCTTTGTGCTACTAAACAAAAAAAAATATATATAAGCCATTAACCTCAAGTTGTGTTCTCAGTCTCAGTCATGCAAAATAAATAAATTAAAATACTGTGATGTAGCACAAAACCTTAGAAACAGAACCTTACAAACATACTGCCCAGCCCTACTGTCAATACTGTCCTCACTGTGTGTGTTTATATACTGTCCCCTGAAAAACATACTACCGCATATGCACTCCGGTGTCTCCACTCCAGTCCAGGAGAACTCAATCACTGAGTTAACTGAGCAACAGCTTGCACTGAAGGAAAGGTCATATCACCCAGAACTAGGTCTAATGTTTTGGTTTACTGGACTGAGATTAAGCCTAGTCCTGGACTGCATGTTCCTTTCGATGGACAGTCTCCGTTCTGAATGCCGTGTAGTCCAGAACTAGGCTTGAGCTCTGTGACGGAAACAAAATGAGTTTGCTTACATCTGAATGATTTAATTCTACAGAAATGAAGTTCCCCTTCTGTGTCTGTGTCATATGCTCCATAGTCAGCATTTGTCAGATTTCTCTCTCTCTCTCTGTTCCTCCTTCCTGGTCTATCTCTCCCCATCTTGATCTGCCCCTCTCCTTCACCCACAAGATAAGCATCCCTCTCTACAACCCCCCCCATCGTACCGGGTCACGCCTCGGCACCGCGGGGAGCAGAAGCCTTACGTGGGCGTGATTCGCCTCCCGTTGCCATGGTTATCCCGTCTAGAGTTGGCCCTGGTGGCTGGCCGTGGGGCTGCAGATGCGTACGGCGCTCTTTTGTTGACATTTATCACCTCCAGCCAGTCGCAGCCTTATCTGCCACATCCGTAACGCATTCTTCTTTCCACACAACTCAACATGCTGTCAGTGCTCAGAACCCGAAAAACTCTAATCCTCATGCAGAGGAGGCGTTTCATTGCCTTGGTCTCTCTCTCTCTTTCTCTCTCCCTCTTTCTCTATCTCTCTCTCTCATTCTAATCAGAGATGATGTTATTTCTGGCGACTCTCCTGTTTTATAGAATGCCACTCTGGGTGCAGTTCATGGATATTTGATGTGGCAGGGACGGGTGTTAGAAATAGGAACGCTGTCATAAAAGCACCTTCAAGGGTGGTTGGAGTATCACAGAGCAGTACAAATTGGTGGAGGGCAGGGCAACGCCTCTCAAGCTCCTTAGAAGCACCTTCATGATCTGAGTCATGCGCCCTGTGGTCACAAGAGCCCACCATGAGACCACAGGCATCCAAACTCAATTACTTTTTCATCACGGTCTCATCCAACATTAATACCGTTTAAAAGCCGTCATCACTCACTTAGCAGGTGAAGGAGGATGCAGGCTAAAACCAGTGGCTGGAGGAGGAGGAGGAGAACAAGAAAAAGTAGATGGTTACCATAGCAGCACATCAGTCTCCAAGCAAGACCTCCAGCATAGGGATTTCTTCATTTCAGCTCTCCATCACTTAAACGTGACAAACCAGCTCATGTGAGCAGCTCATCTGCTGCTTCCTACAGAAATTCCACATTTGGGAACAGTTTTGCAGCAGCCAATAAACATCTGTCTCCAGTGTGATCCAAGCAGACCTAACGAATCCACAACACACAGCACTGTTTCTACAGGCTCCATGAAAGTGAATGGAAGTGGCTTCCAGTAGATGAATGTATAGGATTCACAACCCTGATGCTGGCCTCCAAAGATCTACAAAGCAATGGACCAGCACCTCTTCACCTGATGGCAATGTACATATAGCCCTTGGCGCTCTGAGTAGAGAAGAGCCAGGGACGGCAGGGTGCAGGGTTGCAGGATGCAACGTACAATGGACACTGCATGTCGTTTGGTGATCTCCCATTTCCAGTGCAACAGACACACAATGGTTTATTTTTTTATTTTTTTATCCAATTTGGCCCCAGTTTGGATCGGCAATTACCCAACCCATACGTAGACCCGTAGACTCTTAATAAATAAAGGTTCTAAATGGTCCTCAGCTTGACTATATAGCTCTAGAAAAACAAAGCACAGCTCCACTGGCTTGGGATTTTTAGGTTCACTGTCTGAGTGGTGGGTGTGTTCTCCCGGTGTTCATATGGGGTTTCTCAGAGGTGTTCCGGTTTCCTCCCACCTCCCAAACTACACACATGGTAAAAAGAAGAAAAAACCCTCCAAGAACCCTGGGGCTTCTCCAAGAACTCAGCTGTTAGAGGTGCCTGTAGAACCTTCCCCAAGGAATCTTCAGAACAAAAACCTGGTTCCCCAGAGAACCCCTTTGAACGAAGGCTCTTAGAAGATCTAAGAAGGCTACTAGATTTGGTTCCAACTATTAGGAACTGCTTAAAATGTATCTCACTGAAAAACCTTTGCAAAGGGTGTCATCCTCAAGAATGGGTTCCTCTAAGATCCTGTTCTTAAATGTTCCTTAAAGCACCATACAAGGTTCCTTAACAGTTTCAAGTGAAACAATCTCTAAAAGTTCCTTCATCTTCTCCTTTTAACAGAATGAATGGATGTGTGTTTTACCCTGCGATGGACTGGCGCCCTGTCCAGGGGGTATTCCTTCATGGAGCCGAGCTATTCCATGTAGGCTTCTTATCCACTTGATCCGGACCAGGACAAGCCAATGATAAGATAAATGGACGTGCGGATGGTATACAACCTCTATGATATCTGGAGGTTCTATAAACCTATAAATTTTTTTTTCCAAAACCACTGATTTAGGGACCCAAACATTGCAGAAGGGTCGCCTCTTCCTTGATCTCACAAAGCTGGAACAGCTCTGACAGTTAAAAAGTGTCTCTGAAATGAGAAATGAATGAAAGCAGTGGATAACATTATAAAACGATAACTGTGTCTGACTCGCAATTGCTTTTAGATGGTCATGCCCTGGAGAAACAGAGCAGACTCTAACCATCCTACGCCCAATTTGATAAAAGCTGAAGACCTTGACTCTCAGTCTCACAGCACTATTCATAGCTTCATCTGAAGAATGTTCACAAGCAGCATTCATAGCTTGGCAGAATACCTTTGAGAAAAGCATTGATGGCTAAAGACTGAATACACTGTCCATTCCATTGCAATAGTTTGAAAGTGAGGTATTAAGAACATGCTTAAAAACATCTTGATAAGACAAAATCTTCTGTTAATGTTTTGTGAAAGAAAAACTGCTAGTCCTTTGAATGTAGTTGAAATTGTTAACATTTCTTTTTTTTTTCCCTTTTCATTTTTTAAAATCACGTTTCAGCCGACAAAGCGAGACAGCAGCCTGACCCATGAACTCAGCAAACAATACACTGTATCCCCACCACAAAATCTCCAAAATACAAATAAATATACGCTGTACTGTGTGCAACGTCATGCCCTTTAAAACTGGGTTGCCAGATCATGTCTGGTTTTGGACCAGACCACAGATGCTTTATATGAATGATTGCTTTATTTATATAGCTAGTGGACTCTACTGGGCGGTGGAGGCCTCACCTCTAGAATAATGTAATACATTTTATTTCGTATTTGGTTTATTGTAGCTGTAAAAGTTTGAATAACTGCCAACTGGCACACGCTATGGGTTTGACCACTGTGGTGTACGTGCCCATGTTGGCAATTCGCTTCCAGGATAGCATTAAACGCCTGATTGTTGATGCCTGCCTAGGTTGTTTTCAGTCAGTGGCGCTCCTGTGTTTTCTGTTGCCAAGATAGAAATACCAGAAATTTACCTGAACACACCTCATTTCGAGACCACCCCACCCATAGACATAGATATTTAAACAACGCAGATGGAAGGCAGGGGTAGCAATGAGCATCGTGACGCGCCTTGCGCAGGGTGTAAGATAGGGCCCTTAGAAGTACTTGTCCACATACATGTGCAATTACACATTCTTACCAGAGAGGTCTCTAAATCCCCAAATCCCCCAAACTTATGGACTGTGTCTTTAATAGGCTCACTAGTGCATTCTTTCTTCTTTATGATATTTCACACAGTTGATGTTGGTAATACCAAGGTTTGGCAGATGTCTCTAATGGGTTTAATCTTGCTTTTCCGCCTGATGATTTTCATTGGCCCAGCTCTTGACATCATGTTGAACTGCTATGGCAACTACAGACTTCAAAGGGGTTTGAAAGCTGAGAAGCAAGCCTATGTATCTTAAAATGTACGCAAATACCCTTAATTTAAGTCTGAAATGTGGTTTGATTTGAATTTTTAAACCGTGGAGCATATCAAGGAAAAACATGTCTGGGGGGCTGTGTATCTCAAACCGGATGAAGGAGAGGATGCACAATGTCGGCACTGGACTTCTACACGGCTCTGCTGAGAGGGAATAAAGAGTTTTGTGTCTCATCTTTCTTTAATAGCCTCATTTCCTCTCCTCCATCCTCCCCGTGCCTCCACGTGCATCCGGAAGTGAAGAGGAGAAACACAGCCATTAAAAATGAAAATGACAAGAGGAAGACGTGACCATGTGCCACAACACTAATGCAGCATCTCCTCAGAGGAGATCTTTGATTGGTTTACAGCTAGGAGACAACAGGAAGAAAAAGGGCACTCAAGTGGCCACAGCAAAAGACGACAGATGCAGCTCACAGGCGGTTCTCGCTTCAGGCAGGCACTGTGTGTCCAAAAGTATCCAGACATTCTTTCCACTGGGTGCTACTTGGTTTATTTAACTGCTTTAGCGTGAACCATGCTAACACTGGTGATCAAATATTCATACACAGCTTGTATCATCTCCATAGAAAGACACTGCCAATAGAATAGGACGCTCTGGTGAAACCACACATGAGCTGAAGGTCAACTAGAGTCATAGAGCACAATTTGCCGTGCTTTTTCTGGGAGAGTTCATGGTGCTGGGAGGATTGACTGTCGGAGGCGTCTGTTAGCTGATGACCAGCTGCAGTTTTAAAAAAAGAGGTGGTGGCTGGCTTTGCATGTATCGGAGTAGACGTGTTAAGTTGTTACCCTCCTGTGACGGGAGTATTGCTAGTGCTAGGGGGGAGTTAAACGGTGGGATAATGGTGGTTTAGTTAAATTTTTTATCACAAAGTTTTTCACTCATAAATCCCATTTAGTCCAGGTTTAGGTTAACCTGGATTTGGGGAACCATTTGAGTTAATTGGTATAAAACGTTTGTGTCTTACACATCATGTTTACAATCTATTGCTTCCTTAAAGAAGCATCCATTAAAAGTTTTTTTTGGGCCAGTGGTTCCCAAACCAGACCTCAGGGATGTCTAAGGCTATGTTCAGACTGCAAGCAAATCAGATTAGTTTCTCAAATTAGATAAAATCTAATCTAATCAAATTTATTTGTAAAGCGCTTTTTATAACTGGCATTGTCACAAAGCAGCTTAACAGGACTCAGTAAGAGGACAGGAGAGCAACAAATCATATAAACCTAAGAACCTCAGTGAGCAAGCCAAAGGTGATAGTGGCAACGAAAAACTCCTTCTGGAGCTGGACGAAGAAACCTTGGGAGGAACCAAGACTCACAAGTAGGACCCATCGTCCTCTGGCCAGAAGTACCTATAAGATATTGGGGAAAAGGTCACTGTACCACCAAGACTGTTATTTTGCTCAGGTGTGCTGATGTAATCATAGTAGAGATGGTAAAATAACACAATGATGGTTATTATTATTATTATTATTATTATTATTAATAATAATAATAATAATAATAATAATAATAATAATAGCACTAGCAACTAGAGAGAGAGAGAGAGAGAGAGAGAGAGAGGTCTGGATTTGACATGGTTGTTGTCTGTCATGTTGTGAATGACATCCGAGACGCATCTGTACAACACCTCCACATGTGGTTGGGCTTTCTGATGTCTAGACTATCAATAAGTCAACCTGGATACAATCTAGGTCTGCCAAAAAAAAAAAACAGATTTGGGCTGGCATTCTGAACACTGCCTGTGTTGGGAGTGGAGCTGTAGCAAAAATCCTGACTTCCTGAAGGTCCATGAGGAGCAGTCTGAGAACAATTGCTTTGGGAAGCTCATTGCATCGCTCCAAAGAAAGTTTTTGCACCTTAAATTATAAGACTGCAGTGCTGAGCGATTGCTCCGGGTATTACTGAACACTCGGGTGTCAGTGTGAATTTGCTGACTCTGCTCATTTTTTATTTTCGTTCTGCTGTTAATAAACTTTGGCCTCTCTTTCTCTCTCTTCTCTCTTAGCTCCTACTGTCCTCTATTTTTTCAACCTCATGTCTGGAGCGGCGCCAGTCACAACGTTCTTGATAGAAAAAACCCTGCTGACTGTCACGCCTGCTAACCGGGCATCTTCGCAAAATCATTTCCCCCTCCCAGCTCGTCTCACCACAGCAGCAAACTAATTATGGTGCTCCTGTAGACAAGAAGGTGCAAATTACGGAGAGTGAAAACATCTTGCAAACTGTCAGTGCAGACCTAAATAAAGAATAGGACACAAGGAGCAGATTTACCAAACACAGATTAAGCCTAGGTAGATTAAGCCTTGCAAATTACTCTGTTAATGGTGATTTATGCACCCACAACCCTGCAGGCACTCTCCAAAAAGGGTCCTTTGGAACAAGGCCATGGACTGGTGCTTTTGCAGGCCTGGTTCTAGAGTACCCTGCACATTGTAGAGTTGCCCCTCCTCCTGACACACCTGATGCAAGTAATGAGCTAATTATCAAGCGTTTCAGCAGGGAACGCTCTACAACATGCAGTGCAGGGGGCCTCCAGGAACAACACTGCCACAAAAGAACACACTAAGGCCCTGTCCTGTTACTCCTACCTATACTTGCACCCTCACCCCCCTTGGGTGTCCCATTTCTTTAAATTTCCCCCCACAAGTGCTCCCTAGGAGTCTGCATCAGGTTACACTTTCGTGAAGGCAGTTACCCATGTTCCACTGCCATCCCATCATGTTTCTTACCTAACTTAGTGTGAGTGGAATCTGTTGTCTTGATCTTTATGAAGATTGATATGACTTTGCAGGTGTATGTATCTAAAAAATCCTGAAGCACTGTGCTCTATTTTAGCAGCAGCCCATTGAAAATAGCAGCAACTGCTAAATCCAGCGTCTTGGAAACGGCTGTATTTGATATTTAAGCAGCAGTGTTGTATATAGGTGAAGGGACGAGAGTCCAGTTTTGTTTGTCCCAGTTCTGCTCTAAACTCTCTAAACTCCGCCTTGATTGCTAGCCAGCCCTTCAACAGCTTCAGAAAAGTGCACTTCCAGGAGGGGCTTGGGGGGAGAATGGACGCAGGGATAGGGCCTAAAGCACTGTTTCTCAGCACAGTCCACAACACGGTCAACTAGATGGTTCCACAACTGTCCAGATGCTTGCGATACTAAGAGTGAGTAAGGATTCCTTAATTAACCCTATCAGACCTAATGTCTCACAGTCTTATAATAATAAAGGTCCTCAAATGAGTCTAAGCACTTTCATTGTCATTAACATGTAGCAGAAGGTTTGCGGTTATGCTGAAGAATTCTGAGGTAGTCCTCCATCATTATGTCCACCACCATGCTTGACAGTTGTCTTACATGTACTTCTCCAACCATTCCTCTCGTCACTGTGGCCTTGGTCTGACCATAAAACGCTCCTCCAGAAGGCTTACTTTCGTCCATGTGGTCACAGCTGCAAACATTGCTTGAGCTCTAGGGTGACAGTGGCGTTCCAGCAGCTTCCAGTCCATGGCAGGCCTGTGCTTTGGTGGTTCTGGGGTTGTTCCTGGCTATCCAAAGAACTTTTCTCTTAGCAGAGTGAGACAGTCTGGGTCTTCTTCCAGACCTTGCACATGAGTGGCTACAACTCCCACTACCTTTTACTTACGGACAGTTGCTTGAACTGATGATCTTGCAATTTGCAGTTGTTTAGAAATGGCTCTAAGAGACATTCCTGACTCGTGTTCCTCTACGATCATCCTTCTCAGATCAGCACTGAGCTCCTTTGGTGTTCAGATTGTACCGTGTGTGGGTCAAATCAAGTACCTTCAAACAAGTATATTTTCTATCAAGCTACCAGCTGTAGTCTATCATGATCACTAGCAGGAAACCAAGAGGCCTTGGCCAGGGCAAGTTAAAAGACATTTCGAAGGAATCCTGGAGCATTTTCAGTAGAGATAAGCCACAATTTGTGATTGTCTGGATTTCTCTGAGCACATATTGGTCAGTCAGGTTTCTCCGAAGCTGCTTGACAGAGTTTGCTTGGAACTGCCACTTGACAACATTTGTTTATGCAAATTCAACAATTCATGTGCACAAAGGAGGCCCCAATGAGTCCATCTTGAGTACAGCTCACCACAAATCTTGGCTTCTGTCAGGCAGTTTGCAATGAGATATCTTGATGACTCGGGGGGCGGGGGGGGGGGGGGGGGGGGGCGCACAGATGTCATTTCTAAGTGTGCTGTAAATCACAGAGTTTATTGTTTCCATAGAAGAGACACAGAGGGGCATGAGTGTGGATGTGAGCAGAGGTTGGTTGTTTGTTTGATGTTGGCACCTCAGTGAGAACGTGGATAAAAAGAAAATGAGTCATAGTGCTGGTCTGGCAAAGGCAGCGTAACACTGCTGTGAAGCCTGAATGACAACAGCCTCACTCTCCAGCACTAAACAGTGCTTTTCCTGTGTGCTTCACCATCGCTGGGGCCATCATTGAGCTGTTCTTTCTGCTCTCTTTTAGAAAAGAAAATGGAAAAACGAGAGTTATCCGTCGTGACGCTTGGAGCTTCACCTTTTGTCCCCTCTGGCAAAAGGCCACCTCACAGTGGGTCTCCAGCGTTTGCTGTGGGGTGAGAGTAATGCTTCCTGTCTGTTCGCCTCAGCCTGCCAGGTAACCACTGAGACTCCGCCATTCACTCAGACCTTCCAGCGTGGAAACTGGCAGACGAAGTTGAAAGAGATCCCTAAAGGATGGGGCTTCACGCTGCCATTCATTAAAACCACCTTACTCATGCTTTATCAGCAAGATGTGAAAGAGCACCCCTGGATGCATCTCAGCTCCAGCACTTTCTCAGTAATATCTGAATGGGCTAAACTAAAAACGAAATAAGAGGTGTACGTCTGAAGAACATGTTTTAAGTCTTATGGAACCTTCACATCATCAACTTTTCATTTTTCTTCATACTCACAAACTGAAATGATTCCTTATGGAATCACAATTTGTTTAATCAGTGGCATCACTCAGTAGGGTTCTTTAGAGGGACTCCACAGAATAGACTCATTTGGTTCCCTAAAGAACATTCAAATGAGGTGTACATGTGAAGAACCTTTCATTTTAAGGAACCTCTGCTTAATGTAAAGGTTCAATGTTAAAAGTATTAGTTCCTTAAGGAGCCTTTGGAGGTTCTTCAATTTAAAATAAGTGGAGAAACCTCTTAAGCTGCTTTAAAGAACCCTTCAAAAAAGGTTTTTAGTAGGAAAAAGGGTTCATTGAAGGTTCCTCTAGTTTCAAACTGAAGAATCCGTAAAAGTTAATCAAGAAAGCCTTTAAATATTTCTTCACGCTCTCAAATCTTTTGCTCATCATGGCCCTTAAGGGAACCTAACGTGGTTCTTCTAAGGCATGGCTTAAAGAACTCTTTGTAATGTATGCTTTTTTGGAGCAATACCATGGAAAAACCATATTTCATTCCATTAAGACAATTTTAGTGCAATGGAAGAGGAAGTGGAGGATGTTTCTATTTAAGGAACCTCCACACTATGTAGACCTAAAGGTTTTAGAAAGTAAATGCTTTAGGAAGAACCCTTACGTTAGTACAGGACTTTCACATCATGTAAAGGTTCTTCAGATGTTTAAAAGGTTCGACACACTCTCAAATCTCATTTTTCACCCCACACACGGTTCCCACTGGTTTCACTTAAAGTTTGGACTTAATAAAGGGCCCTTAAAGGGTTCTTTGGAGTGATACCATAGAGGAACCTTATTCTGTTCCTTAAAGAACAATCCAATGTGATATAAAATGATGAATTTGTGAATGAAGAACGTAATGCTTCTACACTAATTCAGGAACCTCTGCTTAATGTAAAGGTTCACTGTTAAAAAGTATTAGCTCCTTAAGGAGCCTTTGGAGGTCGGAACCTCTTAAGGTGCTTTAAGGAACCTTCAAGTAAAGGTTTTTAGAAGGAAAAGGGTTAATTGAAAGTTCCTCAAAGCACCTTAAGAGGTTCTTTCACAGTTTCAAATTGAAGAATCCATAAAAGTTCATCAAGAAAGCCTTTAAATGGTCCTTCACACTCTTCTCAAATCTTTTGCTCATCACGGCCCTTAAGGGAACCTAACATGGTTCTTCTTAGGCATGGCTCAAAGAACTCTTTGTAATGTATGCTTCTTTGGAGCAATACCATGGAAAAACCATATTTCATTCCATTAAGACAATTTCAGTGCAATGGAAGAGGAAGTGGAGGATGTTTCTATTTAAGGAACCTCCACACTATGTAGACCTAAAGGTTTTAGAAAGTAAATGCTTTAGGAAGAACCCTTACGTTAGATGTTTAAAAGGTTCCACACACTCTTAAATCTCATTTTTCACCCCACACACGGTTCCCACTGGTTTCACTTAAAGTTTGGACTTAATAAAGGGCCCTTAAAGGGTTCTTTAGAGTGATACCATAGAGGAATCTCATATTCCAATGTGATGTAAAATGATGAATTTGTGAATGAGGAACGTAATGCTTCTACACTAATTAAGGGATTTTCCTAGAAGTCTAAGCCAAGGACCATTTAGGAGTCTTTCCTTTTTATGAGCGTATTTGACAGGGCAGCTGAAGAAGCCAGCCTGCATATGAGCATTAAAACAACATGCTAATATTCTTCAACCTCATCCTCTGCCTGTTGTCTTCTATTCGTAGCTTTTATTGAGTCAACAAGTGCGCAGCAGATAGAGATTAGCTCTAAAAACACAGGAGTATTCCGTTAATAAAAGCCTAAAGCCTGAAAGTGAGAGGCGCCAGACTCGGCAAAGCAATGACCACGTTGCCAACGGAACAAGAGGATATTAAAAAAAAAAAACATAATGAAACTATAAAAGAACATTTAAGGGATTATGATTAAGTTTAAAATTAAGATAGTCTTTTATAGCCAGACGAATTCCGCCTCTGCGTTTAACTCATCCGTGCCAGTAAACACACACACACACACACACACACACACACACACACACACACACACACACACAGTGACTAAGGGCACTGAACAAACACACACTGAGCAATAGGCAGCCATCTTAGCGGCCAGGGGGAAAATTAGGGGTTGGGTGTCTTGCTCAAGGGCCCTTCAGACCGAACAGAGAAGAGTGCTGTTTATGACCCCCCCCCCCCCCTTTAATTCCTGCCAGTCCAGGGGATTGAACCAGCAACCTTCCAGTCCCAAGACTGCTTCTTTTATCCATTAAGACCTTATTTACACCTGGTAACTTGACATATGACTAGTTTCTGGATTGTATCCATGTAGTCAAACACAAATGCAGTTAGTCTGACTGAAATCTGATCTCTATGTGGGCTGGAATATGTAAATTCCCCAGTGGGCTGCAATTATTACTGGTGTTCCGGTTGTACTGGGAGGGGTTTTGAAGAGACGGATCTGTTTACGCTGCTAGAACGTGGCCCCAATGCGTCCCAGACCAGATTTGTATCTGGTTTAAATGCGGATTGGCTGCGTTTACACTTATGCATTTTTATGTGGCTTGGCCTTATCCAGATATAATCGCTTAAAATGACCAGGTGTAAACAGGGTATTTTCTACCACAGGACAAGAAGTACACATCCATTCTAAGTAGAACTCTGCCTAGAACTGGGAACAGGACCTCTTTTCTACACCTCTGCTATTAAATGGTGTGTTTACACTCTGAAATGTGCGTCAATGGTTCTTTGAACGATGAGACAGAAGAACCCTGATGCTTCTTTAGACCCTTTAAAAGGTTCTTGACATTCACACGTCTCTATTAGAAACACAGTTCTTTAGGGCCCCAAAAGAGGCTCCTCCATGGCTTCGCTCAAAGAACCATGTGAAGCACCTTGAAGCAAATGTACTCTTAGCGAAAAGAGTTTCTGTACAGTACTAACTATAACAGTGGAACCCTATTTGGTGCTAGATAGAACATCTAGGTTCTTTTAAACAAACACAAAGGTTTTCCTGATCAAGAAGAACCACATAACCAGTCAGAGCCCAGTTTAAGCATTTAAGTGATCACTGGCTTCACTAAAGAACCCATGGAGAACCTTTTTTAGGGAGGCACATTGAGTGGCATGTTGTCCAGAACACTCCTAGAACTTCAGCTAAGCTGCACGAGCTCACTCACTACTGACCTTATGCACGAGCTCTTCATCGTACGTCAGAGTGGTGGTGGACTGGGTCCGGCTCTGCTCCGTGTCCGTGTCCATCGCAGACGACCCATAAGCGCTGTCCGGATAAAGGGTCTCTCCGTGGTCCGCTCCCTCCGAGTCCGTCGCGTGCTCCATCGTTGACGTCGGGAAGTGGCGGGGATCTTCCTCGGTAAGTCGTCGTGGCAACTTTGTTCCTCCTCCGCGCTCCCGTCGTGTGCACGCTCTACACACACGCGCGCTTACACAGGCAGGCGCACAGTCCCAACCGTCGCGCTCGGCCGGAAGCACGAGTTCGGGAAGTTTCTGCAGGGATCTATCAAATTTTCAGAAGCGGAGACCATCCCGGACAGCCCCCCGCCCCCCGCCCCTCCTCCAACCCCCCTCCCCCCCGGACGGGAAGCGAATGACTCAGATCTACGTTCAGCACCACGGAGAGCGCACGCAGCCTCCATCCGCTCCTGATCACCTCAGAGGAGTGTAGAGCAGCATAAACAAACACACACACACACACACACACACACACACACACACACACACACACACACTTTAAAACTATCAGAAGTTCTCAACTTAAATTTAGAAGGATCTAGAAGTTGAGAAAGGCCAGGAGTTATTTGTATTTTTCAGAACCTTTTTCTTATGATCTCAAGATGAAAGCTGTTTTCTTATGATCTCAAGATGAAAGCTATTTTCTTGTGATCTCAAGACGACCAACTCTTTTTTTTGTGATCTCAAGACGACCAACTCTTTTTTTTGTGATCTCAAGATGAAAGCTGTTTTCTTATGATCTCAAGATGAAAGCTGTTTTCTTGTGATCTCAAGATGAAAGCTATTTTCTTGTGATCTCAAGATGAAAGCTATTTTCTTGTGATCTCAAGACGACCAACGCTGTTTTCTTGTGATCTCAAGATGACCAACGCTGTTTTCTTGTGATCTCAAGACGATCAACACTGTTTTCTTGTGATCTCAAGATGAAAGCTGTTTTCTTATGATCTCAAGATGAAAGCTGTTTTCTTGTGATCTCAAGACGATCAACGCTGTTTTCTTGTGATCTCAAGACAGCAAATACTGATTTAAAAACAGTTAAAAACAATAAAAAGTGTGTTTAAATAAAAGTTGATTTCTTGTGATCTCCAGATAGGAAGCACAGTTTTCTTGTGACAGCAAGAAAATCTCAAGACAGCAAATCAACGCTGTTTTCTTGTGATCTCAAGATAAAAGCTATTTTCTTGTGATCTCAAGACGACCAACGCTGTTTTCTTGTGATCTCAAGATGAAAGCTATTTTCTTGTGATCTCAAGATGAAAGCTATTTTCTTGTGATCTCAAGACGACCAACGCTGTTTTCTTGTGATCTCAAGATGACCAACGCTGTTTTCTTGTGATCTCAAGATGAAAGCTGTTTTCTTATGATCTCAAGATGAAAGCTGTTTTCTTGTGATCTCAAGACGATCAACGCTGTTTTCTTGTGATCTCAAGACAGCAAATACTGATTTAAAAACAGTTAAAAACAATAAAAAGTGTGTTTAAATAAAAGTTGATTTCTTGTGATCTCCAGATAGGAAGCACAGTTTTCTTGTGACAGCAAGAAAATCTCAAGACAGCAAATCAACGCTGTTTTCTTGTGATCTCAAGATAAAAGCTATTTTCTTGTGATCTCAAGACGACCAACGCTGTTTTCTTGTGATCTCAAGACGATCAACGCTGTTTTCTTGTGATCTCAAGACGACCAACGCTGTTTTCTTGTGATCTCAAGACGATCAACGCTGTTTTCTTGTGATCTCAAGACGATCAACGCTGTTTTCTTGTGATCTCAAGACGATCAACGCTGTTTTCTTGTGATCTCAAGACGATCAACACTGTTTTCTTGTGATCTCAAGATGAAAGCTGTTTTCTTGTGATCTCAAGACGATCAACGCTGTTTTCTTGTGATCTCAAGACGATCAACGCTGTTTTCTTGTGATCTCAAGACAGCAAATACTGATTTAAAAACAGTTAAAAACAATAAAAAGTGTGTTTAAATAAAAGTTGATTTCTTGTGATCTCCAGATAGGAAGCACAGTTTTCTTGTGACAGCAAGAAAATCTCAAGACAGCAAATCAACGCTGTTTTCTTGTGATCTCAAGATAAAAGCTATTTTCTTGTGATCTCAAGACGACCAACGCTGTTTTCTTGTGATCTCAAGATGAAAGCTATTTTCTTGTGATCTCAAGACGACCAACGCTGTTTTCTTGTGATCTCAAGATGAAAGCTGTTTTCTTGTGATCTCAAGACGACCAACGCTGTTTTCTTGTGATCTCAAGATGACCAACGCTGTTTTCTTGTGATCTCAAGATGATCAACGCTGTTTTCTTGTGATCTCAAGATGAAAGCTATTTTCTTGTGATCTCAAGACTGCAAATATTGATTTCTAGTTATCTAAAAACAATAAAAGTTGATTTCTTGTGATCTCCAGATAGGAAGCACAGTTTTCTTGTGATCTCAAGACGACCAACATTGTTTTCTTGTGATCTCAAGATAGCAAACACTGATTTCTAGTTATCTAAAAACAATTAAAAGCTGTTATCTTGTGATCTCAACATGTTTTCTGATGATCTCAAGACAACAAACTGTTTTCTTGTAATCTTTTTAGATTACATAGATCACTTTGGGGTCCCTAAAGAACATTTTGCTTAGATGTAAAGTTATACATTGACCCATCTCACGCTTGCATGGGCTGTGTGAATGTAAAGAACCTTTACATTTCTTGAACCTTTGATGAAGGTTGTTTACATCCACAAAGCTCTTTTCTAGCACGCTTACAAAAACTTTATGTAGAACCTTGACATTATGGGGTTTGTGTGGGTTTATGGAAGGTCATTTTAACCCCATGTGCTTTTACCGTTTCCCTTAGTTCCTTACTTGGCACAAACACACACTGACTACCAACGAGACAGTCATTTCATCTGAGAAATCCAGACCTGTATCTTTTTCAATAAATGTCTTAGTGGCCTGGCCTAGGCCCGGTTTATGAATCTCAATTAGCTGGGCTTGATTATATTAGTGTGAAAGATCCGGGTGCACATGTATATGTGGCATCTAAGAGCAAGACTATTGGTCTAGAATCATATTGGTCCAGTTTTCCTATTCATAAAACTGTATTCGTGAAGGTTATGGCCATAGATCACCTTCATCTGTAGTGTGCAACTCTGGAACACCACAACAGATCCTCCTACGAACATCACACTGTGGCTACAGGTCCTTATGAAGTCGCCAAAACAGGAATTTTGCAACATTCAGAACATGGTAACAGAAACCAACACTCCTGTGCATCCAGTTGACTTCACAAAACCTAGCATTCAATTAGCCTGAACCACGAAATGCCCCATTTTCTGCAAAAAAAAAAAAAAAAAAAAATTATTCTTAATCTCTAAATAAATTGTGCATATATATCGTCAGATACTACGGACACATCAGTGTTTCAGGTCTCTCAACATCATACACCCTCCTACAGGCGACCCAGCTTGTTTCCAGGTGGCAAACTAGCTACTCTGCCTTTGTGGTTCTCCTCTTTGGCGCCACAACCACCTTGAAGCTTTCTGTGCAGCATCAGTGTCACAGAGTTTGGCGCTTCTCCTCCTCTCTCCCTTGATACCCAGAATGCTTACGAGATTAGGGCTACCTCTACAGGCCAGCATCTTGCATCATACTTTGCAAGCTTCCTCTCAAATGCTTCATCCAGGTGGTCTTTCCATGGTACTGTCAACTCCAGGAGCACAACTCGCTTTGTGGACTTGAACAAGGGACCACATCAGGTCTTAAGGTGGTGGTGGTTGTAATACACTGAGGGAACTTGAGCGGTCAGTCCTCTGCAGAGGCCAGTATTCCTGCAGGACCTGTCTGTTCCACAGCCCTGAGCAAGGCAATGGCTCTTTCGGAGCGGCGGGTCTTCTTTGCCTCTTCGACTCCAGCACTGA
The DNA here is from genome assembly GCF_030463535.1 of Salminus brasiliensis. Lineage (NCBI taxonomy): Eukaryota > Metazoa > Chordata > Actinopteri > Characiformes > Bryconidae > Salminus > Salminus brasiliensis. The sequence continues at coordinate 21,976,312 of NC_132889.1, read as the reverse complement.
TGGGTTCTGCAATGGTCTTCAAGACCTGGGCCATGCTTCCATCTGTACCGGCCTTCTCTCAGGGCTTTTGTACAGTAGCCTAAAATATGCTCAAGGGTTCCTTGCTTTGAGCAAAGTGGGACAAGAAACTGTACACGGTCAGGTCTAGCCTTCTGAAGCTCAGCCAGAGTGAACCTGCACTTCATGGCATTATCCCATCTTATCCGTGTCCCCTGTGGCTCATTGCCACTGTTCTGAATGTCCTCACGTCCTCCAATTTACCATTTCAACCTTCTGATTTACCAGCTCATAAAAGTTCTTACAATTTGGATATACTGTCTCTTCTGGGCAGTTTGACCTACCAGCTCAATAATAAATTACTTTCAACCTCACAAAAAATATTTACTTTTTTTATCTTTAAATAATGATTATTAATTACTTGGCATCTATACACACTTTACTTACTTTACTTTTTCCAAATGTGATTTAACATCTTTGCATTTTTGTCTACAGTTTTTGACTACCCAATTGTTTATTTTCCATCTCCATTTATTATTTACTTTTTCAGAAATATGACTTGGATTAGCAAAATATGTTTTCTTGAAATCTGAGTTAGCATCTCAACATAAATTTACTTTCCCAAAGAATTACTTGGTTGAGTGGTTGGTGTGTCACAACAGATAACACCACTACCTGCCAGTGAGCTAACACACCACGTGGGAGACTGGGGTTCGATTCCCAGTCTGGGTGACTATGCTGTGCTACACCAATAAGAGTCCTTGGGCAAGACTCCTAACACTACATTGGCCCACCTCTATAATACGAGTTACCTTGTAAGTTTCTCTGGATAAGAGTGTCAGCTAAATGCCACAAATGTAAATGTTGAGCGCAAAACATTATGCAAAACTACCATTTTGACTTATCGGAAAACTAATTTTCTTTCTGATGATGATTTTTTTTTTTTATGGTAAAGAAAATGATAATGAAAAAAATGAAACAATTTCAGCTAGTTTTATTCAACTCAAACGCTCTGAATCCTTCATTTAAAAATTTTCAGCTGATTTGCAGGTTAAGGATTTGTTTTTTTTTTTGGTTTTTTACACTGTAAGCAGTTCTTATCTGTATGGTGGGAATTACCTTCCACTCGTTTTAAATGACTCAGTTTTTTGGAATTGATACTCACTGTACATATATATTTATGTAACATGGCAATTAAATAAAGAAAATAAATAAATAAATAATAATAATAATAATAAAAATTCCCCACATAAAGAAACAGCTTAGACTGATGATACACAACTGCAGATGTCTACGTAAAAATCTGCAGACGCGCATCAAAGCAATCTGATCTTATGATGCAACTTTAGGCCTTCAGGAAATGTGTACCCTGTATGCTGCAGAACAGGCCACCTTCTGCAGCAGAAAGCGACAGCAGAAACAGCCAACAAGCAGAAGAGTGTACTATCAATTTCACATGTTTATTGTGCCTCTAGCAGAAGTCTCTGCTCTCCAACTTCACCATAAGTTTCTCACTGCGCCTTTCAACAGCAAAGCCCTCAGTACGGCGTCTTTTTCAGACTCGTTTAGGAACAGAACCTCCGCTCCAGGTACCATTTCATGATGGACAGAGAGACAGACGATGCAGAAGGAGGGTCATGAAATGGACTACAGGCCGAAGCAGCGTTCCTCATACAACTAATAGGTGAAAATATGACTTCCCTCGCAGAGAGGAATATAAATAGAAAAATATTCCACACACACACACACACACACACACACACACACACACACACACACACACACACACACACACACACACACACACACACACTTTTGTTCAAAAACAAAACAAAAATCTTCCCAGAATCAAGAGTATGAAGACAAAAAGGTCACTTTCATTGCAACATTTACATAAAAAAAAGGAAACAAAGGAAAATAAAGGATTTTTTTCATTGGTCTCCAATTTTGAATAATGAATTTTGAAAGAAAGAAAAAGGATGGATAATTCTACATTCCCTTCATTTTTGAATAATGAATTTAAAGAGAGAAAAGTTATATATATATTATATATATATAAAAAACAAAAAAAAAACAACCAAGATCAATAGAAAAGGGGAAATGAATTATTAACAAAGCTCATTTCTCTGGACCCAATCCTTTTTTGTTTCACCAGTTATTCTGTAATATGAGCACAAGGCTAAAGGAGGAAAGCTAGTAGGTAAGTACAGTGGCATGCCAATTCTGAGCACCCCTGATCAATATTTAAGTAAGTAAAAGATAAACTGATCACCAAACTGCATAAAAGCCAACATCTTAGCCACATTTTAAGATCAGATTAGTGTATTATTTTGGTTTTATACAATTTTAGAGTAAAAAAAAAAAAAAAAAAAAAAAAAAAAAAAAAAAAAGTAAGAAAAGCATGGGAGCCCTCATAAGGTTTACCAAGGCCTCAGACCTTAATTATCTTGCTAAGGCAATGACTTGTTCACAGTCACTGTTGATGGTGATGCAAACCACAATGCTTTATTAAGACTTCTCTACAAACCTTGCTCCAACAAGCAGCAGCCATGGGCTTCTTAAGGCAGCTGCTTAGCACTCTGGAAATGGAAATAATTGATGCCCACAAAGCATAAAGTATAAAAAGATAGCAAAGCCTTTTCAGCTTGCTGTTTCTTTAGTGCGTGATGTAATTAAGATACAGCAGTTCTAGCAGGAACGATGGAGATCACAATTGATGTGTAGGAGATCAAGAAAGCTTTCAGAGAGAATTGCTAATCGGATTTGTGCGCGTGTGTGTGGGGGTGGGGGTCAAAATACTGTTTTACTACACAATACTTTTAGGAAGATTTAGCAGACTCTGGACTGGTGACGCACTTTTCTACTTTTCTACCTGCACAAATATGACCTTGGAAAAGTAAATGAAGTTATAACTGAATGTAGTGGCCGCAATGAGCAAAGGAACTTTTTCACTTGTAGAGGGAAGAATGGATTTGATTGAACACAAGCAGGGCTCTCACCAGGAATACTGGTCTAAATCCTCTAAACAGGAATCGACTGTTGGCTGCTACAAAGTACTGACCATTAAGGAAATCAGGTCCTTTTTTTACTCGATTAGCTTTCACAGTTATTGAGCAGGGGTGCTTAAACCTTTTTATGCCAGCATATCAGCAGGGAAAAAAAGGGGGCAACAAATAATAGTAATAATAAAAACCCAACAACAAACAAACAAAGACTCCTCATAAAACATCACATGACAAAGTGACAAGTGGATAATTTAACCAGCCACAATGAGCCTGTATTGCACTGCAGAAGTTGTCTACAATTAACACGTGGAAGCTTAGATGCAATAGTTAACCGTGTGTCCTAACAGCTAGCAAGCTTTCAAACAGTCTCACAAATGTAAACGTCAAATATGCATCAGATCAAAAGCAAACAAACGGGTAACGGATTAAGACTGCAACTACAACTTGGGATTGTATTCTTTCACAAATAAATATATATATATATATATATATATATATATATATATATATTTTATATTTAGTGGAGATGTTAAGTTAACTGTCTGAGGTGCCAGTATTCGAATACTGAATTACTGTTTGGGTATTCATTACATTTCATCATGAAAAGATTCAGAAAACAGCCTGTCAGGCGAAAAGAAACAAAAGAGTGTAACAGTTAACATCAAAAATAAACTACAATAGCAAAGGGCTTTATCACGATCCAGCAGTACACTGGGCGAGTACCAAGTGGCTTGTGCAATCACCTATACCACAGGATGGTTCGGGCTTCTGACAGCTTGACCTAGCAGATGACCGGCGAAACCGACTTCCCAATGCTCCGCTCACAAGAGGATTTATGCATAGCAACCATTGCAAGTTTATTACAGCTTTACAGAACACTGGCTACAAATCGCATGCATGTAAAAGCATGTGGTTCGGCAAGATCCGTTTCTATTTAGGTAAGAAAACAAAAATTGTGGCAGGTAAGACTCCGTGTAGACTGAATTAGAATTTAAAAGCTTGTTATCTGGACAGTAAATGTTTATTTGCTCATTAAAACACTGATCTAAGAATAAATACTAATAATGTCAAAACAAAAAGTAGTGATGTTACATCACTGTGGTTATCAAAACATCTCCAGAGCTCTCCTCATTAGCACCTAGTTTGGTAAATCAGTGCTTAATGATGGTAAATCAGGTGAGCTGGTGATGGAACTGAACACATCCATGCTCTGGTTGGAGGCCACCCTCGAAGAAATTTGGAACCAAATTTCCCAAGATCTCCACTACTATCCTTAAAGTTTGTTACATTTGACTGCACTTATGTAAGAATCTGTTCCAATGTGATGTTTCTACAATAAAACAAAACCTGGGAAACATGCATAGATAAACAAAAGACTACAGAAACATGTGCAAACTGCCCTTCATTGTTTTAATGGGTGAACCCCAATGAGTACTAAAAGCCTGTAAAATGACGTGTGGGCCAGACCTACAAATAATATTTCTTACTTACTGTTAGGATGGACTGTTCATTATGATGCAAATAAGGCAGGTTGAAAAAAGGCAACATTGCCCATCTTACTAGCACACCGAATTAAACTGGTAACACCTGTTGCAAATCTACCCTAAAATCAATAGTCTGAAGCGTTACGTAAAGCTTGTCTAACTCTGCAACAACCACACAAAGAACGCATTTGTAGGAGGAGCATGGTTAGGTCAACTGAACTGGCCAACAACCAAGAAGTAGTGGAAAAATTTGCTTTCATGGCATTTACACTTGGAGGGCGTACGGTCATATGACCAAGTGAAGACAGTGTTCATCTGTGCCTCTTAATGGTTCCGTGTTAGACCATCTATGTGCTCTCTGGTGCATTTCTGCAGTAATGGACAATTTTCTTTAAATGGACATGGGGGGGAGAAAAAAAAAAAAAAAAAAAAAAAAAAACCCCCCCCCCCCCAAAAAAAAAAAAAAATACGGCCGCAGCAACGCAAAACTAATTCGGAACAGTATTTAGCTTGTCTTCTAATGGACGGATGTTATTAGTGGCTTTGTCCATTTAGTTGCTTGAACTGTACACAATGAATCCATGCGATGGTAGCGCTGCGCCTCCGTAAGCAGCATTCGAAATGTGATGGAGACAGCACTCAACTGACCCCACCCTCAACAGTGACTTCATGATCTTCATGACTCTCAACTCCACCACACGGTACAGAGAAGACCTTTTTTTTGTCTTACAGTAAAGTGCACTTCATCGATCTGCTTCTGAAGTTCGGATATTAATGCTTCAAAATAAGCATAGAAATACAGGCCAGAGGACTCCAACCACTTCAACAGGTAGTAGAGCTTCAAATAAGGATTTTGGCCACGCTTTACACAGAAGAAGAAAAATGTGCACTTCCTTTCATTCATCCTGTAAATAAAGAGTAAGAGTAAAAGTGTTGAGGTGAAGGGGTTTTCCCCATTAGCAAACCCGCTCGGACCAAGACGTACGTGGACACACCTCAAGACTGTAACGTTTACGGTAACGTTTGTGAGACATCTGAACAAAGATACATAAAAGTCATAAAATGTCTGGTGGTCCTCATGTGCAAACATCAACATCTGCTCTCTTAGATTCTCCCTGACAAGTACTACCCCCTCTCAAAACAGAAGGTGCCTCGAATACACCTCTGTGGGACCTTAAGCAGTGGGACGGTCTGAGAGCCCGTACCCCGTAAACATCACTCACAGGCCCACCTCCCCAGCCCCCTTCTGTAGTTCGCTTTAGTGTTCTACCCCTTTCGTTTGCTGCGATTCTCGGGGCTACCTGATGCGGCCATTGCTTTTGACCGGCCCCAGGTCCGATTTAGGGTCTGGTGACAAGGAGCTCCAGGTGGTCTTGGCACACAGTGCCACAGTGGGACAAAGGGAGATCTGGCTGGAGCAGATGTCTCCAGTCACCCAGAAGGCACCCACCAAATTGTCCACCCAGGCCTCCAAATCCTTGCCCACCAGAGAGGCCTTCTTCTTGGCCTCCTCCAAAGCAGGCTCCATGGGGGGCAGCTTCAGCACGTGGGCCAGCTGCTGGAAGCCCTGCTCCATGTACAGGTTACTAGGAGGGCCTGCGTGCAGCCAGCCGTGTTCTTCTGAAAAGATCAGCAATATGAGACATGAGAAAAAGTTAATTTGGAAAGTGAAGTGAATTATACTACCAGTCAAAAGTTTTAGGACACCCCCAGTTTATCCCCAGGTTATCCAGGTGAAAATCTAAGCAAATATGCAGAGGACCAGTTTGAGAACAACTGCTTTAAAAGACTTTTCAAAAATGAATGTAATAAACAGAGCCTTCTCACCTTTGCGAAGTGGTTCCCTTCCTTTGAAGGCCAGAGGCATGACCAGGAAGCGTGCTTCCGCCACACGCTCCCATAACCTCAGCACACGGACTGTCCATACGCCGGGCCGGAGAGGATGCTGAAGTGGGGGCTTGTACTGGGTGAACTCTGCCTCTACGTCAACACTGATGTCATAAGAGGCTGCAACCACCTGTGCCGGGTCGATCCACACAATGGTGGCTGTGAGGTTGGGACCACGGGCCCACTTCTGTACCGCCACTGGCTCGTCCAGGGGGCCCATCACGCCACCAAAGTTCCGGAAGATTCTCTCCTTGGGGTCCCATTCTGTTCCGATCTGGAGGATGACACGGTGTGATCAGCATGGTTAATCTCTCACCTGTTACACTTAAGCAATCCTGAACAATATGTTGTCAGCATCACGCAAAAACCTTGTACCTCTAAATTGGCAACTTTACAGAAGAAGGTAAAACCCTTCTTTAGCTTTCAATAGAAGTTAAATTTAAAGCATTTTGATTGGTCTGTACATTTTGAAACTCGACAGTAAAAAGGACAACTGCCATAGTCAAGGTTTTACTGCCATAGCTACAAGGTTTTATATAGCAATATCATCAGTACCGCAAGAGGCTGCAATATGGAAATGTAACGCCGTCACATATTTAACAGGTGCTCTTATCCTGGCTGACTTGCAATAGCTGGAAAAGGCGGCCTCAAAAAATTGCCTGTAATGTATTCATTGGAATGTTTAGTCCATGCTAGTAGCCCAGGAGTAGACTGCCCAGGCTAGCTACTTATGATACATGATACCACGGCCATACCGTGCATGGTCATTTAAAATACGAGCAGCGATCGGTCATGTGAAAAATCATCCACTCCTCTCCATGACCACTGCTTTGTTCTCGCTTTGTCTTTACCTCCAGGTTCTTCAGCCTCTCGAACTCATGCAGGTTGCTCTCTAGCTGTAGAGTTGCTTGGGGCACGGCCCAGACTTCCAGCATCTCTCTGCCTCCAGACACTACACTCTGCACCTCCTGTCGCACCAGGTAGCCCTGGAAACGGTCGTCATAGAAATAGACATGGACAGACACAGGGTAGCCGACGGCCTCAAACCTATGGGGCGAAAAAAAAAGGGAGCACCGTTAAAGCAGAACCACAGCTTTGGTTAACTGAAGATGCCTCAAGCTATTGTGCGCGTTTAGAGCTAGTGTCAAACTTGCAGCGAGCCTTGTGCGCATGGCATGTAACTACTTTGAAAGTTTCACTGAATAAAAGAAAGAGGCTTGGAGAAAGGCTTCACAAAACAGCGACAAACCAAAAATACAACTGAAATGGAGTCAAACCAAGTCTTTAAAAAGACCTTAGTAAAATTGGCCCACGTCATTTTTATTATTGTGTAAAATATATATATATATATTTTTTTACAATACTCTGGAATAGCACAACATTTAGGCGACACTTCCTGGCTTTAGTCCCGGTTTCTACACTTTATTAACTTTATGCATTAGTATCAGCAGATATGTATGTAAAGTATTCTGAAATATTAGGACTGATCCTTACACACAGCAAAAAAAGCTAGCACGCTATACTGTCCACACATCTGTCTACACGACACTGCAGCATAGCTAACTTGAACAGATAGGATGGACAAGCAAACTGGATATTATTAGCAGCTAAAAATTAGGGCGTGTGTGTATTGGCTAGAACCTGGTGATACACATCACGATTCAATATCCTGCAATATATTGCGATACTGTATACTGACTAGTATGCAGTCAGAATGGGGGGGATCTGAAGACACAGCTATGCAACAAAACACAAAAGGAATCACTGTCCGCCACCAATCCATGCATGCATCCATTAAAAATCAATAACGTAGGGAATAGGGAATCAATTCATTATTGCAAAACATAATATTGAAATACTTTGATATATACGGATACTTTCATTCACCCTAATTTAGAATTTGCTAGGGAGGTTTAAAATATTCAATCTCATTGGTTTAGTGACTCAACATCATACTTTTTGCGACTCAGGATATTAACATTTTGTGTTTCCATGACTAGAAACACAGTCTACAAATTTCCCTATTTTTCTAGCTTCTCAGGAGGGGCGGGAACACGAATTCCCATACTGGTGCACCCCCATAACATTTTAACCAATGATATGACATTTACATTTAAGGAATTTAGTAGACACTCCCCTCCAGAGCGATTTACAACAGTGAGTCAATGTCTACTCAGAAAATACCCTTAGCTAGTTTGTATGGGTTAGTATCCAAAGGATACCTCCAAGTTTAAATAGCACTAAATACAAAAGCCAGTATGGAGACCACAATACTCAACACTTCACTCTGCCTAAGTATTTTTGGAAGAGGTGGGTTTTCAGTCTGCGTTTGAAGACAGCGAGCGACTCTGCTGCTCGGACAGGGGAAGTTCATTCCACTAATATTTTCCATTTCGGTGTCAGGACAGGAAAAAGCCTGGATGCTTGTCTTCTGTGGATTTTTAGGGATGGCAAGTCAAGCTGAGCTGTACTTGAAGCGCGAAGGCCTTGGTACAGACTGGCTTTTGACCACTGCCATCAATTACGGAGGGTCCAGTCTCGGCTTTGTAGGCCAGCGTCAGGGTTTTTGAATCTAATGTGGAAAGCAGCTACAGGAAGCCAGTGAAGAGAACGCAACAATGGAGCTAAAGGGCTGAACTTTGAAACCTAACCTACACTGCAGTCATATACATGCTTTTCCTGACACATAACCAGAAAGACAACACCACACTGCTGCTGGATGCTCTGAATGTGGCATAAAACAAAACTCATGTTCAAACAAATGTTCAATTCCTCATGCGTTCCATGACTCATGGTTGACTGCTACTGACTCAACGGTGTCAACTTTTGGTGTGAAAATCACAATTATGCAGTTTTTCATTAGCGATGCACACATGCTACTCTCCGACTTAAGGCAGAAAAGGACCATCAGGACTGTGATTCACAGAGAAACGTGAAAATCCGAAAACACCCACTATCATAGTTCTAGAAGATTCTTGCTCCAAACAAACAGGAACTTTAAACAGAAGTATAAAGAGGCGTCCATTGAGAGATGTGGCTCTTCATGTGCTACACAGTGGCTCGTGTGTGTGTGTGGGGGGGGGGTTGTCTCACCTGCATGACTCACTGCTGGCATGTGCTGACTCCTGACTCCGCAGTCCCAGTTTAAAGAAGGAGGAGTAAGCCGTGAGGGCTACATCGCTGAGTGAGCCAACACCATCTTCCCGCTCAAAAAGGCTCTCCCAGTAGGCCTTGAGTGCTACTGTGCCCGGGGGGTAGTGACCATACAGGTGGGTGTCTAGGATGTCTATAGCCTCCTGGTTCACGGTGGACTCAAATTTGCGAGCGAAGAATGTAGGCCTGGTCAGCTGCTGTTGAAAAAGTATGCAGGTGCAGAATCGTGAATACACAAGGTACAACACAAAAGGTGGCCTGGCATAGCTAAATAATCAGAGTTCAGTACATGACAGTGATAAACTGTGAACCTTCAACATAGTTCACTCTTCTTTGACAAGTAAATTCAGCATAACCAAAACCGAGCTATAAATCCAATTCCAAAACCCCAACACTTATGTAACAGTCTTTACTCACAGTGTAATTGTTGTTTCAGCTAGCTAAACAAACATCGCACAGAGAGGACACCAAGAGGACGCCAAGACAAAACAGAACATATCGGTACTGGTAACTGGTAACATATTTTTGAGCATTTAAAATCAGTAGGATTTTAGGAGATGTTGCGTGTGAAGAAAGAAGTTTTTTTTTTAATCTCATGTCAGGCTGCCATATAAAATTAAATTAAAATTAAAATTAGGTTTAAATAGGTTGAAATGAAGAGGTATTTTTATTATATTTAAACACTATAATAAATTTTTCAACAGGATAAACTTCTTTATTTCTAAGAAATTAGTCGAGATTTTCTTTTAGATGAAGGCCTTTCTTAAATAGTAGGCCTACAGGAATTTTCAGCATCACTTTGAAATAATTTCTTTCTTTCTTTCTTTCTTCTGATTAGTTAGTTTAGGTGTGTTGAGAGCAAAAAATGTGCAGAATAGGGCCAGAACCATGGTTGAGAACCCCTGCAGTATCTCAGTACATCATCAGAAATACACACATTCATCCATTATTACAAATACCTGTATTCGGATGAGGTCAGTGGGTTTGAAGTCGTTGGGGGAGCAGCCGCACCAGTCCACTATGTGCTTGTACTGGCACTTGCAGCCTAGCTTGCGGTTCCAGTTGGTCACACGCAGGTTGTTGTCCACTAGCGTGTCACACATGTGACTGTTGCCCAGCACAGTGTGAAAGAAAGACTGCGAGACAAACAGAAAAGAGTTACATTTGAGAGAGCTTTCCTACATCCTACAGGATTGCTTCAGGATTAGACCTGGGCAATTTACCAGAAACATGGGGATATAGAAATAATAGTGGAGTGTCATTTTTTCTGATGAATAAATGTGCTTGTGCTCACACAATTACATTTACTTTTCTTGTTCTACAAACAAAGCAATATCATCTTGCACATCCCTTTTATTTAAATGCGTTTGTGTGCTTCTTTCACCAGCTGTATTATTATTTATAATATTCTGCAATTTGAATTGCTAGGCATCATAAACTTTCATGTCCTTCACAGCAAAACACCAGTGTATTATCGCAAGGCTTTACAGAGAAGAAGTGTAATAATATAATGCATTGTATTGTTCAATGCAAGCCATTCAATTCAATAAACACAGACATCGAACAATAGACTGGAGCAACAAAACAAAGACTGCCTATATTGCATAAAATGTCATAGAAACTAATCAAGAAGGCACACAGACCACCCACTTTTAGGGTAAAGAGGAGATTTACTTCCTCCTTACCTCTTCATTATTCTTTGTCTGTATTGTGTTGTATTGTTTGTCTGCACTTGTACTGTGTTGCACTTGTGTTCTGTATGCACTGTGTCTAAGTTGCACCATGGTCCAGGAGGAACGTTGTTTCGTTTCACTGTGTACTCTGTATGTAGTTAAAATGACAATAAAACCCACTTGCCTTGACTTGACTTGAAAAATTAAAAACCAGGAATGAGGGGAGGGGGGTCTAGCTTAGCTTATGAATCAGTAAAGGGATGGGATGGGTCTAGCTTGTAAATGTTGACATTTTTATAAGCTGAAAAAGGGGAAACAGAACAATGAATTTTAGAAAATATTAAACCTTTCATAGTAGGGTGTAAAAATGTAGAACCAATATAGTCTACTGGAAGTGGACTGGAATGGCTTGTTGGACTGGAATGGCAGCACTACTAAATAGAGTGAGAAGGCACCTCAGCAGGGAGCAGGGCGTAGGTGTAGAACTGCTTCAGTCCGTTCACCAGCTCATCCTGAGAGGTGACCACATACTCCACGAAGCGCCGTGTGAGTGAGAACCAGTCAGAGCCACCCGACACCTCCAGGCCCTCCGGGATGGTGCGCTCTCCCAGCCGCCACATGTGGTTATCACACTCATGGAAGAGGCGGTCCAGACCCTGCTTCTTAATGAACCTGCACAGCAGCAGAGTGGGTAAAGATTAAAAGCAAAAGCATAGTGAAAAAGTCTTATTTACACACATAATGCAGTCAATCACCCAGGATATGTCTGAAGTTTGCTTTAGGCTTGCACTGGAGCTAAAGGCTAATGGAGCTAACAAGTAATGGAAACGTACCTAACTTACCTAATCAATCAAAATAGGCAAACTAATCATCACAAGCAGCACAATTTGATACAGCAAGGATTAATAAAAGAAGTCTTGACACAAGTGAGGCTAACTGTCTATGGTTTTTGATGGAACAACTGAAGAAAGAAATAGTTGAAAACCCCAAGCAGCTAAAAACAACCCCAACCCTGTAGTTGAAAACATCCCAAGCAGCTAAAACCACAACCCTGTAGTTGAAAACCCCAAACAGCTGGAAGGCTAAAGCTAAAAACCTAGATTTAAAAATAAAAAAAGCAGAGAAAGAACAGCAGACATATCAAAATAAGAGCAGTGATTCCTTTAGCAATTAGACATTATATTAAAATATCTATCAGCTTTTCTTCCTCGTCATTACTGATTAATACTTTGTCTTAAATGCACTGTTACTATACAGATCAATGACCTGTCTGTTCCACACTGCACTGCATTTCACTGACTCTCTGAACATAAATGCCACAGCGTGCATCTTTCCCATAAACTAAAGCAACCAAGTATCAAGTGCAGTGTTAGTATTCTAAGTGTTTTCCCAGCAGGTGAGTAAACAGTCAGCGTTAAATGCACGCCATGCATTTGCGGATTTGCATGTCAATGAGTCTGGGATAAAGAAAATCAAAAAGACGGTGACCAAGCTACCTGGCGTTCTCTCTGCCGTGAGACTTCAGGAAGTTTTTGTCACGGTTCTGCGACAGAAAAACCACCAGCTCATCGTTGGTCCTGTTTGGGCATGATAGGAGAAAAAAGGAGAGAGTGTGAGGGGGGGGGGGAGAGAGAGAGACAAGTGCAAGAGGTACATAAAATAGCTGACTGGAGGGGACCGAGGATGAATGTGATGACTTCCTCTAGATGGAATTATCCGCTCCTGACAGGATTTGGTGGTCATCAACGTCTCTGTGTGCGTTGGGCCGTAAATGTCGATTTAGCTTATTTTTTTCCCCCCATTCTTTTTGAACTGCACGGTCGGCTGTGCGGATTATAAACTGTTGGGAAAGGCTCAGATGTGTCTAAAGGAGTTATTTATTTATTTATTTATTTAAAAGCTCCCCTAACTGATAAAGGAGAAAGGGAGCGATGTGCCGGTCTCACCGAACACCAGCACAAAGGAAGCCTTCACACCACACAGCTCATGGCCAAGATCTGTACCCGTGCCTTAACTGTTCAGGACGTCTTCCTAGGACTAGGCCTGCCAGCCAGACTTTTGACTATTATAAGAAACCCTTTGGGTTTCATTGTTTAGTGAGGCCAAGAGTCACATGTTTTGACTAGGGGTGTAAGAAAATATCAATACACTTGTTCAGCAAAAACACAGTGTTGATTGTTAATCAATAGTTTACATGTAAACATGGGTTACTACTGACAGACAGCAGTCTTCAGATCCCACGGTTTTCCTTCACAGTGATGTTATTGTGCTTTGTTGATTACGTTAATACTATCACACACACACACACACACACATTATTCTTATAAATCACTCCTATGACTATATAAGCTCCTGAACAACAACAATCAATCAATCAATCAATCAATCAATAAATAAATAAAAAAAACCAGCAGCAACATCATCTTGCTCTGAAAAGCCAATTACTGCCAACCTGAACAAAAAGCAGCGACTGTTTGCTACTGGTGCTAGTAACAATTTTGATTAGGTACCTATCAGTAAGATAAAACCTTCTGCACTGAAGGGCATTCACACAAATGAAACAAAATGAAAACCCAACTGACAAAATCCACAAAGCCGTGGTTGGCATAGCGTGAAAAGTATAAAAGAAGCCTTATATAGCAAAATACAGCCAATACACTGGTATATACACTGATAAAATTGGCCAATGTTGAGGTGTCACAGATTTGCCAGAATTGAATGGACATCTTTAACCTTTAGCGTGAAATACAAATAAAATAAAAAAGTAAATCACAGGGATTTCTTATAATAGTAATTCTGGGAAGGCCACATTACTTCCATAACCTTCGAATTAACTTAAACTGTGGAAGTCTGTTTAATCTTTAGGAAAAATTCCAAACTTAGCAATGCCAAATCCCACTTGCTAACAAAATTTTTCCATTACACACAATGACATCACGATGAAGGAGCGAAGTCCAGAATAACCTTTCTCTGAGTCACATGAATTCAGCCGCCCCAAACACAACATCATTGGATGACCGAATGCTCTTGGAGGAGAACAGTAACTGCCTCATCTGTTGCATCACTTAACTGAGGTCAATGTTGGCTAGCATGGCACTGAATGACGGGGGAGAGGGCGGGACTCCCAGGCACAGATGGCCGTGACCGCCTTGAGGATGAGAATGATGGGGGCGCTTTGTCATTTGTTGCCATCATATGTACATTTTTTTTTTTTTTTACTTTAAATTAGTATACATTTTCAGCTGGGCTCTACTGTTTATACTGTTGCACTTGCAGACACATACACCATGTTCAAATTCAGCTACTTTAAATTGCACACATTGCTGACATTGATGTGCAAATGCACACACACACACAGCTTGCAGAGTCCCTGTAGAGATGTACGATCAATATAATAGGACTCTCTGGAGGAGATAAACATGAACCTATTGGCACCATGCCTTATACTAGAAAATAAAAAAGAAGAAACAACAATGCATGAGAAGGTGTCCCTATACTTTTGTCCATATAGTGCCTGTACACATCACGCATCAACATCTGCCTCCAAATGTCTTTTGGAGCTTCCACGACAGACTGGACGTGCGATTTGCTTGAACACATGACTGACCTGGTGGGGAAGTCAGTGGCACTAAGGTTGATAAAGAAGTCCCACTTCCACTCCAGCATGGAGAGCAGGTCCTGCATGCTGCGCAGGTAGGCTTTCAGCAGGCTGGCTCCGCCCCAGATGGTGACCATGCGCCAGGGCGTGGCCCTTACGTTCGGATACAGCTCAGCCATCTGCAGAACTTCACGATGCAGGTAGTTGGAGCGCTGCAGGGACAAAAACACAACAAGGACAGACAGCGTTTACACAAGGCTCTCAGCTGTGCAGGCGTCAGCATCAGCATTTCCACTTTTCCCCCTTCTCACACTGGCACGGCTGATCGCTGCCATCAGAAAGAGCTCTGCTACAAACAACTACAGCTTTGTTTAAATATACAGAGCAGCATTCAATCATATCTGAATATGACAAATCTGTTACACTGAAAAGCAGCTACGGTGTACGGCTGTACATATTTATTAAAATAAATAAATTCTTAAATTCTTGTAATCACATACAAATTACTAATTTAATAGGAACATCATAACTTGGTACTCATGTGTCTCAGAACAACAATGCAGAATGCTTGCTAAGTGGTTCCCAATTTCCAGGTAGTCGCTAGGCTGCTGCTACACAGTCAATAAAAAGGTGCAAGTATTTTTCCACTGTGGAGTAGTTCTCCACATTTGACCCATCAGTGGTCACACACACACACACACACACACACACACACACACACACACACACACACACACACACACACACACACACACGGCTTTGCTAAGCCCAACAGTGGCAGCTGTAAAATGACTTTCTAGGAAACAAGAAACAAAGTAGTCCCATTACAGTTAAAGGCGGAATCTGTAAAGGACTGCGCTGTTTGAGTAACTTCAACAAACTAGAGCATTTAAATGTATAAGTACTTTATAAAGTACTTGCAAGAACAATGCCATTCAATTTACAAGTGAACATTTATTTCATTGAAGAATTGTTTTTAGGTGAGTGACTCATTCACAGCAGCATGGTTAAAAGGAGCTGAAAATACAATACTGCATGTGGGTGTGCTGCAACAGAGCTGAAGAGTCCAGCTCTAATTATAGCAAATATGAATGAGATTAAAACACATTACAATGGTATTCATAATGGAGGGAGAAGAGAGAGTGGGGGACACAGACAGACAGACAGACAGACAGACAGAGAGAGGGGGGGGGCACAGACAGACATAGCGACAGAAAGGGCGGACACAAACAGAGAGAGGGGACAGACAGACTGGGACACAGACAGACAGAGGGGGGGGGGGGGGGACACAGACAGACAGAGATAGAGAGAGAGGGGGGGGGAAACAGACAGACAGACAGACAGAGGGGGGCTCCTCAAGCCAGAGGGACCAAGAGCTTTAACTGGGAGAGAGAATGACCAGATCCTCTGATTCACTGTAAAACTCAATCCTGGTGAGAGGTTACTTCTCAAACATTTACAGCAAGATGGAAACCCTAAGAAACGGATCAAAGGAGGTAGGAACAAAGAGCAGGTGGTACAGCACCACACATCAAAGAGTGAAAAATACACTCCCAAGAACACATTCTGACTACCCCCGGTCCTCTGCACACATCTGTTTTTCCAGGTGAGAAGCCATTGATTTTCTCCAACCCCTCACTGTAACCTTTCAGCCAAACCTTAAAGTGCTCTAAAAGCACGTTGTATTTCTTCAGGGATGTAGGAGTGGTGTCACTGACCTATTCGCCGTGCTACATCTCCTACAGAGGTATCGCAGAGTGCTCAGGTTGCAGAGCTTTTACAACTTACAAGCGGACACCAAGTCATGCTGGGGTATCTACTAGTGCTGGGCAGCATTGATTTAGCAAATTCAATAGACAAATGCTTTCCAAATCTATCCCACAATCACTTCAGAGAGGACTACTGAACCTATGCTACCTGAGTACTGGTACTAGATAAGTATTGGCAGGAAAATAATAAATAATAGAAGCATTTCAGGCTGCAAGCCACCCCCCCCACCCCCCACACACAGCACAGTAAGTACAGTTCTTTATGAGGTTTGAAAAACTGAAGCCAAAAAAAAAAAAAGATGAACAAGCCGTGCCATAATTACCATCAAAACTTTGATGAAAAACTATAAATACACACAAATAAATAATGATTCAATGTTTTCATACTGTGCAGCACCAAGTCCACTTAACCAGGATAAATCACACTCTCCTTAACAAAGCATGCAGCTGATAAGATCCACTATGTACTCAGAAATACATATTGTGGAATATTTTAGCACAATAATGATAAATATTATCACATTTATCCAGCCACATGGTAAAGAACACAGAACATTGTAATAATAAATACACTAGAAAAGTGCATTTCCTGAGAAACACACAAAATACTTGGACAGCTAAATGGGGTTCTTATTGGTTGCTATGGTATCGCAGGTGGTTACTATGAAATCCAAGCTCGTTGCTCCGGTGTCCTTCATGGGGTGCTACAGTATCGGCACAT
The DNA here is from genome assembly GCF_030463535.1 of Salminus brasiliensis. NCBI lineage: Eukaryota > Metazoa > Chordata > Actinopteri > Characiformes > Bryconidae > Salminus > Salminus brasiliensis. Next base: position 21,959,025 of record NC_132889.1, on the reverse strand, counting down.
GGGTGCTACAGTTTGTCAGGCAGTTGCCATGATGTTGCTTAGTGGTTGAAAGGCAGTGGCTTTGCAGCTGCTATGGTTCCCCCAGGTGACTGCTATGCTGTCGCGAAATGGTTTTTATGATATCCCAGGTGGTTGCTATGAAATCCAAGCTGGTTGCTGTGGTATCCCTAAGTGGGTGCTACGGTATTGGCAGACGGGTGCTACAGTGTGGCAAAGTGACTGCTACGGATTTCAGGCAGTTGCCACGATGTTGCTTAGTGGTTGCTAGGCAGTGGATATGCAGTGGCTATGCTGTCCCAAAGTGGGTGCTGTAGTGTCCCTAAGTGGTTGCTACAGCATGGCAAAGTGACTGGAAGTGACAGACAGACAGACAGACAATATAGGTGGTTGCTATGGTGTTGCTTTGGAAAGCGCAGCCTTTGGACAATATGTTAGTATTGCTAAAACTCAAAGATATGCTGTTGAATGACACCAGTATCAGCTCAGTGCTGGAGATGATGAACAATCCAGCACCACTGTCCACGAAAAACACCCAATGTTCAAAACTGAAATCAACGCCTGTGGACCTCCAGGACACGTGCTCCTACCTTGTCTACATGGATGTAGAAGTGATCGTTGCGACAGATGATTTTGAGAAGCTCACTGAACTCACCGAACTAACTTGCAGACACCTTACAGCTTAAAGTTCAAACTCGCCACCCTGATATCTGGTGCTGCATTACTTCCATCACTCTTCACACACAGACTATTGATACTTTCAATTAGTTTGTTGAAGACGATACTGTGGCACAACACCAGCATTAGAAGACATATTGCCCAGCCCAGCATGCACTTTCCAGTACATTTCCAGTCTTCCAGAAATACCAGCTGTTCAAAATCCACTCAGCTGAACAGGGTCAGGGGCGTGAACCTACCTTGTCTACATGGATGTAGTAGAAGTGGTCTTTGTGATAGATGGCTTTTAGAAGCCGCTTGAGCTGCCGGACAGCCCGGCCGTGGACCATCAGCACGAAGGCCACCCTCACTGGGTTCTCCACCTTAGACAGATCATTGTCTATGATGTCAGCCTGCTGGGCAGCACTGGACAGAACTATAAAAGACATCAGAGAGGACAGAGCATTAAATAAAGCTCAGTTTTTCAGTTTATATCCATTACAAAACACAATAATCAGCAATGTTCCATATCGCTGGAGGAAACGTTCAGTAATGAGCTTAATCCACAAGAGTCAGTCAAACTTTACTTACTCAAATGTTACTTGTTACACAAACATAGGTTTGGTCAATCTGAAATCTGAAAATTGTTCAGTTATTTTATTTCAATTCCAACTTCTGATGTGTGAAGATTGCTTCATTAATGCTTCCACAGGGATCTAATGCAGCCAACATTATTAGTCTGGAAGCTTATTTCCAACACCTGACCTAGCTACATGCTTTAATCATCACAAGGACAAACCACAAGGAGATGCTAAGTAATATCAAACAGACTTGCTTACATAGTTTCTGACACTGTATGAAGCCCTTATATACAGAACCATGGACAAAGGTACATTGCTGTGCTCAGAGGGCAACCATCAGGGCCTTTTAGGCCTTCAGAGACAACCAAATCATATACCATATTTTAAAAAAAAAAAAAACTGTAATTTCCAACAATTATTGTTGGTTTTCAATTCTGATGTATTACAGTACTAGTCTTATTTCATTAATATTATTTTTTGTAAGGGTTGTTTTACAAATGCTAAATGGGAAATTGTCCAATCAGATTATTCCCCCAGCAATAACTAGGTAGACAATGAGCTCTTCTACTGGATGGAACTTCACTGGTAGAACTGAAGGCCTTATGCATCAGATTAACCACTAACAATTAGGAACTGACAGAGGAATTAACCAATCATGGTCCAGTTCCCAGTGGGTGGAACCAGTTACATCTAAAAAGAGATCACTTTAGGCCTTCTGGAAGTCCTTTATACATTGCAGACTGGGAATCTGTGCAGTAGTCTAACCAGGATTCAGCATTTGTTTTTGGCAAACAGTGGTGGCAGCTCAGAACCAGTGCTCTTGACTAACAGAGACTCTGCAAATTTGCACTACAACAGGTAAAAGATCTTATTGCATATTAAAAGCTTTAAATAAAAAGATGCAGTGTGTTTTACAAGCTTTGAATGTGTTAAATCTAGAGCAGCTTAGCAATAACATCACTAGAATACTTAAAAAGCACAATTTGCATTATAATACAGGCAGGGTTTTCCTTTTCTTTTGACCATGTTTTGACATTATAACTGACAGTGTAGTTTTAATAATCAGAGCCACTGGCTAAGCTTAAAAAAAAAAAAAAAAAAAAAAAAAAAAAAATTAGGGATGCACCAATACTACTTTCTCTTTCCTGATACCAATTCCAGTTTTCACAGTATCTACCGAGAGTACTGATAACGATGCCAACGCTTATAAATCCTAATATTTATGGTGTTGTACTTTTTTAGATCTTATCCTTAATAAGACAAAATAAGCTTGAAAGAACAGCATTTACTGGTTGAGTAACTGCACATCTGAAAAGTGCAATTTCACATTCAGGTACATGCATCAATGTAAAAATCTACTAACTTGTTAGTGTGTGACCTATAAACAAGCTGCTTAAACTCAACTTTTGGTTTCAGAACCATAAAAAAACAAACAAAAAACAGCACATGGAAACAAAAAGACTTTTACTGGTTGTTTAAATGTTTGGTTTCAAAGTATGCAAACAAAAACTTTATGTAAAAAGTTCAACAATAAATAAATAAATAAATAAAAAGGTAGGGCATCAGTAAGTTTCATTGCATTGGTGTTTTCTAAATCAGATATCAACGCTGTAACACTATTAAAAATAGCAGTAGCCTCTTGAAGTCAGAGTTGTACATGTGCTTTTGTCCATCATGTCATACACTGCCAATCTGAACAATACTAATTGGTGGGGTACAAGTTTCCATTGCTTGTTAGCAACATTAGCCTAGAAACTTCATTGCAAAACTAAGGAAGCAAGGAACTCTGAACACCAAACATCAGCTATCAACTACATTTACATGTTGTCTATATTTGAATATATTAAAATATATTTGATTTTAAGGCATTACTGCACTTAAGAAATGCTCCTACCGTGCTGTGGGCAAAGCTGAGGCAGAGACTGTGGCATCAGCTCTCCAGCCTGGTGCTGGCACACAATGTTGGCTAGCTCCTGCCGGCACTGTCGCGAGGTTGCACGGTGCAGAGCTGACAGAGCATCCTTCCCAGAGATCTCACATTTGGGTACAAAGTCACTGTTCGGGACCTGAGGGGCACCTTCCACGCTCCCCGGTTCTCCTGGAACAACCAGTGGGATCTTGCCCCCTTCCCCAGCCCGCATATCTGTGAAATTTCGGCTGCTGGACGGGTCGTAGGGGGCGATGCCATCGGCAGCCGCTCCAGCACCCTGTGCTATTAGGCTCTTGTCCATCAGGGAGGTCTTTGATCGCCGCTTGACCCCCTTCCTGAGGGCTCGTGTGACAGCAGCCCGCTCCAAGCCCTGCTTCCACCGGCTATTATAGCCTCCGGATAGAGCATTCTGACGCTCCCACGCCTCAGGGTCTCTCTTCAGGTCCTGATTGTTGTGATCAGGTAGCTTAGAGCGTCGGGGCTTCCGCTGAAGGAGAAGGGAAAATGACAAGCAGATGAACCAAACAAATAGTGGTGTTCACGATCAGAATTTCAATTCCAATATATTTACACCCACCCAATCTTTACTCCTGAATTAGGCCTGGTTAGAAACAAAACTACCACGTGGAAACCAACAGAAGAACTGCACTCCTTTCTAAGCCAGCAAAGAACCGTGCAGTCACAACCGAGGATGAGTGATTTTATTGGTGTATACTACTTAACTTTAACAGCACTTCTTACCCAAGTTGTGGGGATTTATTATAGAAACACAAATTTCAGCATAGTGCAAAAAATAGAGGCTTTATTTTCCTTCAGTCAGCAAAGTGTCAACATAATTTTTTTATTATTTTTTTTTATTAAAGCTGTTATTTTTTAAGGTACAAATGTTATATAATGCTGTTTTAAGGAAGAAAACCCATGCTAAGCTGTACAAAAGATACATTTTCAATTTCAAATGTAAACCCCTTGTAAGCCTCAATAATATTCTAATGCAAATCATCACCATAACAAGTACGTTGGTGACAAAGGAAAAAACAAACAAACAAACAAAAAAACCACAGGAAACAGGATATCAACCTTTAGAGGAGTTTCTAAACAGAGCAAAGTGACGATGATTCACACCCAAGGAACAATAAAACCCACTGCAGTGACGTGGTGTGGGCCCAGAGGCACAACATGTTTACTTTTCATTTGTTGGCGTTTTTTTTTGCATTATTATTTACCGTTCCAATCTGGGCTATTTTTAAAGCAGAGCCACCTCGTTTGCGGAAGAATCTGGGAGGAAGCAAGTTATAGGAAACTGAGATTTCTAATGAGGACACTGAGTCACAAATGAGGGGGCTGGAAACAGCTCCACTCTCGCCAGAAAAACAAGCACCAAACACTATAAAACTCAACGACTCAACTTTAGCGTTACTGTAATTGTATTTGGCTCTCAAGACACAAATGACTGCAGTTGGTTGTAGTAAACAAAGCAAAACAAGACAAAATTCTGGGCAACATGATCTCAAATCAATATCACGATTAACTCAACATTTTACCCTGCTCACGATTAACAAACGATTATATAAAAAAATGAAGTTAAATAAAAAAAAAAAATGTGAAAGCTCAAAATAATCAGCATGGTCAAGATATCGTTGATTAGAGGTTTGAAATGTAGGGGTTTGATTAATTGCCCTGCCCTATGTTGATGGACAGACACACATTCCTAAGTCTAAGCTAATCTGGTCAGTGTAAAGCTCTGTTATCTATTGAAGTTTCAAAAATAACTGCATTTGGCACAGTCAGTCACTTCATCCCTCAGGGTGTAAGAAAATAGAAAAAAAGTCAAAGTATCGCAATGTTTCGCAGATTTTAATGACTAGTAAAGTGAACTTATCTTTTTTATACTATGACAGTTTTCCTACAATGCAATGAAAAAAAAACTATAATCACCTAGTATCGCAATACATCACCTACAGCATCTCAACAGCTCATCTGATATTGCAGTATATCACAATACAGAACCTACAATCTCAATACATCATGTGATCACAATAAATTGCAATATCATCCAAGGTATCGCAATTTATTGCAATGTACTAAATCGTAACCCCTGTATCATGATGTATATTGTATCACCAGGTTCTTGCCAGTAAACACCCCTAATAATACTTTCGAAGTACAACAGCCAGGTTGGAAATTTTAGTATTTAGACGGTGCTCTGTTTAAAATGCAAAATAATAATCAAGTACTTTCTGTGTACAACAAAAGTCATGATATTTATGACAAATTTGCAAACAAAGTGGAATAGTCATTTTTTTTTTAAAAAGCAGCTATAATTTGACATTTATTTTAGTAGAACGTCTTTCCAAAAATAGCCTCTAGTAAAGTGAAATGGTGGGGAAGGGGGGCAGCAAGGGAATCTACAGGATTACAATGCAATAACAGCACAGTGGGCTGACATCCACTGCAGTTAATACTGCCCACTGGCTGTTGCTGTTTACAGTACATACAGTTGGTCAGTGTTCAGGAATTAATAATAGTCCCAACATACAGTCAGAAATGCAGCTCATGATGTTTTATCATCCTTTAAAATAATATATTGCAACAGTCTGCACAGAAAGGACAGCAGTCCCTACAAACACGTGAACGTCCTTACAAGGAAACGGAGTGAAGAGCCACTAAACAAGAGAGCTCAATGAAGTAAGCTGCTACAGAGTGTAAACAGAGGAAGGCAAGTGAGGCTGGAGCACTGCCATGCTCTAAGCTCCCCAATAAGATCACGGTAGGAGAGGGACCAATTGGCCTTATCAGCACCCTCTCCAGTAGCCCCAGCAACGCAGCCCCATTAATTAGACGTGCAGCTCCCGGCCCAGCCCGCCTCCGTCCTGCCTGGTGTTACGAGTCTGCTGCCATGACCACCAAAACAACCAGAGAGAGGCAACTCCCATTTTTCATTGACTTCACTGCACAGTTGGACTGTGTAAATGCCAATCAGCTTGCGCCGAAGCTGTGGCTTAACGCACTGCTGCACGTGTCTCAAATACACCTGAGCGACCTTTCCTGAAAGGGGACATTCAGTGCAGGATGAATGAGGAGGAGAAAGATAAGACCAGAACAGGCAGGGGTGGCATTTTCAGTAGCGATGGTGCCCGTGCACTCACCATCAACTTCCATTTCACTCACGTCCCTCGGCTTGGACCCGGTGACACCAACTGCATTTGCTGTTGAGTCACATATGTTTAACACACTGACAGTCAATCTCATGCTTACCTTCGATCATGCCGGTCATGTTGGCAGGGCCAAGCTTGTTATTTAAGATGGATGAGGGAACATAGCGTCATCTGATAATTATTAAGGTCACAAGGTCACTGAGCAGCTAAATGCTGAACGTGAGCCGTTACATTCGCAATCCGATCTTTGTTTTCATAGATAAAACAACCTCGTAAAGTAGCTAAGAAATAAAAAAAATAAGTTGGTAATTCCAATCAACATTAAAGTTTATGAAAACTTGACAACTTCACCAGAGAAGAAAAAACCTCATTAAAGGTTTTAAAGGAAGTCAATATAAAGATAATGTATTCCAAGTCATATGGGAGCATGTCTATTAGTGAAGCCATCATGTCATCAATTTTCCCACAAAGTAAAGAACTGCCAGCTTTTAATTATGTCATCCCAAAAAAATATGATTTTTTTTGTATTATTGAGACAAAAATGGTAATTTTCCAGTTTGAATAGTTAATAGTTAAAAAACAAACAAAAGCATATTCAAGTTGGTTCCCTACAGATCCTTAAAATAGTTCTATACAGTGCTAAAGTCATTAAAAACCATCAAGAGCACTCGCTTGCAGTACTGACCGCATAAACACCTTTTTTCTTTTTTTTTGGACCGTTTATATGATTATAACTCCGCATTCTGGACTATTATGCTTTGGCTTCTTGATAACATATTTTAAAGTGACCATTGGTCAGCTCCCTGACCATTTGGTCTCCAGTTACTTTAATATGCTGAAGTTAAATCACAGCACTCCTGATGTGTGAATACTAATGTATTATATGTTCTTACGTGAACATACATGTGTGAAATATGCGCTGTGACCCTCAGTGCATTAGATGGGCGCTCTTTAAACAACCTGGTTTAAAGCCAAAGAAAAGTGCACAGCACTTTTAACAGTTAGTTTCATTGTCAGCGCATTTCCCACGTGGTTTTGGAAACATGGTTGGACAAAATACTGGGTAACAAATAACAGCTGCACACATTTACATTGCGCTGCAGACGTTAGGTAAAGTTTTCATGCAGCACTGTAAACTAGTTGTGCACTGGAGATGTCCGAATCCCTCAGCTACTTTAAACAAGGCGGTTTTCTTTTGTATTAATTAGCAGCACATCTTACCAGAATTGTGTGGCTGTGTCTATGAATAGAAACACAAAGATCAGACTGGTATTAACTTTGATGGGATCAGAGAACAAACAAAAAACCAAACAATAATTTTAAAAAGTTAAATAAATAAGGTCAGAAAAGCCCTACTACTATGGCTGCTTTATAATTATACACAATTATTATACATAAATAAATAAATAATAGTACAAAAACACTAATTTTGAAGTTTTAATTTGATATATTGCTTTTCTTTTAAGCAAATACATTTTTGGCATGATTTTGGCATGTATTTGATATGTTCAGCCCAGAACCCCCCATTCTGAACTGAATAGGCCCATGTGAGATATCAGACATGTCTTGGTTGATCAACTGTATCCAGGGTAAGCCATCAATCATGTTAATCCCCCCCCGTTAAAGTTTTTGGCCGAACTATTTGTTTAATCCAAATACTTAATCCACAGGATCCTTCCACAGTCCAATCACGCCCCAAGTGCTGCTATAAACATCGGGCAGCCCTGTTTTGACTGGAATTCACACTCTGGAGAGTTTATGGCATATCATGGCACCTCCTCTATGAGGACAGGACAACAGAACCTGAGTCTCTCAGCTCACCAGACAGACTGTATGGAATGTAAACCCAACCTCCGAAGGAACGCAAAGCATAACACAATAATGACATCTGAAAACACCTCATCCTGCGGCGGGCAGAAGAACGCTTCCCACAACAGCTCAGACAGGCATGCTGATGTGGGCCTGCAAGTATGCACAAAGAGAGAGAGCAGGAAAGCAAGAGAGAGAGAGAGAGAGAGACAGAAAAATAACATAAGCATGGCCCACCAGTTTCCTCTGCAGCGAGACAGTGCAGCCAAGTCTGGGCCTTCGCCACACGCCACTGGCCCATATGCAGCAAAGGACTGTGGGAACAGGGGGCGAGCCAGAGACCACACGCCCCAGACCAACTGTCAGACGGCAAGAACCACCGGCTCCTCCAGCAGAAACTCCTACATTATGCAGTCTTCTCAAAACTGGGCCTTTCACCCACAAGACATTACTAAATCTACCCAGCAAAGGCAGTGGAGGTGGAGTGGAGGGGTATGGAGAGCTCGTTATTGATGTGTCAGGCTACGCACTGAACACCCACTTGAAAACACTAACAATGCCTGAAACAGGCCACAAGCTGGCAAGTCAGGGCACTTTTTCCAGACTGGAAACAAATGCACGGACGCACTGATAAGCGAACTGTGGCCGATACTGATCCTTAATATCTAGAAATTGGAATCAATGCTATCTGGATTAGCATTAGAAAGACTTGGCGTTAAAATGAAGAAGGTTCTAATGCAGTAAAAGGAGAAAATCTTAGGGAATACTCACCTAATCACTGCTGGTCCAAAGGATACTTATCCAAAAGAATAATTGATATGTATTGCACTCCAAAAGTTAGTTAAAGGCTATGTTAGCTTACTGTACTAAGATATCTAAACTTGTCATTTTACAGTATTAGTAACCCTTCATTTTCATAAAAACAGAGCCCAAATTGCACATACAGACAACCTGTGACATAGTGAAGTATGTCCACCTTGGGAGAATATGAAGGTATTGATATCTGTAACAATGGAGCTCAAGCATATCTGGAAACAATATCTGCCCCAGAAGCTTCCTCTAGTGTATTGCAATCCATGAGAGTAACCTTGTGTTTAGCACTTTTCATTTGGAGTAAGCCCACTGCCGTTCATCCAGCACTGACATTTAAATGACTAATCTTTGCTTACTTTAATAATCATTAAACAGGAAAACCTTCCATCCTAAAACAAGCAGAGCAGGAAAACGGAATTCCTCCAGATAAGCCGGGCTTATGTTCTCTTCAGCAGATGCATCTTCAAGCACGCAGGTAATAAGGGTCACATTGACACCACAGCATTGTGCAGTAATTCATCCCCTCGGTCTTCTCCAGGAGCAAGAGCCTCCGAATCAATGGCCTCTTTCATCACCTCCCCATCATGCCGAGCGTATTTGCCCAGAGAGAGGTCACACTTGCCCGTAAACTACACTGCGGCGAGCAGCGCCTCGCTTATGCCTCTTGTGCAAACAAGCGAAAAAAAGATAGCATATGATAAAAAAGGCTCTCTCGCTCCAAGGCCAATGGCCTTAAGCCCTGTCAGGACCATTACGTCCAGCGGTGTCCTCCCGGCCTGGCGGAGGACAACAGTTGTCATGCCGAAGCCCCCGCAGCTACTCCTCATCATGGATGACACGTCACGTTTGTGGGCCACGTTTGCACTAGGGCTTGCACCCAGGGGGTGTTTTCGCTGTTTCTCGGCACCCGACAACTTGCTGGACGCGGCAGAATTCCTCCCGTTGGGGAGAAGCATCTGCTTCTCCTTCTACTCGCCACGGCTTGTCCCTTACCCTTAGACGCCACTCCGAAGCTTCTATTTGGAGCCTGAGAGAGATCGAGCGAGAGAGGTGAGATGGGGGGGTGCATACCCATGAGGGCTAATTATGAGTGGGGCTCATAAAAAAGTTTTCCAGCAAGGATGCAGGCTGCTCCAGTTGAGAAGGGACAAAACAAACCTCTGCCGCCTTGCAATCGGCTTGAAGCAATACCTCACCCCCAAAATAACAACGGGGGTTTGTTAATGATGAATGAAGGCCGGGGGGATTGGTTAGCGCAAGCTCATCTGTTTAAAGCTGGCCCCCACCTAGTTTCATCCAGCAGCAATGCTAGCGTTTTTGGGTTGCGTGCTCCTTTAATGTCTCGGCTAAGGATCACATTGCTCTTCTGTACACGGCACACAGCTCCCAGCTGCACCTAGGCTGAACCTGCCACTTTAATAGGAGACCTGTATCATATATCAGGCCTGACTGACAGACATGAGCTTCTGGCATCTCACTTCAAGCTGCACATTCCATCTCCCGTCTCCTAGACCTACTTGCTCAGGGGGTGATGCAGGGGAGTGTTTCAAGGGTTCTGTCAGCAAAGGTAAAAGCTTGCATATAGAACCATCACGACTCAAAGGAACCAGTCCAAGGCTTAAACATGTTTCCCCTTGTATGTATAAAAAAAATAAGTTGCTTGTAATTTCTATGGCAGGGGTGACATGTTCCCATCTTGAAGGGCCAGGGTCTAGCACTGTCCGCTTCCCTGCAACCTCAACCCTACTAAACCTGGTCTTGTATACTTAAAAATCTTAAAATCACCTAGACAGTAGCTCTTCAGGACCAGCATCAATGACCCAGTTTCAGGGCTTGCCATTGTAAGGGCTTATTGTGTACTGTATTGTATCTGAGGGGCTTGATCTAACCAAACGTCTTCAAGACGTCCACAAGACTACAAATCCCAGCTGCCTTGACTTGCTGCTACTATTACTACTACTACTAAGAAATCTCCCAGTCATCACATCCCTTCTCTTCCAAGACACTAATGCTCTCCCAGTGACCTAATGGGCATTTGGCAAGCAAGCCTGGCGTTCACGTTGCCCTTGCTCATCACATTTCCCACACACACACACAAAAAAAGAAAGGATCGGGTTTCAAATACGAAGCGTAAACATGCAGATGTAAATCACTGCAAGCCCTCAAACTTAATCACAGAGAACCTGACCCTGATATTGGCGCAGGGAGGGCGATTAGGCTTTATCGAGAGAGCCACAAGCAGACACGACAGCACATTCCTCACACTCGTCGTTACACGTTGTGATTGAACGTGGATGCTCGCGCTCGCGCTCAGCCTGCGTGTAACAGCACATGTTAAAAAGACCGTGATAGACACTGTGGCCACGTTTGTTTTCATTCACGTTTTCGACTCTGGTTAGCCGGTTAACTAGCTACCAGGAAAAGCAGAAGAAGAAGAAGTTAGTTTCACAACCGCCTCGCATTATTAGCTCGCCACTGTTACTGTGCTTAGATGTTTCCAGGCGCCACAAACACAGACGAAAGCCGGTAAAAGCCATTAGAGAGACCCACCGTTCTCTCCAGCTAGCTAGTAGTGCTAACAACACCATTAAGAGAGAGCAGTTAACGTAGCTAGCGTTAGTCTCACTGAACCAGGGCTCTCAAACACCGGCGTTCAAACCCCGCCGAGTTCACAGCGTCTGTGTACATACAGTTAACGCTAGCTTGCTAACACACATCACTTGGCGTGGCTGGCTGGCTGGCTGGCTGGCTGGCTAGCTAGCTATAAACCTCCCGAATATTCTGCCAACTGACCACACCGAGCACTCACTTAGACCCACAACACAGCGTTCGTTTAAAGTGTCGGCTCGGTCCCCTGGCTGCTAAGTTAGCTAGCTAGTAGCTAGCGGACTGACTGTGTTAAGGTTAACAAACCTATCTAACTAAACCCTCGCTAGCTGCGGACAGCAGCTTCGTTAGTCGTTTAGCCTCCGCCGAGTCGTCAAAAACATCCTCACCTCCGCCTCTCCTTCCTCCAGGCTCCGAAGACTCCATACTACCAACCCTTGAATCAGGAGGATTGTCAGAGCGGCGGCGATAGCAAGTTTGTACCGTCGGAGAAGCTTCTGTACACGGGTACTCGCCACCATTTTTCCTTCCCCCCGTGGTTTACATTTAGCCAGCAATGATTCATGTGGGGCGAATGACTCGGTTGGAAGAGTCGGCTCGGTCACTCGCTTAAAGAGTCGAGAGGCGGCGGAATCCAAACGATTCAGAGTCCGGTGAATCAGAGACGGGCCTGAATGAATGATGGGTATGCTCGCCATCTCCTCCACTTTACGGGGTTTGTTGACCTCAGGTTTACTGATTTACTTTTTACTCGAAGATTTATCTTAAAGGCAATAATAATAATAATAATAATAAAAAATGATTTGAATGAAAGGTACAGACGGGACAACACACTGCAACCCCAGGCACATTAGCTACCTTATTCTCCCCTGTGGTTTATTGGAGTTCTTTGAATCTTTTTATACTTATAAATATATGTGTTAAGCTTGGTTAAAATATGTTCTTGCATTGGCTGGGAATGCCAACTTTTTTTTTGCAACACTGAGACGACCTTTGCTTTTTTTCTGGTGCATTATCATGCTGAAAGTAGCCATTAGATGCTAGATAAATTACACCACCTCCACCAGCCTGGAGTGTTGACACAAGGCAGGTTAGTTCCATAGATTCAAGGTTTTCTGTGTACATCAGCAAATCTTCATCTATGGTGCTGCAACCTCAGCTTTCCGTTCTTAGCTGACAGCTGGTGGAAGTGGAACCTGACGTGGCCTTCTATCTCAAGGTTGGACCTATTGTGCATTCTGAGATGCTTCTCAGCTCCCCACAATTGTAGCAGCACGGTCATCTGAGTTACCGTAGCTGTTCTGTCAGCTCTACCCAGTCTGGCCATGGCCTCTCTCATCAACCAGTCATTTTCCTTTATCTCGCTTTCCATACTGAACGACTGTTGAGCTGGAAATCCCAGAAGATCAGTGGTTCTACTCAAAACTCAAAGCAAGCCCTGCTTGTTGGTGGCACCAACAATCATGTCACACCACTGAGATCCCATTTTTCCTCATTCTGATGGTTGATGTGAACATTACCTGAAGCTGCAGGCCCGTATCGCACTGCTGCCGAATGATAAGCTGACTAGATGATTGCATGAATGAGTAGATGTACAGTTTCTATACAGTATTATAATGTATAATTGCATATGAACATGCTTAGGTTTTGCTTACAATAGCAAGCAGTACCTGGATGGTTGATGGTTAGGGGGGGGGTTAAAGGATAAAGGATAAGAATGAAGGATACTTTATTGTCATTTGCATCACATATGAAAATTGTGATCTCAAGGGTCCAGTTACACCCAAAGAGCAATTATTGAATAAATAAAATAATTGAAGATTAAAGGGGTAGACATACATAGGAAAAGTGGGAAAGGAGCAGCTTCTGTGTCACAGGTTGATGCTGGAGCACAGGACGCTCTCCACCACACATCTCAGGTGCTGTGGATTTACAATCAGGGCCCCACAACAATTAACAGTTCTGCAAAAATACTCAATGAATATATTTTTAGGGCTCCTGTCAGTCACAGGCCCTTAGAATCATCCTGATTCCCACCCCTCCTCCCATACAGCAGCCCTGTTCACAAGGCTTGTGGTTTGTTGGTGTAGACAAAAGTCCAGAGCTGAATTTAGTTCCCAGTCCAGCCCTGACAACCACAGATGACTTTTCCTCAGCATTTTCCTGAGGCTTTATTCAGTTAGCCTTTATTGACTCTGAATTTGGTGAGGTTTTAAGGTGGCGCTGAAATGTAATCTCCCATAAACAGGCCTGTCACAAAATTACACAACTGCCTGATTGCTGTTAAACTCAATTACCTTAATGAGTTATTAAAGATGACAATTATTTATGCTGACTGCAACGATTTTCCACAGTTATGGTGTGTTTACAGGATGTGTATTGAGTGTGTTCTTGGAATGTTTATTTGAGGCAAGGTTGGCAGCCACTGGCTTATAGCACAAATCCGTTTTTTTTAGATTTCATCATCTACTCAAACTCAATAGATGGGCCATGGCTGAAAAAGAACTCAAAGGAAGTGTGAACAGTCTTCTCTCGTGTGGGTGGCACTCTTTTGTGAAACATGGAGCACGGCATTCCACAGACACCATTGATTAGCCAAGCACAAGTGGAGGTGATGTAGGCTGTTAACAGACAATCAATCACAAGACAGTCGTCAATGACAGTAGATGGTGCTGCAGCACAGGAGGGGACGTCCAAACTCCTCACAGATGAAGAAGTAGTGCACTTGGCTTGAGGCTGCTACAGCAAATTACTCCTCTGATAATGACTTCTAGGTGTCCGGCACCCACTCTCTTAAACCCGTTGCCATCCTCCTGCCTTACCATGTGATGTCCAGCCTCAATTATGAGCAGAGTGAGCGTAACCGCTACAGCTTACCTCAGCTAGTTGTAACAGTCTGGTTAAAAATAAAATGATATCAATACAGTTCTATGTTGTTTGAACCAGATCAGTGTTTCAAATACATAAAACTATAATATCTGTATTCAAATAAATATAATTAGAGAAAATAAACCGTATTAAACATTGACAAGTTTATTTGGAAGAGCCAATATAAATATAAAATGATACATTTGAATCACATAAATTCAATATATTGTATGTGTGTGTAAACCTGCTGTGCTATACAGAAGCTATACTTTAGCCTGGCTAGCTCACAATACCTGTACATGGTATTTTAGCCACCATTCACACAAGTCAGTAATAAAAAGGGTGTGATGTTACTTGGGAGGCCGAAAAACTAATAGGGTCTTTAGGGTAAATTGGGGGAAATATCTCTTTATGCAGGCAGGGATGATTTTGCCATAAGAATACAAGAAAATGTGTAATGAGATAAATAGTAGATAAATAACTCTGGTATAATATTCAAAATAATGTATTCTTTAAAGCAGCATTATGTGAGAATTAGCATTTCTAGCTCATGGGCTCCCTCTACAGTCAGGAAGTGTAATCCATGCTTTTAGCCCCCCCTAAAAACATGCTTTACACGTGCATTTCTGGACAAGCTGAGGGATACAGAACCGTCACTGATAGTGAAAGAGGCACATAGGCTGACATAGTTGAGTAATATTTTGGTGATTTAATGCTACATAATGCTGCTTTAAGACAGCACATACGATTCATAAGCTTTGTTAGGCTATTTGGCTTTTGTCATATCTTTTTAATAAACCTTGTGCTACATTAAAAAAGACCACAAGCTCTGTATAGCATGGTTTAAATCATAAAGGAATAGCTAGAATTATAACTTTATTTTAGTTTTAATGCTCTAAGATAATAATATAATCATTTGAGAACTTTTTCATGAAAGAGAATGATGCACCCCTTAGTGCTATAGTCGATTATAATAAACTGTAAGATTCATATATATGCCTGTATTATATTAAAAACATCTATATTTTCATCTCTGTATATGTAAGTATATAATATTCATGTTCGGCTTTATCACAGTTGCCCATTGTAATGCAACAGCAAACACTAGGCAACAGCATAGCACTCATAAGTGGCACCATAGCAACTGCCTATCAGCTGCTTGGCAACACCATGGTAACCACATGGGACAACATAGCAAAATCCTTTAACCATCCAAGCAACTCAACTACACAAAAAAACCCCACCTTGCAACACCATAGCAACCACTTAGCAGCCCTACAACAATCATCCAGCAACCATTTTGCAACACCCAGGCAATCATCAGGAATACCAGAGCAACTACATATCAGCATCACAGCAACCACATAGTAACCCCCCAAGAACCACCTGGAATATCATACCCACTAACACTAACTGCAAATAATTCCATGGCAACAGCCTAGCATCCACTAACAACTCTGTAGCAACACCCTGAAATACCACAGCAACCACTAAGCACCCAAGTGAGGACATATCAACATCCTAGCATCCACTAACAACTCCGTAGCAACCCCCTGAAATATCACGGCAACCACTAAGCACCCTAGTGACAACATATCAACATCCTAGCATCCACTAACAACTCTGTAGCAACCCACTGAAATACCACAGCAACCACTAAGCACCAAAGTGACGACATATCAACATCCTAGTATCCACTAACAACTCTGTAGCAACCCCCTGAAATATCACGGCAACCACTAAGCACCCTAGTGACGACATATCAACATCCTAGCATCCACTAACAACTCTGTAGCAACCCCCTGAAATATCACGGCAACCACTAAGCACCCTAGTGACAACATAGCAACAGCCTAGCAACTCTTCACTGGTTACTAGCTTTCTGTAGCCGCTTCCCGCATCAGATTCAAAACCCTGACGCTGGCCTATGAGGCCAACACTGGACCAGCCCCTCCAGGCTTGATGGAGAAAACCTGATCTGTACCAAGAGCCCTTAGAGTTTCTAGTACGGCTCGGCTTGACCCGCCATCCTTTAAGATGCACGGACGACAAGCGTCCAGGCTTTTTCCTGCCCTGGCACCGAAGTGGTGCAACAAACGTCCCCTGAGTGTCCCCTGAGTGTCCCCTAAATGTGTCCCCTGAGTTGCTCACCGTCTTCAAACGCAGACGTCAAGTATTGTGGTCTCCATTTTTTGTGTTTAGTAGGATCTAAGCTTAGAGGTATCTTCAGATCCTAGTCTATACAAACTAGCTAAGGGTATTTTCTGAGTAGACAGTGAAGCACCTTTTCCATTAGGTGCCTTAAATGTAACTGTCAGTGTAAACTCCCTAGAAGCATCCAGTGGCTCCCCAAGGATGGTTAGTGCTACATCCACTGAAAGGCTTGCCTATTTACCCCCACATATCCATCATCCTCACACTTGGTAAACTAGTCACAGCTTCTTCAACGTGGAGAAGCGCAGCACTTGTACTTCACCACCAACAGGCGGCCCACTCTTAAAAAGCCCAGCGCCCCCCCCCCCCCCCCCCCCCTCATCTCCAGGCCAACCAGTGGACGCTGGCGGAATGCCGTGCCGTGCCGTGGCTTTCCCCCCGGAGGCATCAGCAGCGAGTCGTGCAGCGCTCACACTTTTAAGTTCGTGTCGTGTTCGTGAACTGTGAGCTGTCTGTCGGTTAGTTAGGTAGTTAGTTAGTTAGTTAGCTAGCGTACCACCGACGCTCGGCTACGCTCAAACAGCCGGACTTCACGCTTTCCGGTTCACGTCACGGGAGCTTAAAGGATGGACGGAGGGAGTCGTGACTGACAGAGCTAGCTGGCTAACTTTTTGACTTTCCTGGCGGGGCTCACACCGCTCAGTCCGAGATGGAGCAGGGCAGAGGGAAGTCAAACTCCACTGTTTAGCTGCTATGACACGACTCGAGCAGTTCCTCAGAGATGTCCACCGCCGTGTCTCCAACCGCCTCCTCTGCTGTTTTCCCAACGGACCAGCTCACCATCATTGTGGCTTCATGTAAGTGGGACGAGCGCTCATACACTCTGCTTTACAGCCTCACAGGCTGCTCGATTATATTCATATTAGGATATGTTGTTATGGCCAGTGAGACAGCAAGGCTAAGGTCAAAAGAGTTTACAGTAGTACAAAATGTTGTAATTAATGTATAAATTTATATAGCACTAGTTAAATGATCTATATGTACAATATTAATATAAGATATTACTATCAGTTCCACTGTAAACAATGCGTCTGATATCTCAGAATATTACAACAGTAAAGGTTTATTTTTTTATTATTATTTTTAAGTATAATTCTTTGTAATTAATGTATAAAATCATACAGTTAAGTAATCTTTATGTACCAAATTAATTTAACATATTACTATCAGTTCAACTGTAATCAATGTGTTGAATATCACAGAATATTACAACAGTATAGGCTTATTTTTTTATTACTTTTATATATATTTTTGTAATAAATGTATAAAATCATATAGTTAGGTCATCTTTATGCACCAAATTAATTTAACATATTACTATCAGTTCAACTGTAAACAATGTGTCGAATATCACAGAATATTACAACATTATAGGCTTATTTTTTATTTATTACTTTTATATATATTTTTTTGTAATAAATGTATAAAATCATATACTTAGATTAACTTCATGTACATGTTTCACCTTAAGCAATGTGTCGGATATCACAGAATATCACAACAGTATAGGTTTATGGGACTGTTTTAATGAATAGCTCCAATAAAATGAAATCCACCAAAACACATCTCAAATACTTTTTAACTCTTTGATAATAAAATATCAATATATATATATGGTTATATATATATATCATATGTAGAATCAATATATATGTTGTTTCTATCAGGTCAACTTGAAGTAAATTTATAAATGTCTTATAACACATAATTAGAATTGTAAAATGAGTCTATGGCACTGCCCTAATAAAAGGCTTAAATAAGATCCACCAACAACTAGGGCTGGGCAATATGACGATATTGTATCGTATCGTGATAGATTTTGTTATCTTGATAAACAGTGTAGTTTTTTTTAACATATCGAGGATATTATTAGTGCTTGATAAACCATGATCAACTAACTGCAAGTTTAATTCACCAACAGTGTAATTAGACTGGTTTAATTAGATGAAAAGCAGTGGATGTTGAATAAATATCACTGTATTCAGTAGGAGAGAATGTGTGAATAGTAGTTTTTGAGAGCCTGTCGCTACTGATGTACTTAATTTGTGATTATGTGTATCGTGAAAAATATTGTGAATCGTAAATATGCCTTTAAATATTGTGATGTAGAAGTTTACCATATCGCCCAGCCCTACTAACAACACTGCCCAGCACAATGTTTCTACATGTTAAAACTGTCTCTATGTACATTATTCCTATTAGTTCCACCTTAAGTAAAAGTAAGTGTCTCACAGTATTGAGGACAGTTGAGCGATTTTATGGAATTGTGCTAATGATAAGCTTTGATCTAGTGATTGAGATCCACCAAATAACACTGCCCAACATCAGTGTTTCTGTATCTCATGTAAAATGAAAAATGTGTCTTTATAGTGTCACTTCAAAGAACCCTTGCGAGAGTATCAGTCCTTTCTTCAGTAGGTCAGTAAAGAGGCTGGAGAATGGTGGTCAACAGGAATGCTGGTTAATCCTCTGACTGATGAGTCTTCTTTCTTGTCCCCACTCCACAGTTTCTTGTCTGGTGTTTTTCGTGGTGATTGCCGTGCTGCTGTCTCTGCTCTTTCGGAAGGACTTTCTGTGCTGCAAAGTCAGGACGTATCGAGACTCGCATGGAGACTTGGTGAGACTCCCTTCGTCTTACTCATGCTCTTGCACATGTCACCCTCCGACCGCGCACCCTAGAGCAAGTGACAAGCTGGCCAGCTGTGAAAGAGTCAAATCAGCCCTATTTTGCCTGTTCTGCGCAAGTTTGGTGTTATCAGAAGCCTGTTCGGTGGCCGTTACAAACATTGTGTAGATTACACTTCCCTTTTCTTCAAGCTATTTCTGCCCAAACCCAGCCCAGAGATATCTCCCTTTCATGGAGATATCTCCGCTCTAACCCAGAGCTGTTATTAGGAACCGTTCCAAATGTTTTGGCTCAGATAAGAGAGTAGGTATGTCATGAACATTAGCTATGTTAGCCAGGCTATTTTTTTAAACCCATAAACCCCAAGAGCCAGTCTGAGGATCCATCCTTGCATTCCTCAGTCTTCTAACTACATGGCTTACGTATTGCTGCCTTTGTAGTTAACAAGTAATTTGCGTTAGTTACTGAATGGTAAGCAGTAAAGGAACACTCTGATGCTTTCCTGCCATATCTGTAGTGTAGGAGTACAATTATGACGCTACCATTTCCCTGTTTTTAGAACTAAAGAGAAAGCAAACTGAGCCACCTGCTCATTACCTTCTTTTATACGTGTGTTTAGAGTCGGGTGTTCAGTTCTTTTACTAAGTACAGGGAAGTGGTTATTGTGAAGTTATTGTCCGTGCTCGTCGACCACATGCTGGACCATGGTTCATTAAAGAACTTAATGCCAGAACGTTTCCTTGTACCTGAAAAACCATTCATCCATGCAAAGAACCCTTTTAACAGCCAAAGGCTTCCTTGAGTTGTCATGGTTCTATGTCAAAAAAATTGCTTTTACTAAAATACAGACAATATAGGCATTTCCGCTATATTCCTTTAAGATTAATAACTGAGCAATGTGCCTGCAGTTCAAGTGGTCATCCTAGAATGAGGAACAGAAACCGGAGCACGTCTTCCTCAGAACGCTAGTGTTGTTCTAAAAGCATTGCAGGGCTTTCTCATTGTTTCGGACAATGCCATGAAGCTCAAATTGTGAACTGATCCAGCTGTGCTACTATCTCTTACCTCACCCACCATCCACTACACCAGTAACACAATTGGAACTGTGTGCATGGGAAAGTGATATGTGATGGCTGCGAATGTCATGAGTTATCTCCACAAAAAGAGCCTCCACTAAGCAGGGCATAATGGCCTGATTGTTCCCGTTGCTCCATTGACTAGCAGCATACTGTATCTTGGCAAACGTTACACAGTAATCAGATCCGTAACCAAGGAGGAGGGGGAAACTCCCAGTGTGCTGTTGGCAGGAGCAGAGTCCTGGGTGTTTTGACTGACCTCTCTCGCCCTGCTTGGCTTCACCGAGGGGCCGGCGGTGGTGGGCTTTCTGACCCCTAAGCGGTGTGGGCAGAGTGGGTCAGTCGTCAAGTAGCATTTAATTAACAGTGTAAATGTACCAGCTTACAATGATCAACCATTTTCATTGTTCGTTTGCGGGGAGGGTGTCGTATATCATCACATTGTGGATGCCGTCAGATAGAAATCATAAAAAGACTAATTACAAGCAGTTATGGTGTAAACAACAATAGTCATAGTTTTCAAAAAGCCCACACAACATAAACAGTATGTAAACTGGATGTAAACATCAGCAGCACTGTATGAACAGCCTGTAAATCAGCTTTCTGTTTAGCCACATAACTTAAGCCTAAAGTAAATCCTAGCGAATAGGAGAAGCACTGAGGGACATTTCCACAGGCCTCAATTTTTGGCTTAAGAAATATCTTGCTTTCCAAAAAACCCTCAGTGTATAAGCAGCCCATAAACAACACCCAGCAACAAACAACAAACAACCAGTGCATAAACAATATGTAAACAACATTAACCTTTGTATAAACAGTCTATAAACAATAACAGTAATGTATGAACAGCTTGTAAAGAACACGTTGTGTAGAAACAGCCTGTAAACAACAGCCAGAGTAAAACTTGTAAACCATCAGTTGATGAACACCTTGTTAAAAACAACCACAAGAGGATAAACAACCTGCAAATAACAACAACCAGTGTAAACATGGCCTGTAGACAGCAGTGTTTATGCAACCTGTCGATAACATGATGTATACATATATGTATATGTATAATAATCTGCCTGTAAACAACAAAAGCACTGTCTACACAACTTGTAAATAACAACAGCCAGTGTATAACCAGCCTGTAAACAACAACAACAGTGTGTATGATAATTGTACAAATTACATAACTACATCATAGTAGCAGATTGGATGGTTTTTATATAATTTTTGCATGATTTGCATGATTTGTCCATGGTTTTCAAGTAGACTTGACTGACTAGATTTCCACATGGCAATTTAATGATGTATTTACCAAACTTTAGCAAAGCAGCTTTTAGGTGATGCTTGACTACTGCACATGACATCTGCTTTGTTTTCATTTTACTTGTAACCCTAGTAAAATAAATGTCATATTTCTCTGTAATGCTAATACAGATAGAGTTAGTCCCAATTTCTGCATGTGATGAATGTTCCCCTATCAGCATCAGTACATATGTACATGGAACATATATGATATTGGCTCAGAATTCCCATACCGGTGCATCTCTAGTTGTGTTAACTAGACCTGAAGTAAGGTTCGTCGTTTTGGCCCAGGTCCTGGTAACACATTCAGCGCTCTGAGAGCAGTTCTTATGAGCTGTGTTTTTGTAAGTAACTTGTTTATAAGCTGTAGAGGTAGAATTTGGTTAGAGGAAACTGATCCCAGATCAATATCAAAGGGCAGCTTTTAGCCCAAACGATGTGGGACAGGAAGTGTCCGCTTGTGCCGTGGCCCACACTCCAGCAATAACATCCTCGGAGCTTCCTCTTCCTGCTTAGTGTCAATCTTAGCCAGACCCCAAGAGGAACCTGGAGCTTATCTTAGTGAAGCAGAGTTCGCCCCAGAGTCAACCTACACTCCCCCACAGGAAACACATGCCCACCTCCTGCTATGTTTGGCTCAGAGATGAACCTGCAGACCCTTATGTTTCATGTCAGGAAGAAACACAGATTACAGCTCTAACCCCTTTCTTTTAAATGAGTGTATAAATAGGAAATGGCAAATGCGACACCTGTCATGACACCCACAGTAACAGTGGTAACAATATGGTTGTCATTATAGCATCAGACCAATACAGTGACTCACTGATGTGGAAAGAAATAGCCGATTGCTGAATTAACAGTCATATGCCAAGACATCAAGATCATTGTGGACGTTCTTCAGTATGAAACTGTGGAGGAACCTCTTAAGGTGCTTTGAGGAACCTTCAAGAAAAGGTTTTTAGAAGAAAAGGGATCCTTGAAGGTTTCTCAAAGCACCGTAAGGGATTCCTCCACAGTTTCTTATTGAAGAACGTCCAAAAGTAAGTACAAATAGTATCAATAAGTACAAATCACATTACTGCATAAATGTATGCAGAGCAATACTATCTAACTCATTTTTTTCCACTAAGAAAATGCACAAAACATAAAACCTGATTTGTAGGTTGTCCAGACTGTACTGGGCCAAAATACCTCATCTTTGTGAACCTACCTTTGTTTCCTTTGCTTGATGTAAACCTGGCTTTGGATGGCTTGTTTTTTACAGTTTGACAGCATTGCTATGTAGGGTATGTTCCTAAAAGCACACAGTTATGATAAATGTTCATTTGAATTGGTGTAAAAGTCGCATGGATTCCCAGTCAGTGATCACACTGCCACATATCGGATATGTACTAGCTTTCAGGTCCTAATTGAGACAGATTCAGTGCTTGTTTTGTTTACGCTGTCACACAAAAAACTAAACCAGTGTCACCAATAAATCAGATTCAGCTGTATGAACATAATTCATTGTCGGTTTATATATGCCAGAACAGGCTGAGCTGCTAAACTTCACCCGAGATAACCTTTAGTGAGAGGATAACATGTTTTAAATGAATTTCTGTGCCGCAAGAAACAAAAATCACTAAGAATTCTGTGTAGCTCTGCCTGTTTTAGTAGTTGTATTATTTAAGACTGCATGTTTATATGACTTCAATCATATTTGATCATTCACCATTGCCAGCGGACACTGATGGGTCAGTAAAGAAAGCTGCTGCAGTATTAACTGCAAAAATACAACGAGAAAATCATTTTTTGTAAAAAAAAAAAAAAAAAAAAAAAATGCATCCAGCTCATTCACTTAACCACTGATTCATTGTAGATGAAATAATACCACTTTTTAAAAAATCTTCAAACGCTAAAGCAGGTCAAAGAGAGACCCTTTTAAACGATAGCCCTTTGTCAAAGTGTCTCATGAAGACTTGTTTTTTACATACTTATACCTTCCTTTTTCTTAAGGCCTTCTCCGGTGAATGGTAGCTGGGCCCTCTTGCGGGTGTGGGGGGAGGTCTGAGGAGACAAAGGCTTTACTTTTAGGTCAGCCACTGAAAAAGGCACACCGCTGAAGAGGTCCTCCCCCGACTTTGGCCCTAATTTTACACGCTTGCGCTTTTTCACACTGCCTCAATCGGGGGGGCCTAAACAAAAGGACATCTCTCTTTTTTTTGCCCACAACAGCCAAGACTGCTGAAAGTGTGAACCAGCGAGGGAAGGTGACCCCTGACCTCGCTTTACCAAGCAGGCGGTGGGAAAGGTCGTAACACGTCACAGTGAGTGACGTCACTGTTGAAGCCAGGCCAGACCGGGCTGGGATGCGGCTCTATGCATGTTTTATACATGGTTGAAAATTAAACTGATAGCTTGTTCAAAAATTCCTCTGAAACCAAATATAGATCAACTATTTCAGCTTGAATCGGACTTTGTTTATATAATAGAACACCCCATGACTAAAAACCACCAGCAGCAGCAGCAGCAGCCCTCTGTTTTTATAGATAAGTGTGCCGTACAGGGTCAGGAACCACATAAGCAGCTCCAACTGAGAACACCCAGCATCTCCATACAGTTTGAGTCAACTGTGTGATAGTATGCCCAGTGCTAATTGGTGGGATACAAGCCTCTGTTACGGATTAGCCACATTAACCTCTTCTGGCTGATCAACCATATCTGGACTAAGGGGAAGATTGCTGCCGGGTCATATGTTGTCTATGTCAGTTACCCGCAATGTACTACATTTACTGGGTAATTCAAGTTCCGAACGAACAGTTCAACTGGTCAGAACAGCTCTCCTTTCTGGAACGCTGGTTTCTGGTTAACGTTTACAATAGTGTGTAATGTTCCTTTTTGTACCATCTAGAAAGGGGCACAACAGGGGCACAAGGTATGGGAGATTGTAAGTTCAGAGAAGAGTCCAAAAGAACATTACTAATCTCCCTCTGTCTTGGCGGGACATGGCCCGTGTCTCTCCACCCCTTAGTGCAGTGCTAGCCATCACAGACATCTGTTAGCTGACATTGCAGTTTTTTTGTTAGCATTCTCCTCCAAGCGCATTCAGCTGTCCGGTGGCGTAACGTTAGCGGCAGTTAAAAAGGTGCAGTTGGCTGGCTTTCATATGACTCATGACTGAGAAGAAGCACATGCTAGGCTTTGCTCTCCCAGCCTGGTAACAGCATGTAGTAGTGGGTGGGAATTAACAATGATGAAATTGGGGAGAAATCTAAGGGGGGCAGGCAACGTATGCCAGGTTTGTAGGGCCTAGGGTGTGAAGCATAAACTCCATTAAAGGGGTTTTTCAATCTCAAAGTTCTTTGTGCTGAATCTGTAGTATTGGATCAATTACCATAGGCAATTATTTCGACTAGTTTCCCAGTAATTAGAAAGAACAGAAACTCTATTGACTGTAAACACATTTACGATAGTTGCCAACGGGCTTCAAGTATCATCTCAGACAAGCAGCTAAGCTTACGCTTCAGGAGCCACTCAACCTCACATGCTCCCGTGGATCCTCAGTCCATCTGCACGTCACTTCAGCTGACAAACGACCCCGCTGTACTGCTACTTGACAAACGGGGGGCCGTAAAACAGAGTGTGCTCGTTAAGTGGTACCTGCCAGAGAAACAAGAGAGGAACACAGCCAAGGCCTTTAAAAGACTAGTCTTAGAGGTTGGTTACCAGGGACCCGGATGACACAGTAAGACACAGCATTGTCTCAGCACACAAAGACCCCCATTTAGGTGCAGGGGTAATCACCTAGTGTCCAGCCGAGCCAGAAGAATTCCCTGGCGTCATACAGTGGCCGCCTACCCTAATCTTGTTTGGGATGGGGGGCGGGTGGCTGCGAGGAAGTCGCATGGTGGTCTAACCTAGTGGCACCAATAATTTATGACCGGCCAGAGGTCTGAGTTTAACATTGTACAAGTGGGGCTGGGCGAGGACAGAGCGACAACACAAAGAAGGGGACATGATTTCATGTCCATGTCCTGTCATTCTCTGACATGGGACGAATATAGGAGGCCCTTGTATAATGGCACTGGTACATACAATGTTTTTTGTTTTTTTTTGTATAATGCAGATTTTTAGCCTGGTAAAAACGCTGGGATACATGCAAACTCTAGTACACGAGATCCGAAAAAAATGAACTGCCTTGTTCAGAAGAAGGGTGCCAATATGTTTTTCTACAAAATACATACAGTAAATACACTAGATGTTAACAGTGTAACATGTGGTCTGGGGAGATTATAGTTATCACTATAAAGTTATTAAGTCATATTATCGTTAGGAAAAATGTGATCATCCAAGCTTATTTGTTTATTCTCTACTCTTTCTACAGGAAGCCCCCTCTCATTACTACAGCAGCAGACAGACTCTGGTGGGCTCATCCTGTGCTGAACTTCCATCAAACACAAGGCTTGAGAGCCCAAATATTCAGGTAAGTTCACTCAGAATATACAGTACCTATAAAAATGGTTCACCTCCTTTTGGTATGCTTTCCCATTTTATTGCTTTTAAATAGAATCATGTTCTACACATTTTCTACAAAATAATGTATATGAAAATATGTTAATATGTTAAATTAATGTAACACAATAAAAATATATCATGTAAAATATTTGATTGAATAAATATTCAACAGAAGCCTGGGTAACTGGTACTAGTAGTCTTACAGTTAGTGAGTGAGTTAGTGAGTAGGGTGAGTGGGTCTCAAGTGATTCCAGTATAGAGACACTTGTCTGAAAAGATTATTGAAGCGTATCAGTCAGAGAATGAATAAAAAAAAAATGCCCAAGTCACTGAACATTCCCTGGAGTTTAGTTAAATTCATCATAAAGAAATGGAACGAATATGACACATATCATGGTGTAAATCTGCCTAGAGCAGGCCGTCCTTACAAACTGAGTGACAGTACAAACAGGAGCCTAGTGAGGGAGGCCAGCAAGACATCTAAGGCTACTCTGAAGGAGTTACAAGGACATTGTCCTCAAATTAAACTAATGCATAGACTAAACATTCAAATCGTGAATCACTATTGGCACAGCTTTTATTTTAGTGCAAGACCAGGCTTAACCCGTGTCTCAGAAACTGTCTTTAGAAATGTAGGTTTCTTACTGTTGTTTTCTATAATATTTCATATAATTTCTAATTGTTATGTACCTAATATATATATATATATATATATATATATATATATATATATATATATATATATATATATATATATTAGGTACACTGTTAGTTTAAAATTACACTTACATACTTTCTCCAATCTGTTCTGTCATGTGTGCCTCTGTTTTGTGTTGCCATGTGCTCCCAAGCTCTGTTTGTGTCTTGTCTGTCCTAGCCCTGCCTGTCCATTAGTGTTCCCACCTGTGTCTCCTTTGTAACCATGCCCCCTTGTTATTCCTAGGTGTTCCTCGTTATCCTTCCTATAAGTACCCCTTTTGTTTCAGCCTTCGTTTGTCTGGTCATGTGCATGTGTGGTGTGTTCATGTTGGCTTTGTGGTTTGTTGGCATGGCCCGTTTGTGTGTGAGATTCTTGTATTGTTTTATTTTCATTTTTAAATAAATATTATGTGTGTACATCCGTCTCTGTCTCCAAGTTCAACATATTGTGACAGTTCTTCTGTGTATTTCTGTGTTTTGATGTTAAGAAATTACAAAAACATTAATCTTGAACCAAATTTCTTTGCTTGTTTCAGTCAGCATATTGTTGATGTCTTGCAAAAACCTCCAAATAAGCAACCTTTTCAACTTGATGTGTGTCAATGGAATTTAATGTCAAAATATTTTATTCAGAAAATTGTGGAGCATTACTATTGGTCCATTCATCATTAAATTTTCCAAATACGTCAAAAAGTGAAAACGACAAAAAGGTTTTTGCATAACTGCGACAATATGAACATTTTGTCATTGCTGGTGAGAACTACTGCTTCTCAGAGTTACCCGTGGTTACAGGTGTCTATGTTACATTTAGAGTACAAAGTACATAAACACGACTCTCTGTCCATCAGTCAGGACAGCTGTTCTACGTTGGCCTGCCCGGCGCGTACCGTCTGCCGTCCCTGGAGCCACCAATGCCACGGCTGCCCTCGTACGAGAGCGTGCGCAAGAAGGACCGCCAGCGGCAGATTCACATGATGATAGCCGACCGCTTCGGCCTGAACGGCCCTATGACGGCAGAGGTGAGTTCCGCTCGCCATGGCAACCGAACCAATTTAGCGCAATTGGCCTCAGAGGTCAACTATGATAATCGGATCACTTGAGTTTGTATCCCCAAACTAGCCTGCAGTTATCAGCCCCATCTGCTCCGTAATAGGAGTAAATGATCATGGGCATTCGGTGGATGAATTATCCTCAATTTCGCTCGCGCTAATAACGCTAATATATGAGCGCGTCAAAGCAACCGAGGCTCTTCAGGCTCTGGCCCTTCACCTGGCGCTGTTGCCATGGCGTTCAGGCTGTTCATTTCAATGCCCTTTGATGTTGATTTTGTAGCCCGCCGTATGACTTGGGAGTTCCACATGAGCACACAAACTAATGTAGAAAAAAAGGGCCTGTCAAACACAATTAAGCCCAGTCTGCCGAAAAGTAAACAGCGGAGGAGAATGCAGCTTATTGTCCTTCTCTCCTCTCCTCCTCTCCTCTCCGTGACCCTGTCAATGGGTGGACCCGTCCGCCCCCTCACCTCGTCACTCACAAGATATTTCCCTCGCAGCCTGGGGGGGGGTATCACTTGGGTCTAATTAGCTTTGCTCCAGGGCCAGTCGATGTAGCAAAAGGAACTCCAGCATTTTTCAGCCTAATCTTCATCTCCTACTTCTCTAGTATACGGTATCGATTAGCACAGACCGTCATTTCACAGAGTTAGCCTTTTTTCTTTGTAAACATTGACCTAGTAAACCCCTTTTTTGCTTGTTGTTCCTACTAAGTGAGTGGAAATGAATGTCTGTGGTAATCCATGGAGATATATTCCAGAGATGTTTCTTCTAGTCTAAAAAGGTTCTGACTTCCTATAAAGGAATTGATATAGAGAGAAGGGCACTAAGCCCAAAGGAATTAAAAGATAACACGGCCCAGAGAATATAAACGAGAGAGAGGGAGAGAGAAGCTACAAGACGAGACAAGCCACGTAGTGACTTGCAGTACTGTAGCTACTCCGGCACATTTGCTATGTAAATACTTGCACGAGCTAAAATGGCAGCAGCAATATTAGAAACTTGCCCAACTCTAACACTAATATGCATAATCTTATGAATAATTCATGACAATTCCAATAAGCAAACTCTAGTTTAATGTCTCCAGTGTTGCTTTTTTAAGTGTAAGCCAATCCATCTACATTGGGAAATTGCATTAATGTGGTGTTCTTTTAAAGATTTACATGAACTTTTCTTGTTTGTTTCAGCCACCCCCCACTTACGAAGAAAGCATTCGGCATTCTGTTCAGTCCCTAGAGGTTCCGTTCGACATGCTGCCGGCAGCAGCAAGGCCACCTGCTCAGGTCATGAGCACCGAACCCATGGATGCCTTGCCCCAATATGAGGCGCTACCTCAAAACACAAGCTCAACTGGTACCAACTGCACTCCTCAACCAGACTAAAACAAGAGAGTCCAGTGAGTCTGGCCAAACAACGAGGAGCTGACCTGTGCTCTCCAAAGCTTGCTGCTGGATCTGCTATTGTTGTTCCTAACGCCAGTTTCCACTCTGACCCCCTGGTCTGATGGGGCTTTTTTTTTTTGCTCTTGCTCAAAGACAATATTTGACCAGGCCGTTGGAGCCCAAGGACAAATGGAGTAATGCAAACACAGAGCCATGATGCGACTGCTGCCAATACCCAGGCATCACTCTACAGGTCGGAGTTGTTTGAAGCAAATCCTACAGACTGGAGCTTTGTTTATCAATGATTCTTCACACCTTGGCAGGGAAAACAGGGGATTTGACTGGAGCCTTTTGCTCAGAGACCTGCATAACTAAAAGGTTGTGTAAAGAGCAAAGGACAGCTGCAAGATACGCGAATCAAGACTCAATATTTATTGCCATTCCAAGACAGTTTCATGGAATTTCATGAGTCGTATGACAATAACACAAAAAGTACAAGAACAAAAGGTACAACGAACATTATGATCACACACATCAGAAAAAACTGACGGAACTAAATGCATTTAATGCCTGGCCCACACTGCAGGAACCCTAACCAAGACCCCACACATAATGGCAGGTTCCACCGTCCTTACTTGCCCTAGATTTCGCCTAGAAGACAGCACCACACACTGTCGAATTACACTCACAAACTGTCAGAGTCCCGACAACTCTGATTTGCCTAATTTGTTGACTTTGGATTCATACAAACATGGCAGGCACCGGAAAGGCACAGATTACTCTGCTGTTATTTGTGCCAAAGGAAATGCCTGGGGATGTTCAAACAAGTCAGTACAAGGTGCTCTTTGGTAGAGGATATTGCTGGGGATGAGAGAATTCAAAGAAGACTTCCCCATAAAAAGGGTTTATTTTCTGCATAGAAATGGTAAAACAAGGAGAAGTAGCCCAACAACGACCCTTGTTTTTAGAGTTCTATGTAGATGACAAATGTTGCCATGGTCAGGGATGTATCTAGGACTTTGAGAATGCCTAGAATGAGGTTTCTTCTCATAAATCTAATCCCATGCAGTGTACAGCATTGTACAGCATGACTGGTTGATTCCACAGTTAAGTCCTTATTTTGTTGGAGGTTAATCTACTGTATAACATTAGGCCTTCAGTTCTGCTTCTGAAGTCCTGACCAAAAGGAGAGCTTGCCTGGTCGTATCTGCCTAGATACTATGGATGTATATACTTCAATGAAATCTTTGGAACCCCTTAAAAGGCCTGTTACCAAAGAATAGCTCCACTAGTTTGTACAGAAGTCCCTGTAGTTACCAAATAATATGCCTTAGTGTGTAATAAGCCTCACAGCGTCAAGGGGTTAAATACAGGAATCATTCTCTTATTCCAAGAAACCATAAGGCCATGTCTGACAGTCTAGAAAGCCAAGGGCGTTCCCCACTGTTAATATCTCCTGCAACTGGACAGTGAGCAGATCAGGAGGTTAACTGTTGTTGGGTTAAAGGTTGGATTATATTAAGATAATTGTGGAAGTTAATCATTTGACCACCCTCAAATCACGGCACCTTTTTCGGACCAAAAATGTCCTGCAGTGTGGGTCAGGCACAGGACAGACTCTAAACTATAAACAAACTCAACAGGAGTGATGAGATGTACTGAATTATCACATAATCTCAGGGAACTCTAACACAGGGATCTCATGCCTGACGGTGAGCGATTTGAAGACAGTCTGAGATGGCAGGTTCATCTCATGCCAGAGGAGCATTCCATGCCATTTGTCCTTTCTTTTAGGCATTACTGCATTTTGAATACTATTCAATTGTATACCTTTTGTATACTAATAAGGGAAACACAACCCCTTTATCCATTTTTTAAACCTTTGGTTTGGGTAGCCTTAGTTAACCTCGTATTTCGTTTTTATTATCATTACACGTTTTTACGCTTCAGCAGCAGTCCAGTGCGTGCTCCTGAAAAGAACCACATGTTTTCAGGAAGAGAGAACTTGTACAAGTTTGAATAAATAAAACAAGAATGTGTTCGTCTCTTATCTCCCCAGCCACATTTCAGATAACATGACTGCAGCCCTGGCAAAAATGTGAGGCCCTGGATTTGTGATTTACAGTACCACAAGTACTGTACTCAAATATCTCAAGAATCATTTGAATACTATGTTTTGTGTTTCCTCATGTTCTTTTTGCCTTCGATTGCATTTTGGACATGCATGTGAGGATCTGAAACCATTTTGTGGGTAATATTTCAAGAATATAAGAAATCGTTACTTATAACTTATTACTTATTACTTTTTAAGCCTACAGTCCTATATTAAAAAAATGCATAATAATAATAATATTAATGGTTCTTTGAGCAATACCTTAGAAGAACCACTCTATTTGTAATTTGTGAGAGTAACAATAACCTTTGCATCAACTCAAGGAGCGCTTTGAATGCTTAAATGGTTCTTTGCCTGGTTAAATGGTTCGTCTTGTCTTAAATGGTACCTCATAATGGCAACTTTACAGGAGAAGGAAAGAAAACTTAACAATGGAACTTCAATGGAAGTCAATGTCTGGTCCAATCATCATCAGTTTTGGCATGATGTAAACAACTGCCAGATTCACATTATACCAACAAGTAAAAAAACATGACACTATATGCCAAAAGTATTGGGACATCTGCTCATTCAGTGTTTCTGCTCAGGGATAGTTTATATTGTCCATTGTCCAAGTCATTTTGGAGCATTTTTTTATTATCCACAAAAGCAACGGTACCTTTATTTAAACAGCCTTTTAAAATGGCTGTTCCTATTCAGCGCTAATCCTTCCACCATTTATATGAGCCAAAGAACTTACTGTATAGAACCCTGACCGCTATGAGTGTAAGGGCAGGTTTCCCAGCTATGAGGTTTCCCAGCTTTGTGGTTGAAATCCTTATGGTGATGTTTTTGACATCTAGTGTCAAGCCTTCTCTGATGGATAGGGACAGATACTGCAGAAATGTGTTTTTGAAAGGAACATTGAATGAGCAGGGGCCCACAATCTTTCCAGACAGGCATTGAGACTAGTCCTGGACTACACAGTGTTCTTAATGGAGATTTTACATAGAAAACAATGGGTTTAGGCTTAATTCTTGATTGGGCACCCATCCGTGATGTACATTCAGCATGTATATATCATTATCATTCAGAGTTTATGCTGTCCAAGTCATTTTGGAGCATTTCTATTGGTCCACTCATCATAAGATTGTCACACAATATAAAGAACAACGTTCAGATGCAAATACAAGCCAAAGAACTTCATTTCTATATTGAACCCTGTTTGCTGAGTGTATGAGCTATGTGAGAGCTATGGATTTAGCCTAGTCTTAGACTTCATTGAAGTGGAAATGGCAATTCATGATTGGAAATTCTGCTTAGCCTTAGTTGCGCCTTAACATTAATCTGGGTCTCGAGAACTGTCCCTAGAAGACTGAAAATAGGCCTTCAGGAAATGGTGAAATATGTTCAGGTTAAATTATGGTTTCTGGTGTGATCTGGTCTAATCTGGGTTGTCTGTAGCATACAGTGGGTCACCACATACAGCGATTTCTCCATACTCAGGAATAAGCAGAAAACATGCTGACTCAGAACTCACTTTCTGTTCATTGGCTTCTATTATCAGTTCTGAGTCAGCAGATTTTCTGTTTACTTTTACTAACTGTACAAGTCAGCTATAGCTATACACAATCAGTGGTCTTTGTATTGGACTGTATGTAGGGCACAAAGAGATTAGGCCGAAGAATGCTGGAGTACTCTCTTTAAGGCCGTCCTACCAAATCGTCTCCTGTGGCTTTTGGTCCTTGGAAACACTGTAATTTCTGTTGGCCAGTGCACTCTGTGTTCGGAACACTGGGTTTGCTTTGCATTCGCAAACAGCGTCCCATTTGCAAAGACCCATTTTTAACTCATTTGAATTCACAAGGCAGCAGTGCCACAGCCAGTTGTAGACTGGCTGTTTGCGTCCTTTTGACCACAAGATGTTAGACCCACACTCCTAAAGAGCCCAGCGCTGTGGAAAATCACATCTTCTTTGCTACAATTTCAATTTCCCAGGCCACAGTGTCCATATACAGGGATGAAGCTGTTAAACCACTCTCTTTTTTCAACTCATTGTTCTTGTGCTATCACGAGAACAAGCATATGCATATCTTGGCTGTCTGAATAAAACCTCATATCTCCAAAATGGCAACTTTATGGAAGAAAGGGGAAAACCCGTCCTTGTATTTCAATTGAAGTCAACATAGAAATATTCCAAGACATTTTACAGCATTTCTATTGGTCCAGTCACCAATCATTTCCACATCACGTAAAGAACTGCCAGATTAACACTGTCAGCAAATGGCAAATGTGGACAGAAGTATTGGAACTGGGATTTGGATCTGCTCTTTTATTGTTTCTTCCAAAATCAAGGATATTAAAAAAGATTAAATCCTGCTTTTGTTGGAGTAACTGTCTCTACTGTCCAGGGAAGGCTTTCTATGACAATTTAGAGCATTGCTGTGAGGATATGATTGCTTTCAGCAACAATAGTTAGTGTGTTAGTGAGGTTAGGATGTTGGATGAACACCAGCCCACCTCATCCCCAACTCCCAAACTCATCCTAAAAGTATTAGATGGAGCACCATTCTTCATTACAGAAAACACAGCTCCACTGCTCCACAGCTCAATGCTGGGGGGATTTATACGTTTCTAGCCCACGCCTGGCATTATGGAAGGGGACCAACAGATTCATATCGCTGTGTGTACGTGTTTCACAACTGTGTTAGGAATGGATGCATTTTAAAGCAGTAGTAAGGGGTGTCCACAAACATTTGGACATGTAGTGTACAATGTTTTTGCATGACAGCGATGATTTTTTGTTTCACTATATAGAACCTATTTTGAAGCTAACAGTGATAGACACAGTTACACCACTGTATGTAACACTATGGCATGTGGTAATGAAGGACACTACTTTTTACTAGTGAATCCTTAATTAATGTTCAGTGTTTGGCCCCTGGAACAGTGGAACAGTGTGCTCTAGAGTGATGGAGGGCCATTCAAAACAAGGGCTAATGTGAAATCCTCACAGCAATGTTCTTGACATCTAGTGTCAAGACCAATACTGCAGGAATCGGAGGACAAACCATTGATTTTAGAAGGAACATTGAATGAGCAGGGGTCCGCAATCTTTCCATCCAGGGATTAAGACTAGTCTTGGACCATACAACATTCTTAATGGAGATTGTACAGATCTAACACAATGGGTTTGGGCTTAATCCCTGATTGGGCACCCATCCATAGTGTACATTCAGCACGTATTCAGAGTTAATACGCTGCAGCATGCTTAGGGTGCACAGCACTGTAGATCATTTGGTTGGTGGTTGGTGTGGTGCAACAGATAAAACCACTAGCTGCCAGTGAGCTATTACACCATGTAGGAGACCAGGGTTTGATTCCCAGTCTGGGTGCGCTACACCAATAAAAGTCCTTGGTCGAGACTCCTAACACTGCATTGGCCCTCCTCTGTAATATGAGTAACCATGGAAGTCGCTCTGGATAAGAGCGTCAGCTAAATGCCGTAAAATGTAAATGTAAATGTAAATTTGTTATCCATAACTGGAATACTGACATTTGCAATATCAATACTGCATGACACTGAAATGTGCTAATATGCAAATGAGTACTCTTATTATTACTCTGTAGGCATCCCTAAGATCCACTTATGACATTATTTGTGTGGTTATATGTACCAAAAAACATCATAATTAAATTAATTTCATTTTTTATTGTTTCTTAAAATGAAAATGAATGCTTTTTGCAACTGTGTTATTAAGACTCGTACATGACCCCTGTTCTCTGTTCCGATCGGCTGCCCTGTGTTG
Organism: Salminus brasiliensis; assembly: GCF_030463535.1. Taxonomy (NCBI): domain Eukaryota; kingdom Metazoa; phylum Chordata; class Actinopteri; order Characiformes; family Bryconidae; genus Salminus; species Salminus brasiliensis. The sequence goes on along the minus strand of NC_132889.1, from coordinate 21,923,871 downwards.
TGCCTTATTCACAATGCGGTGCAGGCTGAAACACTCCTTATAACTTCAGTGTAAATGGGCAGGGCTAAACCACTGTTGACTACATAGGAGGAAATGTGTAAATGCATTGGTTTATATGAAATTTATATGACACGTCAGCAATGTTTACATTCTGAATCACACTTTTTTTTCATTATTGTGAAAATTCCAGCCCTTTAAAGGTTAACTAGTGTGTTTTTAGATATATAATATACTGCAAGCATCATCTGTAGCAGCACTGTAATCGCACCTGCTGTGTACATGCTCTGTTGAGAGATACTATGAATTACAAAATATGATAATGTGCCTTCTGATGATGTAGGCCTTTACTTGCTCTTTCTTCCTCTCCAGTGGAGAGGAGTACAGCTCCATAAAGACTTTCCAAAGGCTGCTCCTCCCAGACAGGAAGCTGCTGAGTCAACATTTGTCAAATCGCGACTCCTAGCGGGCAAGTGTGGAAGCACTGACCCACGTCATAGCGGATCATCCCTTGCTTCAATCTGGCTACCTGCACTCTAATTCAGCTCTGGAGTCCTGCAGGCCCATTTCGAGCAACGCTCTTCGGGCCTCCATTGTCCGGCTATATGGCAGGTGTCTTAATGAGACTCAGGCCACACAGAGCTTGTAAGCGTCTTCTATTGAGATGCACAGCTGGAGTCAGGCCTCGGGGAGCGGGACACTGCTGTGTGAACGAGGTTGTGTCATTGTGGACCAAAAAGAAGACACAGGGAACGTAGCAGTTCGTTAATCTCCTAAACCTTCCTCCTCTGTGTGCCATTACAGCTCAGGTCATTGATCTTCTAAAACAGGGCCCATTAAGCTGAGGAACCATAGGGAGAGCCTGCTCATCTCTGACATTAAGTGTCCAGAATGAGCCACTTAAGAGCGGTTGAACAGAAAAATAATGGCTCCTTTGGATTAGGGGACTCAAAGGATGATCTTGTCGAACAACTAGAGAATGGGATTTGGTGAAAAGGCTTTCCAAAGGCTTCTCTTTTGGAAGTTCTTTTCAATACCTTGATAATCATGCTTTGGCGTGTATTATATTACAGTATATATACAGCGGCTCTGTTTATTGCATCTGTGTGATCATCAGTGCACTAAATCTGTCTGATTTTGTCCGATCTTCTAGTTCTTCATCTCTTTAACAGGTGTCTGTAAAAACCACACCACCACACCCATTACTATTCCATGTCAGTGTAACTGCTGTGTTGGCAGTGATCCGCCAACCAAATAATAGCTGGGCAACAATGGTCCAGAGGTCAGAAACTGACCTATAAGGAATGGGGAAGAGGATGAGGATCAACAACCAGTCTACAATCTATACATAGTTGACCTACAAGGTGCACGGCAAGTGAATCTGTGTTGTAATCGTGTGTAATGTGAATATTTAAAAGGCACCACATTAAACAAGCCTCCGACATCCACCATAGTACTCTCCAAATATCATAATCAGGCCTATCAGAGAGCCTTTCTAAGGAAGGCTGGCACTCACACTGTCCAAGATAGTCCACTATCTTGTCAAATTGTGTTTCCTATAATGATCAGACACAGTTTTGGACACATGAACCTTATGCTGTTCCTTAAAATATATTGATAGACATTGTTCATGTTTTTCTTACATTCAGGGATATTCAAATTTGTGAACACACCAGTGCGACAGTCACTGTGCTGTTTTTAGAGATGCCCACAACACACATATCTACCTCAGCAACTCCCGTGGTCAGAAAATCGACCAGTGATGAATTGGGTAGAGTGGGTGAGAAATGGACAGCAGTGCAGGATTACAGCATGTAACAGTAAGCCTACATAACTGACCTCAGAGGTCAATGAGAGGGTGTTTGTGATAAAGTGGATGTGTGAATTAAGGCATTTACTCCTCACACAATATCATAAGCAGGATAAATGATAAAGAGTGGTTGTGGATAGGTAGTCCAAAGACAAGGGGTGGGGGAACAACCACATACCCAGCCACAACAATCATGGCGTCGCTGTCTGTGTATCTAGCTAGATATATAGATATATATTATATATAGACTATTTATACACATATCTCCCTTATTACAATGAGGTACGAATTAACTATACACTATAAGTTATAAAATATTTCCTGTAAATAAATAATACCGTAATAAATAAAAAAAAAACAGCGTAATTTTAAACACCGTAATACCACATCCGCAGCAGCAGCATGTCAAGTCTAATCACCCTGTACTCACAGACCACATATGGCTGCAGTATTTTTCCTAAGATGCACATTTTTGTGTTGACCTCCACACATTAGAGCCACAACTATCATGGCGCCTCCGCGCCGCCACCTCCCCGTTTCTTCAGAAAAGTACCCGGATGAGTCACCGACGAGGGGAGGGGGGAGTGGCATGTAAACAAGCGCGACCGTTGCCTGCAACTCACTCTCGGCTCAAACGCGTGCAAATCCTCCCGTCTCCGCAAAGCTTAAAACTTGGGACACACAGCTGCTGCCGCTGCTGCCGCTGCTGCTGCTGCACAGGTAGGTCACTCAGTATACAGATAGTAGCTATCTATTTGTGAAGAAATGCCCAAGTCCACGCAAAAAGGGCCGCTGCTCGCTGTGCTCAATGTCACGCTGCTGTGTTTTGATAGCTAGCTATGTCGAGAAACGTCACGTCGCTGCAGCGCGGCATGGCACCGTGCATGCATGAGACCGTGCGCGTAACGATGCGGTCCGCTAGCAGCGGAGAGGTGTGGACGCTGCAGCGTTGCAATGTCATTCAAGGGCATTGACTCATCAATATACATGCTGGCTGCTCAGCGGTGCCGCAATGTCATGTGCCCTGCATTGTTTACTCCAAATGCCAAATGCCAGTCTAGACTGGTTGAATAGGGTCAGCGTTGAGACGGTGGGTAAGTCAATATTTCACCCAGTGGGAGCCAAACAGGCTTGAGGATTAATGGCCTTATAAGAGTGTCGTAGTACGAAAATAAGCAGCTGTGCATCTCTAGTACAATCTGAATGCATTGCCATTCAAAATCATGCATAATGGCATAATAGAAGTCATCATGGATCTTAAAATAGTAGTTGGCAGGGGTGAATGAGCTTAATTTGCATATTAATTTGCATATCAGCTATTTTATCCTACCAATGAAACTGAAAGCTGATGTAATATGATTAATATGTGTATCGAATTGCGATATTGATGAATAATTGAACAATTGAACAATTGATCAGTACCGCTGACAGTGGAAAATAAGGGGGTATCAGGTGCTGGAGGTGTTGTGTGCAAGTGTGACAAAGGAAAATTCCTCCTCTGCTTCTTATCTCTGCTAGTTCTTATGATAAGACAGTGCTTGGATGGCCCTGCTGGGATAATCCTGCGCAGAGTGCCATGCTGGCTCAGCTCACGTGCAGGCTGGCAGACCATGGCAGCAGGCTTTGCAGTGCTGTCTGCGTCAGGCGTCATCCAGTCCCGCCCCACCCCACCCCACCTCACCTCACGTCTTTACGGTTCACTGGGGTGCAGAGTGACCTGAAATGACCTTAAGGGCCTGTAAAGTCATAGACCTGCATGATCTAGGGCATTAACTAGCACCACTGCATTGTGCGGTTAACGGATTGTCCTAGATCGAGCAGTTCCAGGACAGTCTTCCAAGCACACCTGCTTTCCAAAGCCTTAATTGCTTGCTAAAGGCATATGTGCTTTAAATGGACCCTCATGGGGGCCCTCAAGCTTAGCATATAATCAAGTCACTTATCACTTATCCACAGTGTATCCGTAGACGTCCACATTATTGTGGCTGTAATAACTGTTTAGTCTTTGCATGCTTAACACTTAACAAAGCATTTCTCTGCTCTATGGTTTTGCACGTTTGCACACTGCACTTCAAGTAGTCTTGGGCAGTGTTGTGTTTTGCTGGTTTGCACCAAGTTCCTGGAGGAGTGTGATTTCACTCCACTGTGTACTTGCACACAGTTGAAACGACAAATAAAGCCTCTGGACTCCTGACTAGCTCAGTGTAATGTAATAACTAACAGAAGCTAAGATACATGGAAATCACGTCCCCCTAATTAGGTCAAGGGCGAGTATGAGTTGACCCAGAATTGTTCTTATGGGGTTGTTTTGGTTCCGAGACAAAGTCATGCATTGCAGGTCGGATCTGTCACGTGTTTAATGATTGAGCTAAGTCTGTTTTGAAACCGCCTCCAAGTATTGTCCCACTTTTCCGGCCTGTTTCTGTTTACATACTGTAAGTGGCACTATGGACTGCGCCACTGTGATCTCAATCACAGTCAATCAATACGAGAGCCATGTCCATGCATATCACTCATTGCTACATGTTGGTGATTGTTGATGTTCAAGTCAAAGCAGAGACGCAAATCCTTCTTGATTTTGTCGAGTCGCGTCTCATAGAGTGGACTGGAGTGCATATCAGCATCAGCTAGCTTCCGTTAAAGTTCTCGAGGGTTTACAGAGAAGCAGGGTTGGCACCAGCACTGTGCTACAGCCATCATGATTAAACCTGGGCTGCACAATATATCGTTTCAGCATCGTCATTGCAACGTTCCCATGTGCAGTAGTCACATCGCAGGACATGCACGTCATGCTACAACTTTTTTTTTTTTGCTGCTGGATATAAAAGGAAAAGCTGTTGTCTCATTTTCCATGACATATTATATCCACCCACTGTCTAATATAGTATATGTAATGTCTTTTTCTCCAGTCCTGGATACACAGAGTCTGTTATTAATATCCTGCCATGTTGAATTGAATTCTCATTAATTTCTGATGATTTCTGGTGAAATCTGTAAAAAAAACAAAAAAAACAAAAAAAAAAAACAATATATATATATATATATATATATATATATATATATATACTTTTTTTATTTATTTATTTTATTGATTGGTCCAATAACAATTACAATGTCAGTTTTTCCCAATATTGTGCAACCCTGCTTTATACTAGAGGGAAAAACCTACTCAACCTAAGTGTAAAAATGATTGGGTCCACTCATCATTAAAAATGGGAAGGGCATCATGTAATGGATTAAATAGGATTAAAAATTACAATGTTCAGCGATAGCAATGATAAGGAAAATGCAACCAAACAGATATTCTGTCTAGAGTTATAGTTTTATATATATATATATATATATATATATATATATATATATATATATATATATATATATATATATAGCAATTAGTATTCCTTATCAACCATATTATTTTACAAATTAATAAAAAAAAAATACAAATAAAATAAAAACATTTTTTTGTGCTAAAGATTTGTGCTAAAGTTTAGAGGCACAATCTTTTTTTTTTTTTTGAGGGGGGGTGGTTGGTACCAAACCATCCCAGTGACAGTTTGGTTTGTACCGTCAAAGACACGTATTCAGTACCTTTTTTACCAGTTACACAACTTGACCTTAAGGATCATCCTGTTTTTTTGAGCCATTTCTGTGGCTCAGTCTTTTTAGAACAAGTACATTTAGTCAGTTAGTCTCCAAGTAACCAGCAGACTGTTCGGGTTAAAGTGTTTTGTTGATGTAAGATTAAGTGGGAATAAGATGCACAGTCTAAAACACACTTACTGTTAATTGACTTCATTTACCACATAAGCATGTTTTCATTTTTCCCTTTGAATTCAGCAAGCAAATAGAATCAGCAGTGTCTTATTTTAGTTTTTCAATTTCCTGTAGAAGATTTGTGAGAACTTCATTTCACTCAGAACACCAGTAAAGCAGGGGGTTGAGACTTTCATCACCCTCAGTAGAATTATGATTATGGAGGTGAGGCTTTGATGTTTAATGCTTTTTTTTCGTTAGGAGATTTCACTGCAGACCAGCCAAGATGATGCAATGTCTTCAGTTCCTCATCGAGCCGGCCAAGAACATCACTGTCAAGCTCAAGGTGCCTGTGTTTAGGTTTTTCTGCACTGTGACGCAAACTGGGTCAAAATAATGCAACTAGGTCGAAGGATGTTTTGCAAAAGTACACGGCAAAAGCCGCAGTTGGGCTCTATATGTCATTACTGGCGCAAGACTGAGCTGCTGCCATTCCAGTTTGTTTGTTCGTTTGATTAATTGCTGTTTGGGGTGGTCTTAGTGGTAACTCTGTGAATCAGACAGGGGGTTTTGGTTGGGGGGAGGGTGAATAATAGCCCAGAGAAGGCAGAGAAAGGGGACGAGCGTGATGTGCATTATGATAAGTCTCAGAAGCTTTGTCCTTTCTTTTTTTTCACTACATAGTCTTTCAGCGTAACCTTAACTGTCAGCACCGACTGCCTTCCCAGAATAAATCTCTCACCACTGCTGTTTCCTGCTTAGCTTACAGTCTTTTCACACCAGCTGTGTATTTTACGCTGAAACGTACTGGATTTCTCTGAACAGGAATCTCACAAGAGGGCGAAAAATGAGAAGAGAGAGCCTCTGGATGAGAGCCAGCAGTTCATTGTGAACCTGGCCAAGGACCTGAGCAGAGTCTGTCAGGTACAATAATGACAAAGGGTGAATCATCTACATCAGTGGTCTAGCATAATAACACCACAGATAAGCCCCTGCTGCATGTTGTGTATGTCTACTAGTTTCATTTACAAGCAAAGTTTTTAAACTCTCTGCCTCTGTCCTTTTATTTGAATTGAAATCATTTATCAAATCCTTAAGTTTTACAAAAGGAAGAAAAGCAGTGGGTTTTAAACTAATCTTTTTGAAGAGAACCTTATAGATGATGGATTAGCTTTCCTCTATTAGATGTCATTAGTTTTTATTCTCATTTAACTAAACAATAATAATCACAGCGACTGTAGGATACTTAAACATAAAACACAACATTTTTAGCAAATCCGAATGCAGTTACTCTCTCTTATATAAAAATGATATAAAAGCCTTGCAAAAGCTTGTTTTTTTTTTTTTTTTGGACAAAGTCTGAGGAAATTAGGACTGAGGTATGTCAAGTCAAATTGTCCAGCATTTTAGTGAGTATTCTACAAGCTGATTATAGTTAACTATAAATAGCCTTTACAGTAAACCATCATTTTATTATTTTTTTTTAAACCAGAGTAGGCTCATAGAAATGCTATGACCATATATTAGATCTGAAAGTATGAAGTAGATAGACCTGACTGAACATTCAAAATGTGAGGTTAAATAAAATGAATATTACATTGCGGCTAATTAAAGACCATGCAAAGCCAGACCTGGACAGGAATGAGGTTGAGGTAAAAAATACTGTGTGAGTTGCTGATACTTCAGTAGTTTTTAACAGTGAAAGTGTTACTTTAATGGTCCTGATGCAGCTTATTAACATAATCCGGTCTCTGGCTGCATGCAGAGGTCTGAGGTGCTGGAGAACATCACCAGCTGTGAGGACGTCTGGCCCACACTCACCTGCAGGGCTTTCATACTGGAGTGGGCCTCCTGGCTGGAGAGCAAGGTAAAGTACTTCAGTCACAGTGTAATCATTCTGAATGGCCTTTATGTCCTAAAACAGTGGTTATGTGTTTTTCCATTCTAGCACAATATCTATGTTGTATACTTTGGAGATTTAATCTCTGGTAGAGTGTAAAATGGGCAGCCTTGTCCAGAAGAACCTCTAGGTGTTAACAGTGAAATGCTACAGGATAAGATGCTGCACCTAATAATTGGGGTTACACATAGGGCCCAGTGCATTCCTAACTCACCCACTGCCTCACAAGCTCACTGGCCTCCCTTTTGACTAAAGACCTGTACCTACCTCCAGTGCCACCAGTTCCACAAGATCCACCGTACACACTACGCACTGGTGGCTATGGTCAATCCTAGCCTAGTATTCCCTGTTGTCTGTAATGATTATTATAGGTATCATTGTTAAGTATTATGTAATATTAGAAGGCAGCCCAGTTAGTAGTTGGTTATTAAGGCTTTGTAACTCTCACATGTGCTCTGGATACGAGTGTCTTGGGTAATGCCATAGAGATATGTAAAATGACATTAATGTGTTATGAGTTTAATTAAATGTTAATAATGTCCTCCTGGCAGAAAAGGCCAATGCAGACTGATGGGTGGCCCGAGAAGAGTGACTGGAAGGAGCTGACTCTGACCAATGAGCAGGATGTAGAGAGGGCGAAAATACTCATCCTCAACTGGATCAAAGATCTGAGGGCTCAACCAGAGGTAAGTCCATAGTTAACACTTCACTCACACTGACTCTCAGATTAGTCAGATACTCGAGCCAAAGGTGCTGCTTTTCCATTAGGAGAGGAGTTCAGGGACATGCCTAGACAGCAATCTAGGAATTTTTAGGATTTTTAGAATCTAGGAGTCTGTCAAACCTAATGAATCGTCAGAAATGCATTCAGAGATCATGGCTTTGTACCGTGTAGTGCGTTGTAGTGTGTGGAATCTGAGCTTTTTGTAATCCTGTACCACAGTACAAGTTTATTTGCATGTTTGCTTGACTAAAAAGGTGATTTATGATAGAAAATATCGATGTCGTGAAAAAATGTAGGACACCCACTGAAATCCTTTGTCTTTTTTAACATGTTTATTCATATGGACTTTTGAGCATTATTTTACCAGTACTGAGAGATGGAGGTGATGTAACTAAACATGTATGAAATTGGAATCAGGTGCAGAGAGGACTTTGGAGGAGCCTGTCTTATTTAAACCTCAGACATTTAGTTTGGTTGTTCTGGATTGTTGACATGTGATATCACCATGGATCACCAAGATCCAAAGAGCTCTCTGTGGCCTTCAGGAAGATTGAAGATGCATATGAGTCTGAAAAGTTTTTTTTTTTTAACTATTATAATTAGAAATCAGTATACATATAGTACACATACTTACTTACATACATACGTTTGCTTTATTAAGAGCTCTCCTAGAGAGATTAGAATGAAGGTGGTCAGATGGTGTGTTCTGATGCACCCCCCCTCCCCCTCCCTAGCAAAGTGTGTGGCCAGGAGAGCAGGTGGTGGTGGTGCTGGATGATTTGGAGAAGCACTGGAGACGAGGCCACATGCCCACTCTGCAGCCTGCCATGGAGCTGATCTTCTGGACCCTACTGGCAAAAGAGCTGGACAAGGTTTGAGAGCGACACTATGTGGCCAAAAGGTTTATGGACACCTGTTCAAGTGAGTGTGATCCAGCGGCCAGAAAACGACAGCCAACGCTTGCCATTTGGCCACAGCGACCTTAGGATTTTGACAGTGCTGTTATATGGATATTATACAGGTTTTGTGTGCATTTGAACATGTGTGTTTTAGAGGGAGCGCAAAATGGGGGTGTCCACAAACATTTGGTCAGTGGGTGTGACTAAAACATGTGAAAACCTTAAAGGCTAAATGGTTTGTCAGCCATTTAGAAAATAAAAAAACAACAGTTTCCCATGTGTTTCAGGAGAACATTCCCAAGCAGTGGCTGATTTGGAAGCAGAGGAGTCAGAAAACAGGTGGGTTAAAGTGCTAATTTTACAACTCAGACCTTGTGTAGAAGGTTGATTCTTAGTAACTTTATTTTTTTTCATTTTGGCTTTTAGGTGCCACGCCCTATATACCTCACACTGGTAAGTCATACAAGTGATATTGATATCTGGCATTCCCATTTACACTTGCTGAGCATCTTATTAGCAACATCTGTGTCATTTTGTAATTATACCATTGTGTGGCAGCAGTGCACACAATTATGCAGATTTGCACCAGCAGCTTCTGGTTATGTTCATATCAACCATCAGAATGGAGGTAAAATGGGATCTCTGGCAGAAAGCCTACAGCAACTCAGATAACCCCTCTGTGCAACCGTGACGAGCAGAAAAAGCATCTCAGAAAGCGCAAGCTGTCAAACCGTGAGGCCGATGGGCTGCGTCAGCAGAAGACCACGTCGGATTGCACTTCTGTCAGTCAAGAACAGAAAGCTGAGGCTGCAGTGGGCACAGGCTCACCAACGCTGGACAGCTGAAGACTGGAAAAACATAGTCTGGTCTGATGAATCAATCAAAAAAACAGATGGCAGGGTCTGAATTTGGCACCAAGAGCTTGAATCCATGGCTACTGGTGTCAACAATCCAGGATGGTGGAGGTGGTATAATGGAATGGGAGTGGGAAAGGGTGCGTTAATAGCAGTCAATCATTGCTTAAATGCCACAGACTACTGGAGACGTGTTGTTGACCATGTGCACCACAATTTACCCATCTTCTGATGGCTACTTCCAGCATGATAATGCATCATGTCGCAAACAGACATCTTTTAAACTGGTTCTTTGAACTTCCCAATGAGTTCACTGTTCTTCAGTGGCCTTCCCAGTCGGAATCCAATAGAACACAGGATTTTTAGGATGTGGCAGAATGGGATATTCGCAGCATGAATGTGGCCATAAATATCTGCAGAAATTGTGTGAGGTCTTAAAGGAATGTCTTCTGGAAGAGCAAAGCAAAGAGCCATGACCCTAAAGAACGGCCCCACCCAATATTTGTATAGTGTTCCTCTAAAGTGCTCTGTAGAGGTCCATATTTCAATATACATAACTTATAGCATATTAATTAATAGTATAATGAATTATACACTGAGGAATAAGCCTGAGAGAATATCAACCTTCTTTTTTCCCCCTTTTTTGTTCATCAGTGTGGGAATGGATCTCTGACGCTGCAGGTAAGTTTAGCATGTTCTCGAATCAAGCAGATATATCTGTAACCTCGCCAAGAGTGGAATGTCATTGCAGCCCGTTGCTCCTACAGTCGAGGTGACCCTGGACCTGGACACGGCCAACCCGGACCTGCTGATCTCCGATGACGAGAAGCGCATGCGCTGCGGCTTCGAGCGCAAAGACGTGCCCAACATCCACCAGCGCTTCGACGGCTGGTGGTGCGCCGTGGGCATGGAGGGCTTCCGCTCAGGCCGCCACTACTGGGAGGTGGACGTGGGCGAGATGGACTGGCGCCTGGGCGTGGCCAAAGAGTCCGCGCTGCGCAAGGGCTTCAAGTCTCTCAACACGCATACTGGCTACCTGACCCTGCGCCTAGAGAGAGGGACCGAGCTCAAGGCCCTGACCGTGCCCTTCACGGCCCTGCCTCCCGACCTCATCCCACGCAGGGTCGGAGTCCACCTGGACTTCGACCAGGGCCAGCTGTCCTTTTACGACGCGGAGAGACGCGCGCACATCTACACGTACAATGAGAGCTTTGACGAGAAGCTCTTCCCGCTCTTCGGCACGGTGGAGATCGTGAAAGACCTGGTGATCCGGTCACCAGGGAACAGGAGCCGCTGCATGTGCCCAGGCTTGTGCCTGTGGGGCTGAAGGGTCATGCTCTAAATCAGCACTTCATCTGAAAAGCACTCCTGGGAGGCGTTTCGCAAAGCAGGATTTCAGTAAAGCTTGAGAACTTGGGCCTAAAGCGAGGGCTGTCTATTCGCATATTGGGCGGTCAGTCTTGGCCTTTCGCTTTGCCGGGATAACTAGGGAATCCTGTTTTGTGAAACGCCCACCCCCTGATATTAGCTACACCACTGGTTAAACAAGTCTTTGTGAATGACAAATCTGTAGCTCTTAAAAAAAAGACTACCAGTTATCTTAGTCTGTTGTTGCTGCTGCTGCTGCTTCTGTTGTACTTACTGTTTGCACCTTATTAGAAAGGCAATCTGCTCAACTTGTCCATTCTGCACTTTCATAGATGTATGTAACAAATGTATGTGATCTGTGAGATAGTAATCCTGCCATGAAAATGCACTTTCTGTGAATAATAAATCAGAATGAACTCATACACCCATTTCTTTGTGCCGTTTGCACTTTTCTGCGTAGCTTAAAGAACGGGCCATTAAAGCAACAGTATGTAGCATTTCGACCTTAAAATAACAGCGCCAGAATCATTGTGATGCTTGTAATAGGGAGAATCGCATCACTTTCGTTGCTACTCAGAGCTTGGCATGCTGCTAACTGCCGCATGGAACTCAACTTTGGAGCAGTGGGCAGGAAGAGAGTCTTATTGTAAAAAAAAAAACTCCAGTACTATTACTATTCCCGCATCAGTCGTCAAGCTTTAATCACTTTCACGTTCAGTGACCGTTCTGTATCTCTCAGCTTGTCCAGAAAAAAAATGTTTTTTTTAAGTGGTGGCTCAAAGCCAAATTACATTTCCTGACTGTAGAGGGAGCCCAGGAGCAAGAAATTCCAATTTTCCATAGTGTTGCTTTAATGAGCAGGAATTTGTTGGTTGTTTTTTTTCAGCAGTGGTTCCTTTTGGATTACAGACTTTTGGTTCACATACAATGGTGTTTTAAAAAAAAAAAAAAAAAAAAGCACATCCTGATGTCCTCTAGTATTGATCTTTGTCACAGTGGGTTTCAGGTCTTAAAGAAAACACAACACACCACACTTTGAAGTATTTTTGATTTATTAATGAACAAGTTGGCAACTTAATCACTCTTGAAAAAAGGATGACATTTGATGACATTTAGCTGATTGAATACAGCCAGATTTGAATTCAGCTAGCCCAGCTGAATGTAAACCTCATTCATATTGAATACAGTGATGTGGTCACTACAAGCCCATAATTCAAAGAAACCCCTGGAGGTACGAGAGAAAAATTAAGTTAAAACTAGGTCAATATATACTGGGTTCTAGGACATGACCACATCATGGTCCCAGCTGTAACACTTTATGGACAAAAGTATTGGGACACCAGCTCGTTCGTTGTTTTCCCAAGAGTATGAAGAAAGTCTCTACTGTCCAGGAAAGGCTTTTTACCAGATTTTGGAGCATTCCTATGACGATTTAACAACATTCAGCGACGAGTGATGATGTTGGATGAACCCCACCCCACCCTTTTCCACGACTCCAAAGATGGAGCACCATCATTCCAGAGAACACAGTTCCACTGCTCCACAGCTGCTTGCAAGGCTTTATCTCCCTCTACATAGGGTCACTGTACAGGGAGGAAAATCTATAATCTAAGGGCCTGTGACTGACAGGGGTCCAAAAAATGTATTATTTGAGTATTTTGGCAGAATGACATTAGGCCTGGTGCCAGTAGGTTCCTTTTTATCTGCTCCAGACAGTCCTATTCCAGACAATCTATGTTTTTGCATCTGTCAGCAATTGGTGCAACTTACCAAGTGGCTGAATGCATTCATTAAAAGGGGTGTCCATAAACCTTTGGACATATAGTGTATCTACGAATTGAGAACCTGGGAAACTCCTGGAGTGAAAGATCTGACAAAATATCCCCAAATACCCCCAATGATCTGCAGGGATGTCTAGTCTCATGTAAGGTCAGTGTTCATGACTCCAGTTTTGAGAATGGCATTCATGGGAGAGCAGCAAACATCAATGCCTGTTTCACAAAAACACGACAATCCCTAAGCCTTTTCTGATAGTGGTTTATGGACAGACCAGTCCAAGGTGTATGTGTAGCCATTTGGACAACCCTTTATGTGGAGGAGGAACATGCCTAAAGCCCCTCCTCCCAAAATTGAACATCCTAGAAATGTCATTTCTACGTTGTTCACATGTTTACGACAGTCGCCACCCTCCACCACTCTGTCTTCTCCCTTTAACCCTATCCTCCATCCTTCCAGGCTTCACTTATCAGAGGAGGGACTGGCTTCCTTTCACAAGCAGAAGACCCCTGGACGCCAGCCCAAACTCCTTAAAGTTCTCCTCCTCTTTTTTTATAGTCTTCTCCCAAATCATCATTATAAGCTGAAGGCATGTTCCAAGCAAAACTAGCAAAAACAATAGCATAAGCTAATTCTGCATTTAACAGCAAGAACATGGCATATACCAACGTACCAACATGGTGACTGTAGTTTCACTCAGTGGGGAGTTTTTCCTGCTTCAGGACCTAAACAACATGCTATTATTGAAGGACCCATGAATTCTGTTCTGCACCAAATACTTCTTCAATAGACTGTATATGTTCATCTGTCCATGAGTTGACGCTAAAACATACACAGGGCCTCTAGGACTTGAACATTTCAATAACACTTAAGAAGATCACGTTTCATACTTTATTTCAAATAAGGTACCTTATTTATTTTCCTTTTCCATGAATGTTGTATCCATTTTTTTACGTATTAAGGACAGGAGAACGAAAAATATCCATGCTGCATAAAACAAAAGCAGATGTATGATCTAAAACACACTGGGAAATATGTTCTAGGTCATCTGTAATGCAGTTTTTTGATGCTGCAGCATCCAAAGCAGCAGCTAAAAACGAATGCCCCATCACAGTAACTAAACAGTGCCCAGATGGCACAGGGTTTAAAACTAAAAGTCTTTCAGCAATACAGCCAGCAGTTGCCCTTAAAGTGCAATAGTGGAAGCAGCCTAGCGTCGGTTGCACAGACACACATTTCCTTCAGATTAGCAGCAGTGTCTGATTTGCATTCAGTATCCCTGAGAAGGGGGGAGGATATGGATGTAATAAGGATCTGAGGTAGGGAGGTAAGGGCCTGCATGGGTCAAAAACTGTCCTCCTCCTGTGCTGCAGTCCTGTCTGCTGCTTTGATTTTGGCGCTGGCCACTCCTTGCAGGAACTTCCAGTCCCCCTCATTCTCACAGCGCTGGACGTTGCTGAAAAAACGCTTAATCAAGCTCTTTGCCTCCATTTTTACTGCGGGAACACAGACAAAATCACATCAGTTCATTTCAATATACAGAAATCAATCTTTCAAAAGACACACACACAGACAATAAGGAAGAAAAAAAGGAAGAAAGAAAATTATTCTAATTATTCTAATTAATCTAATTTATGGAAAAAAAAAATCCAGCATAGACATGTTTGGTGTCCAGGTTTCTTTGGTTGGTAGCAATAATTTTAAGAATAAACAGAATATTAACTTTACAAATGTATTCAGAATTTCATATTTTAAATACCAAAACCCCAAAGGACTGCTTAATATGGCTTAATTAAGAAGTTGAAATAGACTATATTGTTCTATTTATTGTTAGTCATTTTTATTGTATTGTGTAACAGCAACTAGTTGCTACATTTCCTTTGGGATCAATAAAGTGTCTGTCTGTCTGTCTGTCCAACTATCCATCCATCCATATATCTATCCATCCATCCATCCATCCATCATCCTTCCATCCATCCATATATCATCCTTCCATCCATATATCATCCTTCCATCCATATATCATCCACCCATATATCCATCCATCCACCCATATATCCATCCATCCACCCATATATCCATCCTTCCATATATCTACCCATCCTTCCATCCATCCTTCCATCTACCCATCCATCCATCCATCTACCCATCCATCTACCCATCCATCCATCCATCTACCCATCCATCCATCCATCTACCCATCCATCCATCTATCCATCCTTCCATCCATCCATCTTTCCATCCATCCATCCATCCATATATCCATCCTTCCATCCATCCATATATCCATCCTTCCATCCATCCATATATCCATCCATATATCCATCCATCCATATACCCATTCATATATCCATCCATATATCCATATTTCCATCCATATATCTTTCTTTCCATCCATCCATATATCTTTCTTTCCATCCATCCATATATCTTTCTTTCCATCCATCCATCCATCCATCCATAATGGTATTTCTTGCTCCCGGACTCCCTCTAGTGTCGGGAATTGTAATTGGCCTCTAAAGGATTTCTGCATTTCTTCTTATATCCTCTAATATGCCTCAGTAATACACAGTTCTTGAAAGCACTGTTCTGCTCGTTTCAACATAGTTACACAGCAGTTAGTGATTAGTGTCGCACATTTCTTACCTTTCCCACGATCCTTAGCTTTTCCTTCTACAAGCAGATGGGAGAGAAAACGCGCAAATGACTTGAACAGGTCCTACGAGAATGAAAGACAACATTCTTGTAAGCAAACAATGTATATTACTGCACTAATGTGCTCAAATTTGTCCATTTGTCGTGAAGTTTTCACATACTGCCAACAGCATTAAAACAGATAGCTGTAATACATACATACATACATAAAAGATGTTTTGACAGGAAAGCAATGATCCACAAAACAGACATATACAGGATAAGGGAAAAGTGAACACTAACCTTCGTAGCAAACTTGCCCTTTTTATAGAAAGGATCCAGTATTTTCACCACAATGTCCGCTGCCTCTTTCAGTGTCACTGGCTGATGTGGAATCTGATCGATGTGCGGGTTTAAACCCTCCACCTTGTGCTCCTGCAACACAGGGTTAAAAGTCACCCTCCTTTTGCTGTCGTTGGGTGGGCGGCAGAATCCAACACGACTCTCTTTCGACTCTCTTTCCTGACAGGGCTGCAAGAAAACAAACGAACCAATGTGAGGCACAGATCCGGATACAGCAAGTACAATTGCTGGATGTGACATTAGAAAGAAAAAATCAATTGTCAAATATGTCTAATTAAGAGCTGAAGAGGTCATTACTGTTTCTGATGGCACTTGTGAGGCATCAGACTGTGACTCCTTCCTGTATGGCAAGTAAAAGGTGGAAGACAGCAAAGAACACACTGAGGGCATCCCAGAAACATCTGCCATTATCAATAAACACAGCAATAAGAGTTGAAAACAAACACCTACCCAACTCCATGATGCTCTAGCACTGCTGCAGCATCCTCAGTCTTGGTTGTTTGCTCCTCTGTAGTGTTCACATCCATAGGACAAATATCTACAGCATGGTTCTCCACATGCTTGGGATTCTCTATACCGTTTCCCACATCTGCAAAACTTGCGTCTACAGTGTTATTAGAGTTTGTGTCTACAGAAGAGGCTGAGATTGGAACATTGCCTTCCTGGGCTACAGGAACAACAGATGAGGCAGCTGAAGGCTCTTCCTTTCTTCGATTGCTGTCCATCTTCTTCCCGAAGTACTGAGATATACAGTGCGAGTCCTTGGCCGCCTCTGCTAGTTTCTGCTGTTTCTTACTAAGGGCTTTGCCCGCTTTCTTGTTGGGGCTGCTAGAGGAGGTGGCTTTGTCTTTGGAGGAAGACGAGGTAGAGTGAGATGTTTTGGTTCTTTTGCTGTCTTGTTTTTTGTCCTGCTCCAGTTCCTCATAAGCAGGTTCTTCAGAAGGGGACATCTCGTTCTGGGAGGACTTCAGAAGGTCCGCTGCTGTCTGGAAGGGGTTGGACGACCCACGGAATCCAGCTCCTACACGCTTCCTCTTCAGCTATACAGGGGAAACAGAAATTCAGCATGAAATATCAATGTTTTGCTGCAAGGAAGAATACGATTGAACGGCAGAACCAATGGCCTGGTGCCAGAACCAAAATTGAGAAATTTGTGAAGGTGACATGAGATCCAAACCTATTATTTTAAACAGTAGATGAGTGTTGGAAAAATCTGACTTACTGAATAGACCTGAGAGGCTGAAGTAAAGCCCTGCTGCTCTTCAGGGACAGATAAAGAAGAGGTGGAAGCTGCTTCCATTTGAGTCTCCTTCCTTTCCTCTTCATTCACACTAGAGCCAAATGAATCTCCATTCTCATCAACTTGGGGCACCGATGAATCACCCATACCCTTTTTCAACTCAGATACCTGGAACATGAAAAAATTTAATGGCCAGTAAATCCAGTATCCAAGCAAAGTAAATGGTCAGAATGATGAGAATCATTCCTATAAATTAATTAATTAATTAATTATTAATAATAATAATAATAATAATAATAATAATAACAACAACAAAAACCAACAATTCAACATGAAACTGGTCAGAAAATAAATTAACCTGAAGCATTGGGTACACTACAGGACTTAGCAGTAGTCGTAGCAGTTTATAAAACTACTGGATATGACCATTGCACAATAAATGACTAGGAATCATACACTATACAGCAACCTGTTGCTGGGACACACCAAACACGCCCCAAAGCATGTGTGCCTCATGTTGCCTGAGACACACAGATTCACGCCTCCCTATTTGCGCAGACCCAAAACAAAAGGAAGGTAAAAATACACCTTTGTGTGAGGTCGTGTTGGGGAAGATCGAGTTAGAGTGGTCTGTACAGACTGCAGAGGAAGTTGAAGGTGAACAGCACAGCACATATGCTGCATTATTTAAGATGGAAATCAGGCAACTAATAAATAAGACCCGGCCTAATAACTGCCTTAAAACCCAGCTTTCTGTGCTCGGCTTTCACTGGCTATAGACAAGATCCTTTCAGACTAAACCGCAGACTTAAGATAAGGTTATTTTAGCCCTGATTCTCAATCTGGCCAGTAGTCTGTGCTGGTTGGCTTTAGTCTGCAGACTTTTCATCCGCCCGAGTCGACTGTTGGAGAGAGAATCGAGTAGTGTGTGAGGGTCCCCCCCCCCATTGACCAAACGTTGACTCTAATCTAGTAGTGTATACTGGTCAGCGACTCAATCTGAACGAGTCCCATCAATAGTCAATGAAAATGGGCATTTTTAGACAGTTGTTAGACGGTTTCTATGTAAATGACCATAATTAACCAGCTTAACATTACATTCTGGCTCTAGTACATGTCCGACACTGCAGCACCATTTCGTATCAACATGTGCTGTGCAATTTACCTCCAACTAGCCTGGCACTCTATACAGACCATGTTGACCCAGTCTTTCCACCCACGACCTCATTTAAAGTTGTTTTTCACGTTATGTTCATTTTGGGTCAGCACAAATGATGGTGCGAATCTGCACGAGGCACAAGCGTTTTTGGGGCGTGCTTGGTTCGGTCCAGCAACAGGTTGAAGTAGTGTAATAGATGATCCCTGGTCGTTTAGTGTGCGTTTAGTGTGGACCGTTTTTTACATTCGCCTTAAAAATCAGGAAAACTTAAGTAGGCTTAAGTACTTTCACATACAGATGCTGGTCATTAAATTAGAATATCTATATATATGAAAAAGTTTAGTTATTTCAGTAATTCCATTCAAAAAGTGAAACGTGTATATTATTTTCATTCATTACACACAGACTGTATATTAATAGACAGGTTTCACTTTTTGAATGAAATTACTGAAATAACTCAACTTTTTCATGATATTCTAATTTTATGACCAGCACCTGTAATATTGGTGGTGAATATTGGTGGTTCACGGCTCTGAGATAGCAGACAATACGCTTAAAGATAGCAGACAATAGGCTCACCCTCTTGAGAACTGCAGCCTTGTAAAGGTTTGCTGACTTGCACGATCTGAATACCTCATACTCTATTTCTACAGCCAGAGAAATTGTGTCAGAGCTGAAGAAGGAAAGAAAACACAGGAAATTGGCTTGGAATTGAATGAGAACAAAGAAAGGTCCCTATAAAAGAGCTACATGTCAACACCACCAATGACAGAATGAGGATGTACAAAATACTGGTCATTCTACACCCTTCTTTTTTAGGCAGATCATATAATGTATATTCACACTAAATAAGCAATTTCAAAATCAGGTAACAGTAACTGACCAAGAAATGCAGAATTTCACACTCTTATACCCTCCAGAATGAACCTGTTGCTTGAATTTATTAACAAGATACTACTGACTTGAAAATGTAGTTTTTAGTGCTGTATTGTGCTGAGTTATCAATTCAGCTCACTTCAGTCACTCTGTAAGCAACTGAACTCAATATATAGCAGGCATTTTAGAGCTTGATGGGGCAAATATGTAAAATGCATAACTCAATACAACCAGGAGCATTCTGTGCTTTTATTTATAAATATATTATATATTTTAGAAAGTGTAACTCTTTGGTGTAAATGTGACTATCCAGTAAATAACCTTGCTCACATTTGCTTATTTTAGGCACAGTATAAAAAGGTGAAAAACTGATGTCAGTAATTTGGAGGGTGTGCCATCAGTGCTTCTTCTGTTACGTTCTGCTCATTCAGAACTAGCGTTAGCATTACATTTACATTCATGACATTTAGCAGACGCACTTATCCAGAGCGACTTACAAGGTTACTTGTATGTATTAATACCTGTGTGGGTGATTTGTCAAGGACTCCTGCAGAAGAGACAGGCAGTGCTCCCGTGCCTAATGAGTGTACATACACACACACACACACACACACACACACACACACACACACACACACACACACACAAAAACACACAAATAAGTAACGATTACAGACATTTAACAGCATAATTATTTGCTCTTTTTCCTTTCTATGACTGAATTGTCTCATAGCACTGTTCTATAAAAGCAATAAGCCACTTCAGGGGGTCAAGAAGCTGAATTTAAGACCAGCAATGCCTGGGGTCTGCCACTAGGAGGCAGTTCTCTTCCATCTCTTGCGCTGTCCCTGACAAACCAAGCTTTAACTCTTTTTCGCAAGGCTTTTGGATTGTTTAGTATGCAGTTCAACACTGTGAGCTTCAGGAAGTCTGTCCACTTTGATTTCAAGACCCCACAGACTTTATCCATTCCACTGGCAATATATTATTAAAACCGATTACATCATTAAAACCTTAATAAAACAAGTATAGTATTTTTACTTATATAAAAGAAGCCAGCCTTACAAAAGTGCTTTTTCCCCACAGCGATAGACCCCAAATGCAAGCTACCTTCGAGCTCTGACCCAACCAGAAATTAGTCACATAATAACCCTAATGCGACAATTTGCAGGCAATTTACAATTTCTCAATTCCTAGAAACTGAAAGTATCTGTGATGAAGAACAAAAAATTTAATAGTTTTAAAAGATATTAGTGTTCTAATACTTCTGTTCGGACACTCAGAAAGTATTCGTTCCACCACCTTGGTGCCAGGACAGAGAATACTCAGGACACTGTCTTCCATGTGTCCTGAGAGATGGTGGGTCCAGCCGGAGAAGAACGAAGGATTCCTGGTGCAAATTGGATTTTACCATTGCCATTAGTTAGGGAAGCTTTGTAGGCCAGCGTCAGGGCAGTGAAAGGTACGCAGCAGGAGAGGGACATGTGTAAATTCTGACGAGTCAAGCTGCTGCGTTGTGGATCAGTTGCAGGGGCCCGATAGCATGCATTAAAAGACCAGCCAGAAGTGAAATGCAGTAGTCAAGTCTTGACATGACAAGATCCTAACCAAGTACCTGGGTGTCCTCCCTAGAGAGAAATGGGTGAATTCTCAGAATGTTGCAGAGGAGAAAGAAATTTGCATGACCAGGTCAGGTTCGTAAAATGTGTCATGAAAGATAACTGGTCATCAACAGCTACACCCAGGCTATGCGCTTCTGTAGATGTAGTGATCAAGGAGTTCCAAAAGGAATTTGAGAGATCACTGTGACGACCTCTAGCTCCCAGAACGTAGACCAGTTCTGTCTTGCTTGGGTTGAGCATTAAGAGACTTTACCACAGGACTTCCACAGGAATCATGACTTATCAGCACGGGGTAGGAAGAGTCAGTATAAACTCAATTCTCAATCAGCCACAACACTGATCAGCTCATCTATAGCGGCATCTGTCAAGGAATGGGCTACATTAGGCTGCAACAGCCAGCTCTTGAAGGTGACGTGATAAAAACATAAAAAAATTAAATCTGTGCCACTTTGACCAAGGGTCAAATTCTCACGACTAGATGACTGGGTCAGAGCTTATCCAATGCATCAGTCTTGTGGGGGTTTTTTTCTGGTGTGCAGTGGTCAGTACCTAGCAAAAGTAATTCAAGAAAAGACGCAGGTGAACCAGCAACTGGGTCATGGACACCTAGGGTTCACTGATGCAATCCACAGAGGTCCCACCTAAAAGGGTCTACTGCTAATTTCTTGGTGCCAGATACCACAGGACAGCTTCAGAGGTCTTGTGAAGTCCATGCCTCGAACGGCACAAAGGGCACCTACTCAATATTAGGCGCCAATGTAATGGCTGTTCGGTGTACACAGAAAAAAAAAAAAAGCCAGAACCTGGAAAATGACTGAAATCACTGAGAAACTGCAGTGCTTATTTCATTACCCCACCTCCACATGTAATCCTAATCCTGTCTGGATCGCACACAAGACACAGAGATTCCACGTCTGTGTGTGTTGAGGATCATTTTAGAGAGGTCCCTAAAGTCAAATGACAGTTGCTTTGATCACTCAATTGAACGGTGACCTGCAAGTTGGCACCTGCTGGCCTCTGCTAGATTAAAACTGAACTGTCTGAGTCGTATTCTAGTGCGGCTCACTGGGAGCAGCTGCCAGAGGCTATTACCTTCACTGTGAGTCTGGGGATTCTCTGGCTGCTGGCCTCCTTTAATGGACAATCAGCATCTGAAAGCACACACACTCTACACAGTATAACATTCGCTTCCATATGTGGTAGTACAGCATGACATGGTTATTTGATGTGGACTGTAGCAGAGTATGTTTTCAAATATCATTTGAATATACTGAATTTAACATTTAAATATACTAAATTTTAAATATCATTTAAATATACTGAATTTATCATTTAAACATACTGAATTTTAAAAATCATCAAATTTATTGAATAAATATACTTAATTTGAATTATCTTTTCACAATTAGTTCTATTCAAAGTCATTTTAGAGCATTTCTATTGGTCCATTTATCATAGTATTCATATAGACACAAAATAAATAACTACTGTTAGATTCCGATTATGCCAAAAAAACAAACAAAAAATTATTACACCATATACATATTATAAAGGAATTTATACATAAACAGATATAACAGAATAATAAATAATAATTAAACCATAAAAAATAAAAGAATAAAAAATATCCTATATATCTATTCAACTCAATACATGCTCAACTGATTAACACCATTTTTTAACCCTGTGGACCTGAATCAATAAAGTTGTGGACTGATTGACAGGACTCTAGGACTCTAGATTGTGGCCAGATTCTATCTGTATCCAACATAAATGTTGAATATGGTTCTCTTGTCTTGTCTTGTCCTGACTCTGACTGAATATCTGAAAGACCAAACGAATGAAAACCTAACCTTTCACCAAGCTTTCATTTGAACCAGCAACCTGCTTGAATCATTCTGCTTCAAGAATTAGCACCAGGCTAAACACTACTCCCACAGTCCTCAAGTTAGTGTCACTCACACATCTTGTCTCAGCAGCATGAGTAACATCTAATTTGCAATGTTGTATTCTTCTGACTCCCACGCAGCTTAAGACAAGTGTCACATTAAGTCAGACCTGAACTGAACCTGTTGCTTGGGTCTGAATTTGAGTGGCAGTAAAATAATAAATCCTCGTACTCTTCAGTTGAGGCACACTCAGTGTAAAATGAGCACTACAGCACTTTGGGCAAAAGCTCTGGAGTTATGACTGAGATCTGCTGCTAAAAATGAACTCTGGCTGAGCTACAAGTCCACCTAGAGAATTTTGTACAAGAAATTTGCACAAAAAAGTTTTGCACAGTGACAACTCAACTGGGGATTTCAAGGATTGCACAAATCCTGTCAGATGTTGAATATGTGCAAACATCATGAAGTCAACGGCCTTTAGGTAAATAATGATACCAAATGAACAGGAGCAATGCGCAACATCCACCCTGGTCCTGGAGGTACCCTGCCCTGCACATTTTAGTGCTTTAGTACCCGATTCAACCAATCAGCTCATTGACAAACCCTCTCAGAGTTTCAGGGGGTGTGTAAAAACAGGAAGTGCACTAAACTGTGCTGGGCAGGGAGCCTCCAAGACCAGTGTTGAGAAACACTGATCTAGGCAACCACATCAGGCTGTTACACATTCTTCCAGTGTGGTGGGAAGCTTCTGAAATGGGCACATTTGGCTGAAAATCTGATTGGCTGAGCTGTGTTGTTGTTGTAAATAGCAGGATGTTTGCAGTTTAAGCCAATGAGCTGACAATCTACTGTCCTAACAACTACAACTAGGGTTAGAGAACCCAGCAGTTCCTCAGTTGATCATCACACTCCCTCCAGACGATCATGAGCGTTATGGTAACAACTCTGCAAGTACATAACAGACCACACTGATGAGCCAAAACATTAGAACCACCCACAGATGACGTGAATAGCCTTGATCGTTTTGGAACAACAGCGTGGGGATATACAATATATGTCCAAATGTTTGTAGACACCCCTTCTAATGAATGCATTTTCATCTGACATCCTGACCTTACCAATGTACTTGTTGATGAGCCCCACAGCAATGCTCCACTATCTAGTAGAGCTTTTTCTGAACAGCAGAGACAGTTACTCCAACAAAAGCAGAATAAACTCTCATTAATACCCTTGATTTCTGAAGAAATCATGAATATGCAGGTGTCCAAATACTTTTGTACATATGGTGTATGTTAATCTGGAATATTAATCCTCAAAGGTAACTGAACAATTAAGCTCTCATAGACAACTTGTTGGATGTGGGCAGAATGCCATGGTCTCCTAATTTCCCAAATCTGTATTCGATCATGCATATATGTGGGATAAGCTAGAACACACCCAGTCCATGGCAGTTCCAGCTTGTAAATTGCTGGACCTAAAGGGTCTGCTAATAAGATTCCACATGACACCTTCAGAGGTCTTGAAGAGTCAGCAGGTCGGAGTTTGTGAAGGACCAACAGCATTTTTAAGAAGGCATCGTGTTTTGGCTCATCTATATGTAACTTGTGTCTCCTACCAGCTTCAAGCACTGTGTTTGCCTCAAGTTGTATACACCACGGCTGGATCTCGAATGGCTCACTAATCTTTATGTGAACTATAAAATGTCTTCTTTTTTGGCTGCACTGTATGCCTGTAAATTGTGAAGATTGCCTAAATCAAAACAGCTTTTTTGAACATATTATGCACCATTTGGGGAGAGGAGCGGTTACTGTGAAAGCCGTCACACATCAGACAGTGCCCATAAATTCAAAACCATTGTTTTTAACACCAGTCATTTAATACCATTATTTAAAATTCCTCAGCCCATCCCAGTGCAAAGGTTTTTCTCTGGGTAAGGATGTTCTGCTTCTGGTGTTGGTTTCTCCCCCACAAAATAGTAAGAGGAGGCATATGGATGGTTGGGTGGAAGTTTTAAATTTAGCCACAGACCACAGACTTGGTCCTCTACTTTGGAAGGAGGTGGATACAAGTTACACGGTACCCCACATCCCATTCCAGTCTTTTGTGTTGTGTTCAGAACACTGTTGTTCGAGCATAACTCTCCTCTTCTTCCAATTATTGCGACACCCTCTAACGGAGCATAATACACTACTGATTGTATGTTAATGGATCTGAAAGTTCGAACAAAGTAAACAAAGATCCCCCCCCTTTACTAAAAATAAATGAAATTATTCATGAAAAAATGCAACACAGAACAATGGTAGAAAGTTCTCTCCATCAGTGGTGTACAGTTGCTTGGTAACTACTAGAGTTTTGATTTTCTTTAGATGCCGGAGATTTGCCACCACTTTCCTCGGACCCTGTCAGGTTGGGCTCAAGAAAACGGTCTGTGATGCAGGCCTACGTATTTGTTTCTTCTTCTAATTTTTATTTTATATAAAGCTATGGCTAAAGCTAATTGCAGCGTGCACGCTTGAGCTCCTCCACTTGTCCGCATTACACTTGACCTGCAGCGCTGTGCGTAGTTTGCCAAACATTGCCTCGCCTGTGATGTATTTTTTTTTCTTATATTAACCTATTGTAACCTAAATGCAGAATTAACATATGCAATAGCATTTGCATTTGCAGCAATCTGAGCATTTGCACCAGCTATTTAGTTTGTGTTGATTAGACTATAGTTTGTTTGATAGGCTATTATAGGCCTTTATTATTTAAAGAATATCCGATGTTATCTGGGTTCATTTTGCATGTAAATTATGATATTGTTGTTGGCCTATTGCAGTTTGATGATAGGATAATGCATAGCCTTATTGCCGTTTTTGCGCTTAATATAAAAATATTTCAGAATGTATTTTATTTTATATTCTTAAACCTTGTTAAATCATCTTAGACATCTGCCGATGTTTAGACCTGTGGATCATAAGTAGCATTGTTGGTGTTTTAATCATTTGGAGTTGCATTCTTAAATAACAGGCCTCTGCTTCTTCTTCCGTGTTGCACTGTTCATTAGCATCATTCTGAACAGATTTCACTCATTCAACTCAAAATTGTAGTTAAAGCTCAGTTTAACTCTCTACTTACTAAAAAAATGTTTAAAACGGGTTTAAAATAGGCTCGGGCGGGAGTTTACAGTGCGGGGCGGGCTCGGACAGAGCGGTCTTAGGTAGGGTCGGGCTGGATTTTTTTGACTGCTGAAACCTGTATAAGAACTACTTCACTGCTAAAAATAACTTGTATCCATGCTCTTACTTGCTATCTTACCTTTTAGATCTCACACTTTTTTTCTTTTTAAACCAAGAAACAAACACTGAGAAAGTTTTATTTTGATGGAAGCATACACACAGCATGGTGCAGGAATAAAAATGAGTTCATGGGCTCCAACTCATGCAGTTCTACACAATAGCTGAACATGCATGCCATATGTACCTTGCTGAGGTGTGCTACAATGGTGGAATACTAACCTGGTGGAACAAAAGACTCCTTTGGGCCACCTGACACCTGTGAATAAATACAAAAACAAACAGGCATGTAACAGACAGGCATATGAAAAAAGAAAAATCACAGTATCAAATGGTACAACGCACTTTTATGGTCTTCTATTGGAAATAAAGGACTAACCCAAGACAAAAACTAATGCGGTTGTGAATAAAGTCACTTGGAAAACTGAGATGCTTGGCTAATCCTGACTTTCCAGCTTTTTCCCCCCTTCCACCTCCCCCATGTGTCTGTTTGGCCTTCCTTATAAACTGCTGGACTGGAATAGGTTTAAGGCTGGTGGTGAGTTTCATTCTGAGCAAAAACTGTAGCCAACAGCTGGAAAACATATGTGTGTATGGGGGTGGGGTGTGAGTGTGTGTGAGAATGAGAGTGGAAAAATGAGATGGAGCAAGAGAGCGAAAAGAAAGGGGAAAGAATGCACCGAGATGTTGCTCAGGCCAAGCTAGAGGCTAACTGTTTGTGGCTGTTGGCATGTTGTGTATGCATGTAAATAAGCTTGTTATAGAACGGATATCTGCGGTTCCAATACTTGATTGGCTGAGTCGTGTTTAAAGCCATTGTAGCATACTTAATACACTGACCTCTGCAGTTTGTGCACCAAGTCACTACAACCGTTTGTTTAAACTGAGCCCCTGCAGATCCAATGAGCTAAACGACTCCTTTAATAAAACTCTGTTAGGCTGTGAAGTTTCCTGAGTGGTTCACAGGAACTGTGGTCTGTGGTCAACAGCATCAAATATAGGCTGTGTCTAAAATGGCTCTGCGATCCCAGTGTAGTGCACTATGTGAGGACTATAACATTTTGCCTTCTACATGCCTATAGTGGACTATGTGTAGGGCTGCCATGGTAACGTTTTTAGGTACGATATGTTGTCCCAAAAAGAAATATGTGCAATAAATAATATTATTGTAACAAGACCATTTAATGCCTCTGATATAATGATAATATAATAGCATAATAATGTGAGCCATTTTTAATTATTATTATATTCTGACACTGGTATTGGAACCAGTAAATATCGTAAATTAATTAAAATGAAATAAAATAAAACCCATTTTTTTAAACTATGTTGATATATGTGCTATATTAAGGTCCACAGCAATTATTATCTATTCGGTCCTGACCCTATACTGTATGATAAGTTGACATAATCATCAGATAATATAATAATAGTGACATGCCTAAACTATGGGCCTGTTTACACCGAGCGCTAATATGAGTTTGTGGTGATCTGATCAAGTTCAGTTTTTACTTCCACATAAAAAGTCACGTTTAAACAAACCCCAAAATGCACGGTGATCAGATAACCATGTAAACACGTTTTCTGTGATCAGATTCTGTCAGGCAATTGGAAATATGTTCCATTTCCGATTCCAACTACCTGATGGGATTGGAAATACGTCTCCCTTGCATGTAGTTGTGTGAGCTCGTGTGTGTTCTTGCTCATGCTTTTACCGGTAGATTAGATTACAGAGATTACTCCTTTGCAGTTTAAATAGTTTGTTGCATTGTCTGATCAAGCCATTACAGGAATGCAAGACCCATCTATTGCTCCACCGTGTTGTGGAATCCTCACGGTACCCCTAAATTGTCGACAGTCTCCTGGAGCAGGTCAATTTCGATGAGAAACAGTTGTGTTTTCACGCGGGAAAGTAAAATCAGATACCATCTGCTCAGGCTGGGGACGCACTTTATTGACAAAGTGTAAACACTTGGTCAGACCTCAAAAGGCTCATGTTTTTGCTTGAGACCAACGTAGTGGGGTATTGATAAGGGACATCTGAAACGATGCATGCACATGGGACCTAGAACACTGAAAAGCGAAAGAGGTGACCAGGTTTCACCTTGCGTAAACTCATCTGCTTCTTAAACAGATCGCCAAACTCTTTCTTGCGTTTCTCAGAGTCGTCCTCTGCATCGTCCTCCCAGTCTTCATCATACCTGAATACACAAACACACATTTTCATACATCGTCAGGAGACGGGGGTCACAACTATGTCCTATACACGTACAAAAGGACATGGACAAAAGTATTGGGACATCTGCTCATTCATTGTTTCTTCTAAAATCAAAGGTATTACGGATTAGTCAGGATGCTGAATCATCACCAGCCCACCTCATCCCTAACTCCTACTCATCCCAAAAGTATTAGATGGAGCACTCATCATTCCAGAGACAGACAGTTCTACTGCTCCACAGCTCAAAGCTGGGAGGCTTTATACCCCTCTAGCCCATGCCTCGCATTAGGCATGGTGTCAATAGGTTCATGTTTATCTGCTCCAGAGAGTCCTATTCTACTGGCAATACTTCTCTACAGGGGCTAGAAAAGCTGGGTGTGTGCGCATTTGCACATCAGTGCCAGCAATGAGTGGAACTTGATGTAGCAGAATGCTAAATACAGAAGGGGTGTCCACAAACATTTGGACATGTAGTGTATGTAGGATTATACTTTCAGTTTATAAAACACAGCTTCTCTTCAAAGTATTTTAAACACTAAAACCATTTTGTTGGTTCTAACACCGCAGGACAACCACACATGCGCGCACACACACACACACACACACACACAGCTGCTTCTCACTTTCAGTTGTCTTCATCAATAGAAAAAGGCCTATTCTCTCGCTCATTCAGACCAGTGACCCAATCCCATGACTCACAGAACCTCAACAGAGACCACCAACGGTGGGTGAACTGACCTCTCAAAGCCGTAGCCTTTCTTTCCCCCAGCGTAGAGTTTGGGGTCAAAACCAAACGGCCCTCTGGGTTCAGAGCTCTGCGCAGGGCCGGTTCTGGTGCTGAGGGCGGTGGCTCTCTCCAGCTGAGCACGGACTAATTTAGGGTTACGGCAGTAGTCGCAGGCGCTGGCACAGTTGGGCTTCTGGTCTCCAAAGAACTGTGAGATGGTGGCATGTCTGCATCTGCAGAGGTGGAGAACATTTAGAGAAAGGTCATGTCAGTGTAAAGCAGGTGTTAAATGAAAGTTACATGGACAAAGCTTACAATAGTGGTATTCCCACCCTATTGCTTTCTTCATCTGTCTGATTTAGTCATAGTTTAGGCCTTTTGCTGATTATGTCTGCTCAAGCCCCAGACTACTGGTTTTAAATCTCTAAAATATGTATTTTAATACAAAAAAGAGGCATCATGGAATAAGCCTTCATCAAATGCTATTGTCAATATATATTCATATATGAATGCTGTTTAATGCTCAGAGTTAATAATCAGATGCTCTAAACATGCCCTGCAGCCTGCTCAGAACTGCTAGGATGTGTCAGATTGACAGTGGCTTCGAAGCGACAATGTAAACAACCCAGATAAAGACAAAAAAGGATATCTAAAATGCTAGCTAACTGTGAAGACCTCAAATCATGAAGCCAGTGGTATCTATTATTATTATTATTATTAGCATGTCAAAGTGGTGACTCAGATTCATGTATGCATGAATTTTGCCATGCGCTTATGTCACAGCATGAAGC
The DNA here is from genome assembly GCF_030463535.1 of Salminus brasiliensis. Classification (NCBI taxonomy): domain Eukaryota; kingdom Metazoa; phylum Chordata; class Actinopteri; order Characiformes; family Bryconidae; genus Salminus; species Salminus brasiliensis. Next base: position 21,893,990 of record NC_132889.1, on the reverse strand, counting down.
TAATACTCAACCTTAAAAAAGCCGCAGTTACATTTCACCTCCTGCAAGTTCAGCACCATTTTAGGTGAAACGGAAATTTCCAGTAAAAAGCTGGAGAATAATTCCAGCTCCGTTGGTGCAGACATATTTGTTTAGAAATACAATGGTTAGAAGAGAATTATAATAATGAGTAGACTAGTCTTATCATACTGACTAGTTTTAGTCTGTTATTAAACTGGCAAGGGGTTTTAATGGACCCAAAAAACCTGAATCGATTTAAATCTGGTAGTGGTCCTTTGTCCTTTATATTGTGTCAAAATGTCATGATGAATGGACCATTAGAAAAGCTTTAAAATGACAGATTGAAATCTTCTTGAACTGACCTACATTTAAGGTTTAGAATCAAATCAAATCACGTTTATCGTCACATCACATTAACGCAGTTGTAAAGGTGAGTGAAAAAGGCGCAGAGTACCCCACGGTAGTAAAAACACAAATATATACAAAATAGAAATACAGAATACATACTGGATGCTGGATGAGACACCGGATAAGGTGTGAATTTAAGTGTAGTGTGAGTGGGGAGAAGTCTTTGGTGGGTGCAGTGTGACTGAGCAGGTGTCACTAAAGAAGGTTCCTTCTCCTGTAATGTTGCCATTTTGGAGATCTAAGATTTTTGAGTGTTCGCAACGACAAGATTGTTTGAGATCAAAAGATGAACTGGAATTTCAGCACTTATTTCCTGATGTTTACATGTTTAGATTTGACAAACAACTTAAAAGTAGTGTGGCCTTTCCCAGATGTTCTATGAGTAAAAGTGAGTAAAAGTGTAAAAGTGTAGGAACATATCACCAATTCTATCAAGCTGGTGACCCTCGGACATCTCTTTATATGACGTTTTTTCAGGTTTTTACAGAAGACTCTTTCAGTTGTTTCCCGTTTTGTGGGGTTTCTCCCTTCAATCTCGTCTTCGGGAGCTGAAATTCATGCTGAACTGGGGTAAGGTTTTCTGGTTAACCTAGCTAAGCCATTTTCACACTCAACTCGTTATGTGCTGCGCTCCCCACTCATGTCCACTCGAGCTGCCGGTTGGCTGCAACAGTGGGAGGTGCTTTCTGTAGCAAGGGAGTGTGAACAGGAAGGGATTTAAATTTAGATTTAGGCTAACTGAAACTCAGTATTAATCTCAACCCATCCCGCTATGTACAGCTCAGTGTGTGTTAAGAAACAGATAAAACTAGCCTTTCCTCCATGTTGGAGGGAACTACCAGACACACCCACTGCTCTTTTTTTGGCTGCCCTGAGCCTCTGCCAATGCACATTGCAAACAATTGAACTTTATATGACCCTCCTATGATGTCTGCTGCAGTGGACTCAGTTTACGGCTGAGATCCGTGAACCGAGAATCAAAGCATCTTAGATCAGATTGGATGGATTTCTCTATAAATTGGCAGACAAGGTTTCTATACACTTTTGAATTTATACTCCTGCTTCCATAACAAGTTACGTCATCACCAACGATGAGTGAGCTTGTTCCAGAGAGCAGGCATGCAAGCCTAAACCCTGACCCTACCACCACTGTGCTGGATCATGAGCTGACCCTTTCTTAATCTCCAATCTCTGGTCTTTCCATCACTTGAGGTTAGTCTTGGACTCATGATTCCTTAAGACTTCTGTGACGAGCATTTCTTTGCAAAATTCCTTCCGGCCTAATGAGCTGAGTGCTTTGGAACGGCCTCTATATTTCCACTCTCAAAGAATCTTGTTTTGAGGTTTGTCTTCAACACTTTCTGAGATCACCTGCTGGTTGTTCAACACATCTAGATGCGAGTATCAAGGAATGAAAGCTGAAATTCTGATCTACTGTCTAATATATGAATCTTTGGCTCCCGAACACAAATGTCACATGTGTAAAGCAAAAGCAAGAACAAAATAATTGGCCTTGCCATTACAATACTTTCCAAATGCCTGTCTGGCTGTTGCACCGAAAGAAGTTAAAGCACAGCTGTGTTTACTGTCACAAAGGTGGAACAAACTGGACTTTTTCTTTTTTTAGAACCACGAGTACAAAACGCTGCTGGTTAAAGTCCAGGTGCTCATCTATACCAAAACCTGGATGAAACCATTGAGAAACATAAAAATCATTTACAAGAAGTTCTGACCAGAGGAGGATGGGTCCCCCTTGTGAGTCTTGGCCCAAAAAGTTTTTTTCCTGAGAGGGTTTTCCTTCCCATTGCTGTCTTTGGCTTATGTTTTGTTGATCTATTGTCCCATCTTTTGATTCCTGTAAAGCTGCTTTGCGACCTCAGTTGTAAAAAGCATTATACAAATCTGAATCTGAATTAGAAAACATGTGTGTGTGCTAAAAACACTAGCTGTCAAGTTCAGTGTTCCTGAAACTATAGCAAACTTTAAGCTGGTTATAAATCTGGACAGTGCTGATTAGATCATTAGAATACAAGATAAGTATAATGAAGCAAATATCTTTTTACATTCACCTGTATTACCCTGCCTTGGAAAAATATGCTCTCTGGTGCTATGTTTACACAAATGTCGTGGAAGGGACGAGACAATATGGACGTCTAGACTTGAGCAACGAAGCACAATTTGACAGCACTAATCTGCTGAGGTTTCCATTGCAGTTACAGCTTCTACCACTGGGATAAAACCATGAGCTGATAAGAAAGGCCTGCTTTATTGACTCACGGCTGTGCAAATAGTGACACTTTATGGGTTAGATAACTTGGCTAATAAAACACTAAATGTTGAGGGCTGTGGTTGCTGGTTTAAATAACCATATTCTATTGCTATAATTAATGTTTATTGTGATAAAACACGCTTTTCTGAACATATTCCTCATCATCAGTATGACTGATCAACTGCAGCCTTTATGACAAAGAGTGTAATGAGCGTTGTTTAATGGGAGCACTGCAGTGTATTTTGAAAAGAAAAAAAATTTATGGTGTTTTTGAAAAATCGAAAACTGACGAGTGCTCGAGTGGTTCAGTGGAAAATGTCACTGCAACTACGACCAGAAGATGGTCGAATCCTGGTCATGCTGCTAGCTATTGGCACAGAGCGAGCACAACTGGCTTTGCTCTTTCCAGGGTGGGTAAATGGCTCCCTACGTCACTCGAGCCAATGCTGGCGTCTGATCAGAGCAGAATACACTGCACTTTCCTCAGAGCGTGTTGGCTGCCCGGTTGCATTGGCGGCAGTTTGGGAACAAGGTGGTGGTGGGGGGGAGCAGGCACTGGCTGGCTATGTACATCTCGCAGGAGTGTCTTCACCTTCCTAGTATCAGGGGCATTGCATGTGTTTGGGGAGAACATGTATGGGTTGGGTAATTGGTTATCCAAATTAAATCAAATCAGAAATAAAACTATTTCCCCCTTGTTATAAACACTTATACACAGAATAGAGCTGCACAACATTAGCCATTTTCTGTGATTTATATTCCGATATGTTCGACATGACCAAAAGTCAACGATCAAACATGACATGATATCAACAATGAACCTTATGTATCCAAGACTGGAGCAAAATATTAATATTAGGCAGGTATAATCTGCCTCTGGTAGATCTGGCATGGCAAATGAGAACAGTGCAAGTTTTACTTTTGTACCAAGCAGCAAAAAAAAAAAAGTTGCAGTATGATGTGTTTGATATAATTGATAAATATAATGCATAGAGTAACGTGAGCCATACAAACGTAATGTACTGCAAATGTATACCCAAGACCCATCAGGGTTGTCAAAGTATTTTGCACAACATTTCTATAGCTAGCTTACAGGCCAGAAGCTGATCTTCACCCCTCACAGTCAATGTGTTACTCCCAATTATACTGGACTACACAGCCAAAACAAAAGTAGCACTACACGGATTTCTGGTGTACAACACAATGAGTCACTGACCGATTACATAATCACTAGAACTGGGCGTATCACTCTTCTGTTTTACTGCTTCAGAGTTAAATAAAGACCTCAGTAAGCAAAGACCAAAAATCCATGAAAAAGAAAAAAAAAAGGTCTTACTCTTCCTACTATTCATGTCAGGACATCTGGTGTTAAGCATAGAAAGACAAGAACACAAGTAGCCCCTTACACACCCTCAACGAGCAGCACACTCCTCCCTACAGCACACACCAGTGGGTTTCAGGTTACAGCAGCGTCCGAAATAGCTGGTAGGGGGACTAGGCTCGGACTCGGCCTTGAATGGAAACAACATGAATACTGTAAATCTGGCTGTGCTCACACAAAAGGCCCTCTGTGTTCCACGTCTGTTCAGTGCTACACCAAGAACAGTGGTGCTATTAAATAATCCAGTCAGTGCCATTTTTTGCCATATGTTTTCTCCTAGCTTGTTCAGCCGATCTTCACGCTGCTGTGAAAGTTCATGTTAGGTTACAGTAAGCATGAGCAGAATGGAGAGCATCGTGTTTCTCTACCCAGAGTTCAATAAACTGTGGTTCTTCAACACTGGTGCTCCATGTTTAAATCCCATTTAATGGAGAGCCGGTTTTGATTAGACTGGTTTGTTTCATTCTGCTTCTTCTTACACAGTAGAAGCACCTGGCAACACTGCATGCAGCACTGTGCAAAAGTCAGAGACCATCCTCCATTCATTTAGTTCCCAGACCCAGATTATGCACAAGTATTGTAGACCACCAAACTGTCCGTCCATCTATCTTTATATCCGCTTCTTCCTGGTCATGGTCGCGGTGGTTCCAGAGCCTACACAGCAGGGGCGTTTCTACACTACTTGCTGTACTGGGACACACGTAGAATTTAGGAGGGGGGCAGCTGTGCCTCCTTGCTTGCCTAATAATATCACCAGTTAATAATAGCAATATAATAGTAATATTACAAACAGCAAAAACAACAATAAGAATAAGAAGAATGTTCGTAATATTTGTACTATTTTTTATTGTTATTATTAATAATAAGTAGAATGTGACAATTATTGTTATAATCCTATTATTATAATATATACACTATTATAATGCATCATATTTTTATTATAATAGTATTACTTTTACATAAATATGAATGAATATTTGAACTATAGCTAGAACTCTAGTTAGCTAGTTATATTGGCTATATCACAATGCCCATATTGCAAGCTTGTGCTATTAATGCCCCTTTTACCAGCTAGCATAAACAAAGCCTATGCTAACGTAACTGATGCCTTTGCTTGTTATTTATAGCATTCGCTTCAGTGATATAATTTGTTGTAGGTTATACAGTTATACGTGGCTCTAACCACAACATATAGCTATGAGCCATCATTACCTTGTATGATTACCATTACCAATACCTTAAATATTGGCAATTATACATTATTCAAAAGAACGCTGTTAACAGACTCTGGCTGAAAGCAACATTTTACTGAAGCGTGTGCGGATTCATTGCAGCCACCATCGAATAAACAGTGCACAAACCTTTCATCTTTGAGAGATATCTTCACTGTCACCTAAATAAATCCACAGGCACTTCTGTCCAGCCTTCTACTAAGAGAATACGGCTCAATGCTGTGGGTCTGAAAGGACGTGGAGCTGCTCAAAACTGCTCTAACTCAGAAAAAGAAAACAGCTACAGCAAAGAACACTTGCTAATCAAACTGCTGAAGCTGCTGGTGCTCTCAGAACAATGGACTGACCTCTGAGGCAGAGTCCAGACCTCAACATCATTAATGCATCCGCAGCTACTTGGAATGAGAGGCAGAAAATGCTGAACTATGGAGGTGTGGGAAAATGGAAAAAAATGGTTTTCCTGAAAACAAAGAAAGCTGGAATGAAAGGCAAGGGGTGGACAGTCTGAATAGGAAAACATCTGGCAGATGTTCAACAGAAGATTCAACAGAAGCCTCAACAACTAAATAGATAGATCTGCTCCATTATCTGATGCTGAAAAAGGAATAATTTGTAATTGTTATTCATCAGTAGTCCTGAAACTACAACTCTACATTGTTGTGCGTAACCAATACTGGAATAGACAGCACTGAAAAGGCAATGTGATGAGACATGCTGTAGTACTGCATGTAACACAGGCACTGTATGTTGCAGAGGTAATCCTTAGGGATCTTAAGATAAAACAGATAAAAAGTTCATTAAAATATTCTTTAAAAAAAAAAAAAAGAATTCTCCAAAAGATCTCAAGAAGTTCTCAAATATTCTCAGAAGTTCTCAGATCTTCTTAGGACACTAGTAATTATTTTCCTCCATTGAATATTGGAAAATTTGATGTTTTGCATTTTTTAGTTAAAAACAAAATGAAGGAAAACTGAACCAAACTAAACCTTTGAACCCAACTGAACAATGAATTCTCCTTCTGCAGAAACTAATAGTCCTTAAGATCTTTAAAAAAAAAAGTTTAATTCTGGTTTAATTTAATCCTGTTAAATTAAACCAGAATTCTAATAATTCAACTATTTAAACTGATCATTTTAGAGGCCTACCTATTGACATATCTCTTACCGTCTCAGGCAAGTGTGGGGCGATCATAATGTTAAGAAAATATTAAAGAAAATTTTTGAAGAAAATGTTTTTCTGCAAACAAAAACTTCATTAAATTCGTAAGATGATGTTTGAAGTATATCTGATCAAATCATTGATCTTAACTTTTTTCTTAAAGCGTAAATGTAAGAAAAAAAAAAAAAAAAAAAAAAAAAGTACATCTGAGAAGACTTTCTTTCTTAAGACACTTTTGTGAATCCAGCTAGCAGGAGCGCCACTCCCTAACAGTACTAAGGTGTGCCTGGATCCTCTGCAGTCCTGGTTTCAACAACAACAAAAAAACCTGAGGGCAAGGTTTGAGTTTTAGGAGATAAAGGGAAAAGCTAGCTTGTGCTTTGCGTTTGTCTCGGCCTTTGAAATGCGGATGTCCCCCTTCTGTGTGATGAAAATTCCCTTACCTAATCCTGAGTTGTGCAACACACACACACACACACACACATACACACATACACACATACACACATACACACATACACACATACACACATACACACACTCCCCTGCTTTAATACATGACGACCCATCCCACAGAGCCACAAACAGAAACACACCATGCTCAAGTACTGCCAGACTACTTTATGAAAGGGACTGGGGGAGGTGGGAGGGGAAGGGAGGGGAGGAGGGGAGGAGAAAAAGGAGTTCCCACAGAGTGATCGAAGGAGAGGAGATGAGGGCAGTCCAGTTGAGACAAAAGGGGTGTGTGTGGGGGAGAGGGAGGTAAACACAGAGAGAGCGAGAGAGAGCGAGAGCACGCGAGAGAGACTTTCAGACCTGCAGACAGTCTTTTACAGCGAGCACAAAGTTGAAATTGCTACACAGGAAGAGGCAAAGGGTAGGTGCAAAACCGCACTGCTGGAAGATACAAGTCGCCTGTATCTTAAGCTGTTCGTCATCCAGTACAGGCTGGAGATCTCTCTCTCTCTCTCTCTCTCACACACACACACACACACACACACACACACACACACACACACACACACACACACACACACAAAAAGAAACTGTCCAACCGAGAAAGAAGCAAGAGTGTGACCAACACTTGGAGCGCAGCCTGGACAGCACAAACTGAACCAGACAACTAAAGGACAGTTAACTGTGCAGAGCTTCCGAACACACTAAACTGGAAAAGCTGTGGCAGAAGCCGGGCCTGAACCAGAGCTAGAAGAACTGAGGTGAGGTGAACAAGACGGCACCAAAACAAGACAAGACCGGGCCAGCAGTCCAAACACAGCGTTCCTGGTTCCTGAAACTCCAGAGAGTTCGGAGGAGGTCGTTCTGCAGAAGACAGGCTGTCAGACTGCTGCTGATTCAGCATTCCCAAAACTTACACTAGGAGAACTGGAGAGCAGGGAACAGCCCCTCAGGTAAGAGAGCGCTTCTCATCCTGTATCCATACAAACTGGTTAGGTTAGCTGAGGCTAAAGTCACACCTATGTCAAACATTTCAGTGCTTGGTGTGTGTGTGTGTGTGTGTGTGTGTGTGTGTGTGTGTGTGTGTGTGTGTGTGTGTGTATGTGTGTGTGTGTGTGAACCCGGAGAAAAAAAAAAAACAACAACTGCGCACTTCATTTTACAACCCAGAGCACATTCACATAACGAAGCATGCCATTTCCATGAGCAACGGGCATGGAATCTTGTTGTCTCGAACCATGTTGTTGTGGCCTTGCTGAGCGGCACTCTCCCTCTCGCGCTGCATGTGACTCCAATGCAAATCAACTTTAATCTGTCGTCCACAACTAGGCCGTTGCGCTGTTATCTAAAGTCCACTGCCCGTGCGCTGTTCAAACACACTGGAGCTGGAAAGAATAGACTTAGGAAACAACAAAGGGTGCGGCAGCTCGGACACAAGCGCAAAAACAATGCTACGAAGTCAAAAGACTGGGATCTGTTTAACAGCTACATGTCAAATGTTTTACGCTGCAAAAAAAAAAAAAAAAAGTGAAGAAGTTGTTCGCAATGAGTACATTAGAGAAAAAAAAGCTATCTGACACCATCTGTCATCTACAGAGTGTGAAGAGAGAACCTCACTCACTCAACCACACCAGTCGTTTGGGTATGATCAGCTAAAACACGCTCAATCCCCAGTTCTGCAATACCTGGATTAAGGCTGATTAGATCCCTTCTAGGACTTTTCCCTACATTCAAGTCTGGATCACTATATAGAGAACTATAATGTGGAACAGATTTCTTGAGGGTAGTAAATTAACTTGGTCACTACCTTACAGCTTTACTAATTACTGTGCAAGAGCACTACTCGACCCCTAAAAAAAAAACAGACTGGCTAACTACAAAGCCAATTAGCTAACTACTAGACCACAAAAAACAGGGTAGCTAACTACAAAGCCAATTAGCTAACTACTCGACCACAAAAAACAGGGTAGCTAACTACAAAGCCAATTAGCTAACTACTAGACCACAAAAAAAAAACACGCTAGCTGGCTACAAGCCATTTAGCTAACTACTCAACCACAAACAACAGGCTAGCTGACTGTATAGCCAATTATCTAACTAATCAACTACAAAAACACCTTGCATCTTGACTACAAAGCTAATTAGCTAACTACTCAACCACAAAAAAACAGACTGGCTAACTACAAAGCCAATTACCTAACTACTTGACCCCTAAAAAAACAGACTGGTTAACTACAAAGCCAATTAGCTAACTACTTGACCCCTAAAAAAACAGACTGGCTAACTACAAAGCCAATTAGCTAACTACTTGACCACAAAAGAACAGGATGGCTAACTACAAAGTCAATTACCCAACTACTTGACCCCTAAAAAAAACAGACTGGCTAACTACAAAGTCAATTAGCTAACTAACAGACTACAAAAACACCTTGCATCTTGACTACAAAGCCAATTAGCTAACTAACTGGCCTAACTTGCTAGCTGCCTACAAAGGTAAAGGTGCACGTATTCGTCACTGTACAGTGTGGACTGTACAGCGAAATGTGTCCTCCGCATTTAACCCATCTGGTAGTGAACACATACTCACACACACACACACACGTGTTAGGGGCAGTGAGTACACACACACACCCAGAGCGGTGGGCAGCCAACTCCAGCGCCCGGGGAGCAGAGAGGGTAAAGGGCCTTGCTCAAGGGCCCAACAGTGGCAGCTTGCCGAGCCCGGGAATCGAACCCACAACCCTGTTATCGATATCCCGGCGCTCTAACCGCTGAGCCACCACTGCCCAAAGAAGGTTAGCTTACTGTTCAGCTAGTAATAACCTGCAAGCGGACTACAAAAATCAGTTAACTAACCATCAGACTCTAGCTGGCTACAAACAATTGCTAAACTACTAAACTAAACTACTACTAAAACTTGCCGGCTGACTGCAAAGCCAACAAGCTAACTATCTAGCTGACGAAAACTTGCCAGTTATCCACCGATGACCTAACAGAAGCTGTACAGTCTGGGGCAAACAGGGAGTTTAAATACGAGGAACAGAACGTAGGTCTACAAGCCCTGTTTGCCTGCAAGCTGTGGTAGCGCTACTTCAAAAGTAAGGAGTGTCCTTCTGTGGGAATAAAATTAAAAGCTGCAATTTTTTAGTCAACCCTCTTCAGCAGACTAAGCAGCCCCACCCAGAGCTATATATCCTTGTGGCGCAAACTCAGCCCTAACCCCACCATAAGCAACGCTGGATCTGTAGGTTTGATGACAGGTCCAAACCGTTTTAACAACCAGTTCCTCTTTTCTCCTGCTGAACTCGTACATCTGCGCAGCCATGCAGACAAGCCACATGGTTTCTAGGCACCAAGCCCTGTGCTCTCCATGCACTGCTATGTGGCAGGCAGGTTTATTTTTGTGGTTGCAAGTTGCAACTGATAATAACCTCCCCCACCCTCCAAGAGGAACGCCAAGTTGAGACCTACGCCATGCCTGGATATCCACAGACTCCCTTCCATACTAAAACTACCACTCCACGTGGAAACTCCTACTGTTGGTGTATTCGCTCTGTTTTGGGAGTGGCATGAGAACTGCAGGGGCAAAGTATACAGTTACAACTATTCGGCTCGATATCACGTCTGCGATACGACAAACAATTAGGGCCATCAGAATGATTTGATTTAACTTTGACTCAATAAAATAAAAATGGACCATCAGTAAACTGCCAGTGACTATTCTGCAATTTGTAAGATGATGCACATGTTAAATCTGTTTGTTATTGTGTCCTATATTAGTGAGAATACTGGTGCTATTGCTATTTTTTTTATTTATTGGCCAAAGCCTTGAAAATTGTTAGATGACGTGATAACTAATATAACTTATTAGTAGTATTACTGCTACAAATGAAAAGTGAGCCATTCTTTTTGAACGTTACTTTGTAATACACTAATAGTGGCAGTCCTATCTATAATATATTAAAACTTATTATTCCTGTAATATATATATATATATATGTAATGTATATCGCTGCTGTCCACTGAAAAACATGCATGTCCGTTTTTAGTTTTACCATGGTTTGAACTCTGTAGCTGTTCAGTACACTGTGTAAATAATTATGGATGAACAGACCAACAGAAATGCTCTAAATTACTTGGATTATTAAGTTGATTTTGCATTGACTTTCATAAAACAAACTACAAAGTCAATTAGCCAACCACTCGACCCCCAAAAAAGCAGGGTAGCTAACTACAAAGCCAATTAGCTAACTAACTGGCCTAACTTTCTAGCTGCCTACAAAGAAGGTTAGCTTACTGTTCAGCTAGCAATAACCTGCAAGCGGACTACCCTGTAAATAAGTCTGATGTAGTGGAGTGTATATCGCTGCTGTCCAATGAAAAACATGTATGTCCGTTTTTAGTTTTCTCCATGGTTTGAACTCTGTAGCTGTTCAGTACACTGTGTAAATAATTATGGATGAATAGACCAACAGAAATGCTCTAAATTACTTTGATTATTACATTTTTGCATTGACTTTCATAAAACAAACAAACAAACAAACAATAAAACCCCCACATTTTTGCTTTCTCCTGTAAAGTCACCATTTTGGAGACAGGTTTTTCATTGGACAGCGACGAGATATACATATATAGTATACGCTTATTGACAGCTCTTCTTTACATTGTGTCCAAATGTTATGATAAACAGACCAATAGAATATAAATCAGAAAAATCATAATAAAGAACCATTTTGGTGATATTTTGAGTAAAACAGATTACAGCACAGTAACAAAAGGACTAATTTAATCCTAATACATTAACATTTGCAGAATTCCATATGTAAAAACGAGTTACGTGTTTGCCGCAGGAACTCACAACACAAACGTTACAAATGGAAACATTGAATCAAACATAGGATTCATCTTCATAAAGTGAAAGGCGCTGGTAAACAGATGGTGTGACTTGCATTATTTTGGCCAAAAGGATGAACGCTCTGATTCATCAAAACACCCACAGGAACAGTCGGTCATCGGGAACATTACACATTGGTCTGGATGCTCACAGCACACAAACACCCATTCGTTTGGAATCTGTTAAAAGGTCTCATTTAAATATTGCAACCCAGTAAGTAGTCAGTATTGCTAAGATCGGCTCTGCAAGGCCCTTTCAGATACCCACATCAGAAATGCCTCTACTGCATTGACCACATCACTGTGTCCGTTCATTATCGACAGCTCTGACCAGCTAACAGAATGGATGCCAAGCAGGAGACACTCGACATCCTCCAAAAGATCTGGACCAAGCTGCAGGGCCTACCTCAAGGAAACACCTACGAGCTAGTGGGGTTCCTCATCCTCCTCCTCTTCATCTGTAAGCATATGCTTCATTCTTAAATTGCCTTTCTGTCCTTTAACTAGGCTCTGTGTGTGTGTGTGTGTAGGGATATATAAGCTAAATTTAAAGAGACTATTTTAATTTAGTTACAGGGCAGAAATTGCAAGTATGCATTCCAGGGTAGCCGCAAAGGAGGTCCTTACACATAATCCATAATTACACAAGCTGTTCTAAACACTGATTTGAAAAACACAGCCAGAATTCCCAACAGACCCCGAAAGGAAGTAAAGGTCTTACTTAAAATCCAGGCAGGTCATTTTTTTTTTAAACTGTATTCATTTCTATAGGTCACATGACCACAAACTCACTGATGAAATGCTTTCTTCAAAAAATACAGCAAAGAATGATGCGAAATAATAATGCCAAACATCACTGGTGTTTTTAAGCAGTTCTTCATAGGGATGTAAAAAAAATATTGTGTTGCAATACTGTATTAATTCTCAAAAACACAGTATTGGAATTTAATTAGATCGTATGCAAAGCTTGGTGGCAGAAAAAAAATATCGGCACAATATTGTTGTTTACAGTATTGCAATATATTCCATAACATCGCCAGGTTCTTGCCAATACACAGTCCTTTTTCTTCAGCCTAGCTCATTTATCAATCCTCTAATCAAGTGACATTTTTACATTTCATACTTCAAGGAGAGCAACATATACAGCTAAAACTGGCTGCAAAAAATTGGATGCTAGTGTGGCTGCGATGCCAAGTTCTAATAGCGCCCCCTTATGGAGAATATTTAGTCTGCTACATAAGAGAGGGAGTCAGAAACGAGCACAGTTACTAAATGGTCTTTCAATAGATCGTAGATATCGTTTTCATCGTTTTCAAATTGTTAGATATTTGAACCTACACAACCTCACGCCATTTAAACTCATCCAGTAGTCCATCATATGATCATATGATCTGGGCACTTACTTGCTTAAAAAAGGCCCAGATGTGGTTTTATACACCCATTTACAACCCCATCTGGCAAGGCACCACAGTGGCTTTTACATAACCAACATGCTTAGCTAATATTAGCTATTTTTCATGTAACCGTTCCAGCCAGTGCGAGTCTTACCGAATAGTGCTGCTATCAATGCAATGAGCCTGGCTAGCTTCTAGGATAGGGGTCGATAGCGACACATTTCACGGTTAATCCAGTTTAGCCTTTCCGATTATCACTCGGTCCTCCAACACTTTGGATGAGAAACGACAGGTACGGAGAGTGTGAAGTGCAGGCCGTCTTATCTTTTGAAATCTTTAAGACTGGCCTGCATGTAAACCACCTACATGACTTTCAGCCTTTAGTCACAACTGCGCAAATGCAAGCTCCCTAGCACAGGGTTTAACTACATAGCATACTGGGAAAAGTGTACTGGAATACCAAGTGACCACAATTCCTCACTTTCTTAAAGCAGCATTCTTGCTCCTGGGCTCCCCCTACAGGCGTTTTTAGCCACTAAGAAAGGATAAGCTTTACACATGCATTTGCAGACAGGCTAAGAGATTCAGAACAGTCACTGAAAGTGAATGAATCATGTGACATGATGCAGTGGAGTGATAGTCCAGGATTTTACACATATGAGTACGCGGTTCTGCTTTTAACAAGTCATTGTAGCATCACAGTGGTTTTAAGGATGTTCATTTTAGGTAAAAATGCCAGATACTGTTGCTTTAAAACCACCTTGAATTAGAGTTTACAGTACATCTTCTACACCACTCCAGCTGTTTAACGGCCAAATATTTCAGACACTTAAAAAAAAAACACTTAAAGTCTTGTATGCTTGTATGCTTTCTGCCAGCTAGACCACAGACTCCACCAGAATCCGCCTCAAATCACACAAACCATCTGTGCTCATTCAAGCCTTGTTTTTCCCCATGGTTCCAAAAGCTTGGTAGCCTTGCTAGCCTGCCTATTTGAGACAGATAAAAACATCCAACACGAGATCCAACTGATCCAATTGGTGTCTTCTCTTTCAGTGACGTTCCTGGGCATGGTGGTGTTTGCCTGTGCACAGTGCTGCTGCAGCTGCGGAAGACACCAAAGAAATAAGGACTCCGTGATCTGAACACTCAGTACGGTTCAACCAGCTGATTTTGGCCTCCTGGAAGCATGGAGGACTACCAGAGAGGAAGGGAGGAGGAGAGAAGCAGGACAGAATTTGGGGTTTTGGGCAATCAGTGTTATGCATCCGTTCTCCCGTCATGCCTGCCACCCTGAGACACTTACGCACAATTCCAGAAAGCATCTTGGGAGGACAGCAAGGCAAGACTTCCACCTATAGTATATTATACATACGTCTATTGGAAATATCGCTTCTGTTTGCATCTACATGTTACGGACTACAAGACACACATCTGCTTGTGGACAGGTCAGAAGCAAAAACGACCACTAACCACTTCTTATTTTACACAACACGTCAGCAGCGAACACGAAGTGGAGACTACGTAGCAGAAGTGGTTGTCATGGTTTGTTCAGTGTGTTGATGACACATTCTGCTCATTTCTGAAGACGTGCACAACATCTGACAACCAACACAGCATATGCGGGGCAGCCGCTGCGCATACATACCCATAGTTCAAATCGCGTTTAAGTGTGCCTTAGGAAATTCCATTCAAATGATCCAGTCATGTGTTAGCACACCACCTTAAAGCCCCTCAGGCCCCACCATTCACCTTGGGTTTACAGAGGGGATTTGTCCTGTATAGCTCTGTACGCTCTTCAAAACAAAGGAGTCACAAAGGGTTCCTTGAGCGATGCCATAAAAGAACCAAATTTGACACATTCTGTAAACAGAGCTGTGAGTGTGAAGAACCTTTTAAAAAGTTTAATGAGTTGATGCAAAGGTTCTTTATTAAATTAAATGCTGACATTCAAATTTCCTTTCCAAAAAGTGGTTCTTTGTGCGTTATAAAACTTGGTAGCACCTTTATTTTTATTTGTTTTTTATTTTATGTGTAGTATTAAGTGATGGATCTGCAATTATGGTCTTTCAGAACACATGGTAGTTCAGGTCTATTCAGCTCATGAAAAGTCTTGCAGAAATATTATACAGTAATATTATACAAAACTGAAAACGTGTGTGTGTGTGGGGGGGGGCGATGGGGTGGTTGTGTGGAGTGTCAATGCTATGCAAAAGTAACTGGAAACAACGCAGGAAAGGATAGAGCGAATCATTTCTAATTGCCAGTGGGATCTCAAAGTATTTTTTCTGTGTATTTATTTATATATGTGTTGCTTATAATAAATACTACCATGTTTATAACCATGCAAAAAAACTCTATAATTTTACTGGACATGGAAATAATCTTAACTTTCGAAGGAGGCCAAGTCACTGTGGATCATTTCTATAGATCCATTCTTCATGACATACACAAATGTTAAGCACAGCTGCCAGATTCACATTATTTCAAAAAGTTAAACACAGCAAAAATGTAGATACTTTTGTGACGTTGATGAAAGTAGGTAAACTACAGGACAGGCTTGTATTACAACTACAACGACAAATTACAAATTACACTAGAATATATATAAATATATATAATTTGACTGGTCAGTTTCGTGCTTGAGTGTGGTCATACTAGTTAATGTAAAACATCAGTCGATCACACAGATTCTAACCTCCGTTTGTATGAAGTAGAATGTGTAGAAGTTTATTCAAGCAAACCCAAGACAGGGTCTCAAATCTTATAAGCAGCACAGCCGGTGTAAGTGTTTACATGGTGTTCCTTTGACATGCAAATGGATCTGAAACCCATGATAGTCTGTAAATAGTGTGTCACTAAAGGTGAAACCAGTGTGTTATTCTCTGGATTCATGCACAGAGGGAGTGTACCTTAAAATGCCAGTTCATAAATACCAGCCACCTGTGTAGTCAGCCAGCAATATCATACAGATACAGAAATATTTGGTATAAAAGTACATTAAAATGTCTCATTTAACATAGACTGGTCACTAAAGTCTATGAATTTATAGCTTCTAAAAAAGAAAACATGCTTTGTCTACTCTGTAAACAAACCTGTACTCTTGTATACTTAACCTTGGCATTCTCGTTTGTTTATTCATGACTGGACGACCAACCCATTGAGAAACTAAGAATCTTCGGTTCTGTTTATGCTTTTTAAACTGTGTGCCTAAATAAAGAACTCACATGTGTGCGTTTCATACAATCTTACCCCTCTTGTTCGCAAAAGTTCACCATGGCCTCAAAGTCCAAAATAGGAGCTTTGTCCTGCTCTTTCTCTGAACCTCGCTTCTCCTAAAAGAGAGACGGCCATCATGAAACACATTCAGCACACATTCCACACAACTACCTTCAGCTCATAACTGCCAGTGGCATCTAAACTATGAGTCTTAAGCATGTGTTAACATTTCCTCCAAGTACTGGGCATACATTTGGGACACACTCGCTGTCCTCAAGTCCAATTCAGCATATTTAGGTCAGAAATGGTCACTGTCCAAAGCGTTTACTACCTCCAATCTCCCAAAATGATATTACATGAAACAGACTGAGGCATAGTTTTAATATTGGCCTAAGATTAACCTTTAAAAGACTAAATTAAATTAATGGTGAAGAAGTACTTGTTTATTTATTTTAGCTATTTTATTACATCTCAAACGTGGGTTCACTGATTATTTTGGACAGTAAAAAATATATATTTCTGATCTGTAATAGACCCTTGGTTCCCATTCTCAGCACTGGGGGGAAAAACACTAAACACCCCATTCCAATCTTAACAAAAATAAGCTGTCCCTAACTGAAGTATAAAATTAAAACTGAAAGCAGGAGAACCATTCTTGACTGTTTCACAGCGCTTTTAGACGATTTTGGTAAAGAAGATTTTGACAGGAACACACCTCCTATAGATCCTATAGGACCTTCACATCTAGATTTTGATCTAGACAGAACAGAGAGTGACCAAGACCCTTTTACAGCTGGTCACTTCATGTGTCTTGAGTATCAGGATGATATCTGGATAAGGCCATTTCACACAAAAATCCAAACACACCCAAAACTCATTTAAACCAGATACTAATCTGATCACTCAGATTCACTCACTTCAGGAGGTGGTCTGAGACGCATGTGAGCCACGTAATGGCAGTGTAAACACATCCGCCTCTCCAAGAAACATTTGACAACCAAAACCCCTCCCAGTACAACCCTAACACCAGAAATAATTGTAATGCAAATTCGCTCATTGCACATTCCATACCACGATCTTCCGATTTCAGTCTGACTAATCTGAGACATATTTGACTACTGAGTGTAAATGCATGTGTGTAAAATATTATCAGGACACAAGATACTAGATGTGTCAGACACTAGTCACATGATGCCTAGATACTATCCAGATGCAAAACGTATGTTAGTTATGCCAGGTGTAAACAGGCCCTAAGTGAACACTCTCAAAACAGAATTTCAACTGGACTGGGGGAGGAGAACTAATTTAATTAAAGTTACTAAAAAACAGATTATTACATTTTAGAGGCAAACAATGACTGTAAATAGAGAAAGACAGCACTCTTGGTGGCCCCTTAATATTTAAGTTTATTATATGGTTCTAATATTACAAATTTTAATATAACAAAATTAAACACTCTGTTTGGATATGATAAGTTATTATTATTTAAAATAAAACCATTATTAAATCCTTAGAAGAGACTCCACCTATACAAACACAGGTTAGCTTTGACTTAAGCAAACAACATTGCTATATTGTGACACAGCTGAACACTAACATTACTGATCTATGAAGACAGTCCCTGAGACTGAGAGCTTTAGGTCACACCCTTATTTGATGCAGAACACACAGTCATTGACACTTTCTTTTCTTTTCTTTTTTTTTTTTTTATCAACAACAACAAAAAACAAAAAAACAAAAAACAAAGAGATGCTATCAGAGAGACAGCAGAAACTTTAGGAATGACCATATAAAGCATTGGTACTCACCAGTGTATAGAGGAATACACTGGTGAGCTCAGCAACACCTGAAAGACCACAGAAGAGAACTAAAGTAGATGACTGAAGTACCTGTTTGCGAGCGAGCTCTTTGCGGATCAGGAAGTTGAGCTGGTCTCGGTCTTTGCGAGAGTAGTAAATGCGACACGAAGAGGGAAGGCCATCACGTCCGGCACGACCCGATTCCTGATAGTAACTGGCCAGGGACTTAGCCAAGTTCCAGTGAGCTACGAACCTATCAGACACAATGGCATTAAGGATATCTATAAACATGTTCACAAAAATACATAAATACTTTTAAATACATACTTTTGCATTCTTTAAATATAACTACTGTAGTACTAATGTTTCTTTATTATACGTATTAAAATGTAACTGAAGTACTGAATATCTGAAGTACTAAATATTCAATTATTGTACTTTGTAAATTTAAATGAAGTACTGAATAATCATTTATTATGCACATATTAAAAATAACTGAAGTACTAAATCAATTATTACACTTAAATACTGAATATTTATTTAGTAAAGTTATGAAATATAATTGAAGTACTAAATATTCAATTAGTATATGGCTGCATGTTTACCTCAGCACAGACCTTTCTATAATATTTATTAAAATGCGTGCATTTTTTCCCCTATGGTTATAGTTACTTAAACCAGTGGTCTGAATCTAATTTAACCAGAACACTGTTGCACTCTTGCACTGAAATACTGTAGAACTCCTAAGTCATGTTTCCCCATATGGTAAGAACGAGAACTTCCCAGGGCTGGTAGCTTGGCTCTGATATCACACACAGCAGCTACCAAACACACAGAAAGCAGGTCATTATTCATTTTAGAGATGCTGTAGAAAGCATTTCTCCAGTATGTGAAGTTGTTCTTTCATATATAAATAGTAAGTATGTGACTTTTCACACGCCCACTAACACCCTGTCATTTTTTCTCAGAATAAAACACGTCGATGGTAGGCTTGTGTAAAAACAAACACAACACAACAACACAAAGATGAGCTCTGCTCTGATTGGCTAATTTATGTCATGTAGCATATCATTGCTTTGTTCAAGCTCCCCTTTGTGCAGACACTAGCAAAGGTAAAGCCACAGTAATGAGGCCTGGTTAACGTAGCCACCTTTGTTCCCATAACTAGCTCAGTCTGGATTTTCAGCGTCACCATTTTTCATTTTTCATCCGTTTTCTATTCTGGGGCACCTTTAAATAAACAACTTTGACAGCTCTTACACAGCTCAGTTATTCTAAACAAGGTGCTATGCATACTTTCTGCCATAGTCACCTGCATGTTTATTAAATGTTTCCATTAATTGAGAGTGGCCATGACTACGCAAATGTGACATAAATCAATCATTGTACATCCTTAGCTGAAGAACTGTACTTTGTCTATTAGTTAGGCAGCAACGTAATAATTATTCATTCGCAGCCAGAAAAGTCTGTATCAGTCCAATGTTTGGTCTGTAGGCCAAACATACTGCCTTGTGGTAGGACAAATGTTTGGTAGGAGAAAGTTTATTAATGACCTGACGTTGGCCTTGTCTACACCCATTCCGAAGCTGATAGTAGCAACAATGACAGGAACTTTCCCTGCCATCCAGTCAGCCTGTGACTCAGTGCGATCACCTGCCTTCAGCCCTATTCACAGAGACAGAACACATCAAAACAACGTTTCAACTGTCCTACTATCCATCCAGTGAGAAAGAGTAAGGGTAAAGGCTTTAGATAAAAACATGCTGGCTCACCTGCATGGTATGGCTTAGCCACGATCCCGAGCTTAGTCAGTCTATGAGCAACGTCCTCGCAGCTCTCTCGCGTGCGACAGTACACAATTCCACAACCCTACAACATGGAATACATCACATAAACACCAAGTTACAAAGAAGCCATATGTGCAGACACCTTCTCATCCCATATTTTTCCTAAAATCAAGAGCATTAAGACAGAGTTTAACTGATGGACGTGTACTGATTTATTTTCACCCTAATCTTTCTTTTCTTATTTGCTGCCTATATTCTATATACTGCCAATTTCACCCTAGCACTAGCAATGCTCCCAACACTTGGATGGTATAGACTTAACACCTGTCTCCTCTGATACATGTAAAGCCATCCATTGCCAGGCAGCCGACACACTCTGAGGAAAGCTCCACTGCACCAGCTAACAGACGCTGTGTCTGCCAACATCCCTTTAAGATAATGCAAGGAGACAGCATGGCCAATTGTGCCCTCTTGGACTCGCTCGGGCTACTGATGGCAAAGCAGCATGGCTCCGGATGCGAACTTGCGACCCCCGGGCCATAGTGAGTGGTAGTGCATTAGACTGCAGAGCCAGCAGTCTATCTTCACGCCCCTCGTCTGTGTCATTTAAATAGCAGCGGCGCTTGTGAATATATCTACGCGGATGGGCTTAGTGGTCTCAGAATGAGGTGTGTTCAGGTAAATTTCTGATATTGCTATCTTGGCAACAGAAAACACAGGTACAACACTGACTGAAAACAACCTAGGCAGACGTCAACAGTCAGACGTTTATTGCTATCTTGGCAGTGAACTACGTGCCCAATGCATGTACACCCCCGCTTGTTACGCACACATGGACGAGCAGCAGTGCACAAACCCATAGCACGTACCAGTTGGCAGCTATGGGTTTAGCAACTTTTACATCAACAATAAACAGAATACAAAATAAAACAACATTATTCTAGAGGTGAGGCCTCCTCCGCTTTAGCACGCCTTCCTATACTGTTGAAATAGCAATCCACACCCTAAATCAAGCTGCGCGGTGAATAGCTGACGGTTCGCCTGAAGACCGCTAAAAAAAAGGGGCCTGTATGTTCACAGGTGAATGTCTGAGTCAGTAATAAAGGCACCCTTAAAGAAGCTGAATTTACTAAATTCAGAGGGATGTGTGTGTGTATGATCCTATCCTACATAGAAAGCTATAGTGATATGAATAATCATGCTGAATGCTTTGGTTAAATGTATGTAAATGTCTGATTTCAACAGAGCAAGGTGTTCTGTTACAGGGAAATATGCAGTGCCACCATGTGGCCAAATAATGAATTTCATTTTTTTGTGATTTCTTTTTGTGATATTCGGTATTATCATTCGTATTTAAAAATAAAGACACTCTATAGACACATAAGTATTGAGAAAACTCAAATATTGCCCAACTCTAATTTCTAGCAAACGGCCCACTGTGCAATTACAGTCTTATGCAAAAGTTTGGCACCCTTGGCCAAATGACACATTGTCCTTTTTCTTCTTCCATTGAGCAGAAGGAAATGGCTTCTGTTGCTAATCAAACACAATACAACATTTATAGCAAACCTTAGGCACAGTTACTGTCTTTTATAACAAAAAAAACTAATCATTAATGTGGTCTGTCCAAATGTTTGGCATTCCAAATGCTCAGATTCTTTGACCAGTTCTGCTACAGAACATCTAGAGAAGCCAGATGAGTTTTGGAGGCAAGTGCTGTGGACTGTAAATAGGACTCCTCAGCCACAACCAGCAAAGGTGCGAGCAAAGAAAAAAAAGCTACTTCATTTCATGAAAAGAATACCTTGCCAACTGTGAGGAGGTCGGAAAAGGGGTGAACAATTTGTAAAAATGGAAACTTTCCATGGAAATTTTGGGAACTTCGGAATTAATAGGAAATACTGGATAATCTAGAAATCATCTGTACATATACTGTACATGTGATGCAGGAATGAACAGTGCATGCGGGGGTGTGCTCTTAATAGCCTTTCTGTGTGTAAAGTGCCATTGAGGAGCAGCTTTGCTATTCAACTGTTATTATATCTAATTATTTAAGCCAAGATTATGCTTCAGTATATTTTAAGTGAAAGGTAAGAAACTTCCATATAGTTGGTAAAAATATTCCCATAAATTCCTTTGAATTCCCACAATTACCTGTTAATGCCCAGTGTAAATTTTCCAACTTAAAAAATTCCCAGAATATTGCAACCCTGCGAGGATTGTAATGGATCTATCATGTTTTGGGGTTGTGTTGCCACCAGTGGCATTACCAATATTTGGCCAGGGGTGCCCAAACCTTTGCATAAGACGATTTATTTACAATCAGACGCGTCCAAATTCAGAACCCAACTACTTAAACACACACTCAAATCTAGCAGAAACTCTGTGGTACATGCAGGCACCTATTCAGGCACAAAACATTGCTTGGTATGAACCAATGTCAGGAAGGCAGAAAAAAAATAGAATAATAATAATTTAAAAAAACAAAAACAAAAAAAAAACACCAACAGTTTCTGGAGAGAACCCAAATATAGGGTAAACAGAAAACTGTGGTTTGAGCACTGTGGTTTGGATCTGCCTTTCTATGTCAGGGCCTGTACTTGCCATGTACTTGAGAACATGTCAAAAAATGCAGAAGAACCAGCAACCTGGTACCTGCAATAGGACCATATGTAACCACGCATGCATGTAAAAATCCTAACCTGGATGACTAATAAAAAAATAATGATGTTGTGGAAACTGAAAGAAGGCTGTACATGCAAAACAGGCCTCAAACACCTGCATACCTGTGTGAAGAAGCACTGAATTCAATTCAACTTAGTCACACTGCTACAGAGATTAAAAAGAACAGTTTGAGTAAAGCTGGCTTTTTAATGAATAATTAGGGATAAAACAAGAGGTACATTTACAGCCAATAGTTTAATTTTCTGCTGACAGCTTTGAAAGTTTAGGATATCCATTTGCATATTAATTAAACTAGAAAAACACTTTGTTTTTTATTTAAAAAAATATAAATCCTTCTACAATGGTAGTGTTGTAAGAGACGTCACCTGACTGGAGAAGGAAAAAGGTGTTTCTAACTTTAAGGGTTTGATTTTATTTTACTGCCAGTTTCTGCTGAGTGATTCAACTTGAAATATTCACATGCTGTAAACAGAGCATGTTTTAATAAATAAATAATAATAAGAGGGAAAAAAACTATGCCTTAGTGTGTTGTTTTCATGAAAGTTACTCACATGCTGATTAAAAGAACACCGGCTTGGTTGCTGAATTCTCAGCGATCTTCAGTCATTGTATGGGTTTGTTAAATTCCATAAGCAGCTGACCCGATTTACTTTAATGAAGGACTGATCAGATCAACTATGTATTGGATGGTAAAAATACAGAGCTTCGATGAGGAGCATTACTATTCTGTTCATTTGTATTTAATGTAATATTGGTGTCTTTCAAACAAATCAACGCACTATACGTCCAAATATTTGTGGACGGCCCTTCTAATGAATGCATTCACCTATTTTAAGTTGCACCCATTAGTCACACTCTGGAGCAGATAAACATGAATCTATTGGCACCATGTCTAATGCCAGGCGTGGGCTAAAGGGGTATTAAGCTCCCCCTAACTAAGCTGTGGAGCAGTGGAACTGCGTTCTCTGGAATGACGGAGCTCAATCCAATACTTCTGGGATGAGTTAGGGAGTTGGGATGAGGTGGGGTGATGATCATCCAACATCCTGACCTCACTAGCGTTCGTGTTTTGGAATGCAATCAAATCCTCAGAGCAATGCTCCAGATATTAGTAGAAAGCCTTTCCCTGTACAGTAGAGACACTTACTCCAGCAAAAGCAGGATGAACTATTTTAAATACCCCTGATTTTAGAAGAAACAATAAATGCGCATGTGTCCCAATACTTTTGTCCATAGTCTAGCCTTACATATTATTTCCTCAGATGCCTGAAAGTTTGCACAGACCTGCATTTGTGAAATCCTGCAACACTGGTGAACCCTTCCCACAATCCGACCGTCTTGACAGTATCATAAATGGACAGAAAGACGTTGACTCTGACCTTTTCGGACGCGTTTCCCCCGAGTGCTTCTTTAGCGAACGCATGCAGGTGAACGTACGGATCAGGCAGCAGATCTCGGAAGATCACGTCATAGTTCAGGTTTTTCCGAAACACAGGTGTGGAGAAGGTGAGCGGCGACCTCAGCCTGAGCGAGCGCGCAATGTCTTCCTGCACTCGTTTGGGGGCTGTTGCTGTCAGTGCTACACAGGGCACCCCGGGGAGACGGGCGCGCAGCTCGCCCAGCTTCAGGTAATCAGGCCGGAAGTCATGCCCCCACTGGGATACGCAGTGGGCCTCGTCAACCGCCAGGCAGGCCAGCAGCCCCCGGGAGCATAGCGAGTTCAGGCATGGCTGGAAGGAGGGGGAGGCCACCATCTCAGGAGTGATATAGAGCAGTTTGAGCAGAGGACTCTCGCTTTCAAGATCAGCCAGAATCTGCCCTCTCTCGCCCGCGGGAAGCTTGGAGTTAATGGAACGTGCCGGGATGTTCAGTTCCTTAAGATGCTCTACCTGATCCTGAAGAAAAAGGGACAGAAGGAAGAACATTTGAACATGACGTGGAGTTTAATAGAACCCTGTGAAGCACTGTAGCCACATTAGCCATTAGACTTTCCCAAAGGCATGTGTTAATCCACTTTCATTTTGGGAGTGTATGAAGTAAATTCTTAAAAATAAAGGTGCTACAAAGGGTTCCTGAGTAATGAACCAGGTTTGGTTCCTTAAAGAGTTTGTGTGTGCATAATTTGTATTATATATATATATATATATATATATATATATATATATATATATATACACACATATACACACACACACACACACACACATTTATATATATACACACACACACACACACACACACATGTGCAACTTTCCCTCAAACAGGGAAACGGTACCCAGATCCAATGATGCGGTTCGCAACACGGTTCAGTACAAGTATAGTGGGCTTCCGGTTAAGGTTTCTGGGTGGTATGGGCTCTTGTGAAACTACATTATTTACCCATTATGTACAGTGTTATCTCCAGTGTCTTCTCCAAGCAACTGTGTGAACTGAACCATCATGCTTCCGTGTATATATAAGTACAATCACATGCCTAGTACCCACCAATACTAAAGGAGGGGAGATGGGGGGGGGGGGGGGCAATCGGCTACATTCTAGCCCAAATATGCATTAGAGCGACAATTTAGCCAATCACTGACAGCTGGTCTTCTGATCATATGGTCCACTGCTACAGCACTGCTTTGGGTCACAAGCCGCTGCAGTTCCTCGTTCAACTATTAGCATGTAGCGAAATCAGATTCACGAGATTCATGGCAACATCCTAGAGAAACTATTTCCAGGCTGGTTAAGACCGCTGGGATACATGCAAATAAAACAAAGACCCTGGTAGAGAGAACAAACAGGGGGTTCAGGGATGTCAAAGCAGCCGCGTGGCAATGATTTGGTTTCAACCGCCACTAAAGACGAAGCACTTACCTGTATAAGTGCAATCAGAGGAGATATGACCAGTGTGATGCCTGTGGCCAGCATTGCCGGGAGCTGGTAGCACAGAGACTTCCCTGCTCCGGTTGGCATGCACACAAACACATCCCTGTCACCTGGGATTAAACAAAAGAGCAAAGCAGATAGGTACTTTTAATACATAGACAAAAACACTGCAGATTGGACAATATACTGTTAATGTAGGGCTGGGCAATATGGGAAAAAAATACTATATTACTATATTTAAAGATATTTTCACGATACTTCATGATACTTATCACCATACAGTAGCAACAGACTCTTAAAAACTGCTACTCAGATACTATACTATACAGATGCTATACTGAATCCAGTGATTTTTATGCACTTCATCTAATTAAACCCATCTAATCAAACTGTTTGTAATGAAAAGTGCAGTTGATCAGTATTTATTATGCACTAACAAAGTCCTTAATACGCTTAGAAAAAGCATACTGTCACAATAACATCATCATAATATTGCCATACTGCAAAGCCCAAAGTTAGTGGTTATCGCAAAAGTGTGAAATATGCAAACAAGCTTTCTAACCAATCACTGAATGTTTTGTTCTACAGATGTTCTTTGTGTACATCTTTCCATTTCAGCCCCACTTGAGAATAGTTTATCTGTGTTAAATGTCTACTCTTTTTGGAAATTACAAACATAACAATATTTCCCATGCAGAAAACACTGCCGTGTGACAGTGCCTCACTCATCACAGTGGTGTAATAATTATTCACACAACAGTGGCCTTCAGCTCCCTTACAAAACCATATAAAACACTACATGGAGCCACTGGTTTTTCAAACTTTCTGCTCAGTTCTCTCACTGAGATGCAAATACAATGTTATTCAGAGTGGTTTGATGTGAAATGGTGCGTTTAGGATCCATCTATGGGCTTTCTTCACAGTGGTGGTGAACCTAGGGATCATGACATCAAGAAGACAAACACTGTCATTTTACATACTGTCCAACCTGATCAGTGAACACTAAACACACCTACTCTTCTGACCTCGATATACAATGCTAATAGTGACAGCAAATCTGAAACAATGGCAATTATGAAAAAAGACACATTTGCATTGGGTTCTTTGGGGCTGGGATTTTGCCTTGGAATACCAATCATCTCTTTCTCTGCCACAATGGCTCAGGAATCCTGGAAACATATTCCTAAGCATCTCACGTAATAACTTTCAGAGGCA
Organism: Salminus brasiliensis; assembly: GCF_030463535.1. Lineage (NCBI taxonomy): Eukaryota > Metazoa > Chordata > Actinopteri > Characiformes > Bryconidae > Salminus > Salminus brasiliensis. The sequence continues at coordinate 21,867,226 of NC_132889.1, read as the reverse complement.
TTAAACTTTTCCAGTCACTTCTATTCCTGACAATCCTGCCAAGTTTCTCAGAAATGTAACATTTAATTACAAAGCACTGTGGAAGACTTTTACATCTTTACCACTTAATTATGCAGACGATTCGGAAAAATCTATAGGAGCCACTCGATTTAGGATGGAGACACTGTGGGTGTTTTATGATGCATTTTAGTGTTAAATGATTTGATGATCTAGTGTAACCCCCTAAAGATCAAGCTCAGGGTACCAGTCACAGTGGTTGGGGTGGCACAACAGATAAAACCACTAACAGCTAGTGAGCTATTACACCATGTGGGAGACCAGGGTTCGATTCTCGGTCTGGGTGACTATCCTGTGCTACACCAATAAGAGTCCCTGGGCAAGACTCCTAACACTACATTGGCCCACCTCTGTAATACGAGTTACCTTGTAAGTCGCTCTGGATAAGAGTGTCAGCTAATTGCCGTAAATGTAAAATGTAAAAAAGGTACCAATGCGAAGAGAAGAAAACACTGAGTGGGACAAAGACCTGACAGTAGAGACCTCCCCTTGATTTGTGAGACATGCCAGTGAAAAGTCATTAAGCAGCAAAAGAGTGCACGATTTTTGGGTGATGACTGAGCAGACTCTGAAGCTGTGGTGCACTATTCTACTGTGCAGCAATGCCGCTCAGGGGAGGAACATAGGAGGACAGTTTTTCCTCTGTTCTGCATAAAAATCTCGAAGAAAACTGTTCACTGCCAAACTTACCGACTGTTTTGGGTTGGACAGAAAACCACGATGAGCACGTCACGTCAAGGGATCCCCAATGAGCTCTTAGCACAAACCGAGGCAGATCATAACCATAAGCAGCAGCTTAATCGCGATACAGTTACTCTGGCCATATCGCCCAGACCTACCTAACACTGATAGGACTAAACTGAAACTTTTGACCAACAGTAGGGGTTATTTAACTCCACACTTCCCAAACTATTCCTCTGCCTGAGCAGAACATTCAGTGGTGAACTGCTGATGTGGTGCTCCGGGACGGGACGGGACGGGACGAGCCGGGACGAGCCGGGACGAGCCGGGATGAGCCGAGCCGAGCCGAGCCGAGCCGACCTCGCTAGCCGCTCTGCTAGCGCCTGAGATCCGAGGAAACTTAGCTAGCTAAGACACCAGCCTTCGCTTCCGGTTACTGTTAAACCCACCCGACTCTTACCTCTCACCACTGCCTTCACCACGTCTTCTTGCTGCCGGGATCGGAACTTCTCGAACCCGAAATGGGTTTTCAAAGCCCTCTCTACAGCAGCCATCTCTCCAGAGCGCTAAACAAGACCCCAAACTTCATTCAGCAGCGAGAAACACAAGCAGTCGCGCGGAGATGACATCACGCCCTCGAGCTTCTGTTCATAAATCCGTCTGATTTCGGTCAGGGTTTCATTGCTACTCTTGGGCTTATTAATGTATTTATGGTTATATAGTCTTTATGCAAAGTGTGGGCGACCACACATTTAGATTATATTTTCTAATATGATACTAACTTAATCCTCTACAGGAAACAAATGTAAAAAAAACAAAAAAAACAAACAACAACAAAAAAAAAACATTATTATTTGTATTTGTTTATTATTTATTGCTAAATTAAATAAAAACACAAAGTAATAATAATAATAATAATACAAGCTAAATAAGTAAATAAGTGTAAGTAAATAAATAAGTGTAATCCTAACAAAATATATTACCAATATATTACCAAGCAGAAATTTTACTTTTTAAAAAATGTTTTACCTTATTACCTAAATATGTTTTACAATATATACACATCTTTTTTAAACCCCTTAAAAAGCCTATGGGCAAAAGTGTTATTACAAACATCTATTACCAAAGAATAGCCCCACCACACATTTAGATTATATTTTCTAATATGATATAACTTAATCCTTAATATATATATATACATTTTTAAATAAATAATAAATAATAAACAAATACAAATATATATATGCATTTGTTTATTATTTATTGCTAAATTAAATAAAAACACAAAGTAATACTACTACTACTAATAATAATAATAATAATAATAATATTAATAATAATAATAACTGAGCACATAATAAGTGTAATCCTGACAAAATAAATATTACCAATACTCGTGTTTATCCAAGCAGAAATTGCATTTTTTACATGGGTAAAAACTGTATTAAATTAAATGAATTAAAAAAAATGTTTTACCTTATTACATCTTTTTGAACCCCTTAAAAAAGCCTATGGACAAAATTGTTATTACAAACTTCTATTACCAAAGATTAGCCCCACCAGTTTGTACACATGTCCCTGTAGTTACTGAGTAATACACCTTAGTGTGTAATAAGCTTTAGCATGTTAAGGGGTTAACCCCTTAAACAGCCTATGGACCGCCGGCGGGCCAAAAGTGTTAAAAACTACTATTACCATAGAATTGCACCACCACAGAAGTCTGTGTAGTTGCTGAATAATATGCCTAAGTGTGTAATCAGCTTTTCTGTGTTAAGGTAGAACATACAATTATATATATATATATATATATATATATATTCTTTAAGAACCCTCTGAGTAAGTGGAGAAGATTATGTGACCATCGATCAATAACCATTTTATGATCTTTACTTTATAGTGGAACTTGTGTTCTATCTATTAACTCTATCCATTAAAAGAATAAAATGCTCCATGGTTAATTGTAACATCCATTATAAACATTAAACCTTACTCAATCTATGCATGACTTAATGTACAGTATATATTTTCACACCAGGACAGAATATCTTGATTATTTAAAATAATGCAGGAGTGTGGAGAGAAGCTATGTTTAAAGCCTAGCTTTCATGACTCCAATGTCCATTGGCTAAAATGTGAATGCTTAACTTGCGACAGTTAAAATTGCATGAGGGTAGACACTTAAGATCACCATAGATTAAAATTTAAAATGTTGGGCATGTAAAATGAAGATTGCTATTTAAAAAATATTGTTTAAGTCTGTTTAATAACATTATAAATGTTATTGCATTATACATGCAACTAACTCTATAGTTTAAACATACATCCCACTAGGGCATTTCTGTGGAGTATCTCTTACCCTGACATCCCATTAAATGATACAGCAGCTACACTCTGGCGCTACTACATGTCCGACACTGCAGCACCATTTAAGGCTGAATGGAAATTTGTCAAAGAAACTAAGAAACATCTGCCTCGTACCCAGGGTAGCCATATGTGATATGTGCTGGGCTACTCACCTCCAACTCCCTCTGCTGTCTGTACAGACCATGCTGACTCCATCTTCCCATCCACGACCTCACCCAAAAGTGTTCTCACCTTTCTTTCGTTTTGGGCACAGCACAAATGGTGGCGTGAATATGCGTGGGTTCGGTCCAGCAACAGGTTGAAGTTGTGTAGTGGATGATCTCTAGTTGTTTAGTGTGAAATGGACATTTTTTCATTCACCATAAAAATCATCCAAATTCAATCAATATGTGTGAAATACCCAGTGTTTATAGAATCTGCTATGACTTTGAAAAGGAGTGTATCGTAGGCTTACTCACACAGTCACTACTATTCCCACAACACAATGCAAATCCAAAGCACACACACACACACACTACAGGTACTTTTATGAGTTTTTGAGTATATACATACACTATATGGATATGTCCCAATAAAAGTATTGGGACACCTGCTTATTATTTAGTTTCTTATGAAATCAAGGGGATTGAAAAAGAGCTGATCCTGCTTTTGTTGGAGTAACTGTCTCTACCGTCCAGAGAAGGCTTCCTATTAGATTTGAGAGCATTGCTGTGAGAATCTGATTGCATTCAGGTTTAACAAGAGCCTTAGTGAGGTCAGGATGGCTGGAGGATCACCACCCCACCTCACCCCCGTCCATCATTCCAGAGAACACAGCTCCACTGCTCCTACATGTGAAGAACTCTGTATCACTATATAGAGCCACTTTAATAAGGAACAACATTTAACAGGGCATAGTGAATGTTGTGTGTGTGTGTGTGACAGAGCAAGCTGTGCGTGAACCTTCGACCCAAACAACGCAAAGAATTATGGGTATTCCATGTCCACTAACATATACCGTTTATACACTATGTGTATATTTGCGGTGCATTGTGGGATTGGTACAGTGCTCTACATTTTCGGACACCGCTACAAAATAGTGGGACCGTAGGGGACTGCAATGACACAGCTCAACTTGTATACGCTCACAGCTCACAGCTTAAGGTGTCCTTGAGCAAGACTCCTAACACTGCATTCATCTACCATGTGAGTCACTCTGGATATAAACATCAGCTTTCGAAGTTTTGGGTTTGTTTCCCCCTGTTGTTATATCTCACTGACACACTGTAGTGTTGAACAGATGTGCGTAACAGATGTGTTCAAGTGATTGTGAGAGGAGGAGCCGTAAGTTTTAGCAAAGTGTCAGAGAGATCTGCACTGATGTGAAGCTTTACCCCAGAGATGATTCAGTTCACTGATCAGTGTGTACCTCCTCTCTCACTCAGGACACACCTGCTGGACGAACGCTGCAGTTTTAGCTTCATGCAAATGAGGAGGTTTTTCTAAATTCGGATATCCAAATGGGCAGTATGTGCACCTATAAGAAACCAATCCGTTTCTCCATCCATATCTTAAAGAGATTTAAAGTTCACAGACAGAATAGGATTCAATAGATTCTGAGACGAGACTCAGTGTGCAGAGTGACTAGACACTGACATTTTGACACTGAAATTTTTGTTTAGAATTATAACAAGGGACAAATCAGTAGATGCTGGATATTGGCAGGGACATTTCCTTGCATTTAAGGTGATTATGAAAATATATGAGCTAGTATTACTTAGTATTTCTGCCTTAGCCATGATAGCTGAACCTCATTGAAGAACACTATGCGTATATATGCATATGAGGCTGTAATTGAAGTGATGGATGTTCCATTAGCACAGCAAATGTGATTTCAGTCTTTTATTTTCTATATTTTTGAATCTAGATATTGTTATTATATGCATTTGGGCTTTTTTGTTACAAAACAGTCCACAAGACAAATAAACATGATTCTTGATGTTTTTTGTTTGTCTTTGCCATCGAAAATGTACACGTCCACATGAAAACAGACACAGACATGCAGACATACATCTCCAGCTGCACATGCAAAGCCCCACAGACAGCACCATACACAGCACTGATGGGCAGGACTGCACAGGAGAGCCACACCATCCCTAGAGGTACCCTCTCTTCCCTCAGCATTTTCCCTCCTCCCCTGCCCTACGATTAGTACACTGTTCCTTCAGTTTTGCTCAAGTGAGTGTCCATCTCCCCCCTAGCTGTTGCAAGGCCCTGCATAAAGGCAATATAACGCACTTCGAGCTGAAAGGACTGTTGCAGAAGATCTGCTTATTGTAGCAGCGCTCCTACACTTTTACAAATAAAGGTGCTGCAAAGGGGTCTTTGAGTAATGCATTAGAAGAACCACTTTTGGTTCAATAAAGAACATTTTTTGGAGTAGAGATGTGTGAGTGTGAAGAACCTTTAAAAAACACACACACAAAAACAATCAATTTAGTCTATTTAGGACCAATTTTGTAGCACCTTTATTTTTTAGAGTGTACAAGGTGTTATCGTTGAAGGTCATAGCAACCAAGGTGTGTGTGCTGCCTCTCACAATAAAAGGGGGTGAGATTTGGGGGGGGGGGGGTCAGTTGAGGTCAGACGGGGCCTAAGAGCATGCATTTGAGCAATTGTTTTTATTATATTGTTGTTAGATCAGGCCTAGAACATACCATACCTTCCTTATCGGCGTCCTGCATAAGTTATTTACCAGGAATAAAAAGATATATATATATATATATATATATATATATATATATATATATATATATATACAGTCATGCCCGAAAGTATTCATACCCCTGTCAAAGTTTGACTTAAATTTACTTTTATTTAACCAGAAATTATATTTTTGCCTGGAAATGACACAGGCATCTCCCAGGAGATAACACGATGATGTACAAGAGGCATCATTGTGGGAAAAAATATTTCTCAGCTTTTATACACATTTGAACAAAAAGTGGCATGTCCAAAATTATTCATACCCTTCTCAATAATTAATAGAAAAGCCTTATTGGCTATTACAGCAATCAAACGCTTCCTGTAATTGCTGACCAGCTTTTTGCATGTCTCCACTGGTATTTTTGCCCATTCATCTTTAGTGATGAGCTCCAACTCTTTGAGGTTCGAGGGTCTCCTTGCCATCACCCTGATCTTTAGCTCCCTCCACATATTCTCAATTGGATTTAAGTCAGGACTCTGGCTGGGCCACTGCAAAACATTAATGTTTTTGTCTGCTAACCATTTCTTCACCACTTTGGCTGTGTGTTTTGGGTCGTTGTCGTGCTGAAATGTCCACCGGTTCCCAAGGCCAAGTTTCTCTGCAGACTGCCTGATGTTGTTGTTGAGAATCTTGATGTATTGCTCTTTTTTCATGGTGCCATTTACTGCGATCAAGTTCCCTGGTCCATTGGCTGAAAAACACCCCCAAAACATTAGGTTCCCACCACCATGTTTGACAGTGGGGATGGTGTTCTTAGGGTTGAAGGCTTCTTCTTTTTTACGCCAAATGGTGCACACATCATTGTGGCCAAACAATTCATTTTTTGTTTCATCTAACCATAAAACAGAACACCAAAAGTCTTCTTCTTTGTCCAGATGAGCATTTGCAAAGGTCAAGCGGGCTTTTGTGTGCCTTTTCTGGAGAAGTGGTGTCCTCCTTGGCCTGCGTCCGTGGAACCCAGCAGTGTGCAGTGTCCGTTGAACTGTCTGCCTTGAGATGTCGCCACCAGCAGAGTCCAGATTCACCAGGATGGCCTTGGTGGTGATCCTTGGATTTTTCTTCACCTCTCTCACTATTCTCCTGGCCAGCACAGGTGTCACTTTTGGCTTCCGACCACATCATCTGAGATTTTCCACAGTGCGGAACTTCTTGTATTTTTTAATAATACTTTGCACTGTAGCCACTGGAACTTGAAAACATTTTGATATGGCTTTATAGCCCTTTCCTGACTTGTGAGCAGCCACAATGCACAGCCGCAGGTCCTTAGTGAGCTCCTTTGTCTTAGCCATGACTGTCCACAAACCAACTGCAGAGAGCTGCTGTTTTTCTCCTGTTGAGTTGATTAAAACAGCTGTTCCCAATGAATCAGGGTAATTAGGATGCTTTAAAACAGCTTGGACTATTTGGAATGGTATAGAACTTTGGATTTTCCCATATACTGTGACAGTTTTCAAAGGGTATGAATAATTTTGGACATGCCACTTTTTGTTCAAATGTGTATAAAAGCTGAGAATTATACTTTTTCCCACAATGATGCCTCTTGTACATCATCGTGTTATCTCCTGGGAGATGCCTGTGTCGTTTCAAGGCAAAAATATAACTTCTGGTTAAATAAAAGTAAATTTAAGTCAAACTTTGCCAGGGGTATGAATACTTTCGGGCATGACTGTATATATATATATATATTATATATATTTTATTATTTTATTATATTAGTATTACTGAGGCCAGAACAGGGATCTTACAGATCTTATGCAATCTTATAATGTAAAGTCTTATGGGTTGTACTACAACAGTGATTGTGTAGATTGTCCAATATGGTGTATGGAGTTAAATGACCACTTCCCCTCACCCCATCCAGGCCCCCTCTTATACCTCATCCCTGAACACTCCCCTTCCTCTATTCCTCAAGCTGCTCCTCACTTCACTTAGCAAAGAGATCTTTGCACACTGGCAAGATGCTGTCAGCACTCGGCACCCTCTTCACTGCTTTCTCGTGTAAGATTTCACAGCACTGGAGCTCCCCAGCACCTAAGGCGAGCTAAGGCACCTAAGGCATGAGCATGAACACATGTAACGTGGATGCTGCTTTTGTTGCAGGTGTCGGCGGTGTGACTGCGGTTACACACAGAAAGAAGCCTCCTGTTCTCACTATGACTAAAGGTGAGAGGACCACGCTGCGCTGTAGTGTGGAGACTGATGAAGCTGTGTGTTATAAACAGGTTCCAGGAGGAGTTCCACAGTATGTGTTAGGGTACTATCATGGCTGGAGTTCTCCTAAATATGGATCTGGCTTCTCCTCTCCTAAATTGACATCAATACATCAGTTTAACTTAGACTACACGTTGGTCATCGATCCTGTGGAGGTAGGAGACTCTGCAGTGTATTACTACATTTACATTTACATTTAAGGCATTTAGCAGATGCTCTTATCCAGAGCGACTTACAAAAGTGCTTTGCTATTTACTCAAGAAAAACATTAGCTAGTTTGAATAGACTAATAGTCAAAGATACCTCTAAGTTTAGACACTACTAGACACAAGTCAGTAAGAAGACCACTCTGCTATTCGCCCAAGTACTCTTGGAAGAGGTGGCTCTTCAGTCTGCGTTTGAAGACAGCGAGCGACTCGGCCGTGGGGGAAGCTCGTTCCACCACTTTGGTGCCAGGACAGAAAAAATCCTGGACGCTTGTCTTTGTGGATTTGGAGGGATGGCGGGTCGAGCCGAGCCGTACTTGAAGCTCGAAGGGCTCTTGGTGCAGATCAGCTTTTGACCATTGCCATCAAGTATAGAGGGGCTGGTCCAGTCTTGGCTTTGTAGGCCAGCGTCGGGGTTTTGAATCTGATGCGGGAAGCATCTACAGGAAGCCAGTGAAGAGAACACAGCAGTGGAGTGACATGGCTGAATTTAGGAACGTTGAAGACGACCCGTGCCGCTGCATTCTGGATAAGTTTCAGGGGCCTGATAGTGCGCAGAGGGAGACCAGCCAGATGAAAGTTGCTGTAGTCAAGTTTTAAAGTGACGAGAGACTGAACGAGCACCTGGGCGGCCTCTCTAAAGAGGAAGGGTCGAATTCTCTGGATATTGTACAGGAGAAATCTGCATGACCGACCTTACCTTTGAGTTCTCAAAGGAGTATTACTGTCACACTTGGGATGATTCTGTTAAAGAAGAAGTATCACAGTGATTCACGCTATAACAAAAACCTCATCCGTGCTTGCATTCACTTCTGCTTTCAGATGACACAACCTCTTCAATGCATCAAGAGTTTTCACAGTTCTCCAGCAGCAGTAACCTCCCGCATTCATATCACCCCCTTACTTTCCTTCCTGTCTTCACTCTCTTCACTTTCTGGGCCCATAGCTGAAACACACACTGCCAGTGCGCTTGCACCACTTTGTGACTTGTGAATGGTGGTGATTTCTTTGCACTTTGTATTCTTACACATTATTAAAGCAACAATATGCAATATGCAGGATTTGCACCTTAATATAAAGCTTCAAAATCATGGTGATGCTCCACTGAACTATGATAGGAAGAATGGCATTTCTATGGTTGTTATTCCAGGTTCGGCTAAGTAACTTTAGTTAAGTGGGCATGATACGCACCATGACACCACACACTTCTTTCACTTTCAACAATGGTTCTGTATCTTTCAGCTTGTCCAGAAATGCAGGGATATCATAAAGGTATGCATGTAAAGCATAAGTGCTTTAAAAGCCACCTGGTCTGTTGCAATGAAATAAATGCAGCTTCGAAGAATGATGCACGGTTTGCTTATGTGATTGCTATCAGATTGTCTAGTGAAACACAGACAGGCCATTATAACTTTAAAAATAAAGCCAGAGTGCATTGAGCACAGTCTCGCACATCATCATAAGATTCTTGGAACCTGGAGAAAATTGAAAGGAAGTGGTTGACAGACAACAGCATTGCAAGACACATTTCTGAGAGTGATAGGCAGGTCACATGACAACACCTTGTAGCACAGCTTTTGGCTGAAGCAGGTCTCAGTGTCAACTGGGAAGAGAAGACTTGCAGCTGTGTGTTTGACAGGTGGAGTGGCAGTAAGAAAGTGATTGCTAAGATGGCAAAAAGAAAAGGCAGGCTTGCCTGGGGCATGCAATAAAAATATATATATATATATATATATATATAGAGGGTTGTTCTTAAACTTTTGACAGGTAGTGTATAGCTAAGGTACATTACACTTTAACAAGCAATAATGTGGAGGTAGGACACTGTGCTGTGTTTTGCTCTTCTTAACAAAGAGTAACAGTGTAACCCATCTGCTGTCCAAGGTGCTGAACAAGGGCAGAAAATGATCAGCGCTAAACTGAAATTACACCCCCAAACACCCCCAGAATTCTCCCGGAGCTGCTCTTTGCCTCCACTCCTTCCCCATGGGGCTCATGGACACAGCTCTGGACACAGCAGCCTTCACAACATCACTAATTTCTGAGTGTTTTCCTTTAAATAAGACACTGAATAGTGGATTGAACTCCCTAATAGCAGTATGGCTGATATGCACTCACACAGTAGTTCATAATATGCTGATTAACATCTAACAGATAAATGCTGTTTGACGATAGTTAAGTTCCATGTTCTGTCCTTGATACCTCATTAAAGCCTCTTCCACTCTGTTCATGACTCTGCTAATCACTGTCTGCATGCACTAGAACACTCTTGTGCAGCAAAGGGTTCAGTAATGTCATAGAAGAAGCATTTTTTGTAAACAAGTAAAGACCTTTACACCAACCTTACTTTTACCTTTGAAAGTTATTCACACATATGTACAAATATGGTTCTTAATGGACACAAAAAATGGTTCTTCTGTGGCATCATTAAAGAAACCTCTTGTAGCACCTTTATAGTGTCTGTCATGCCTGCCCCTGTTGTCATGTCTGCCGTTGTTTGGTTTTGCCATGTGCTCCCAAGCACATGGCTCTGTTTGTGTCTTGTCTGCCCTAGCCACGCCTGTCCATTAGTGTTCCCACCAGTGTCTGCTTTGTAGCCTCACCCCCTTGTTAGTCCCAGGTGTTCCTCGTGAGTCTCTTGTTAGTGTCTGTATAAGTACCCATTTGTTTCAGTCGTCCCTTGTCTGGTCTTGTGCATGTTGTGCGTGTGCGGTTGTGCATGTATGTGCGCTAATGGTCCTGTTCCTGCGTTTGTCTTTATGCCAGTTCATGGTTTGTTGATTTGACCTGTTTATGTCTTGTCTTGTGTTCTTTATTTGCTAAACTTTGTGCTTGTTTGGTTTCTGTTTTTTTTTTTTTTTGTCTTGTTATTAAAACATTATCCTGCAAATACGTCCGCCTCTGTCTTGTGGCAAACTGTGACAGTACCCATTAAAAGTATTCACCTCCTGGGATATTTTCCCCCTTTATTGCTTTCAGAAATGGAATCATGGTCAATTTATTTATTTATTTATTTTACAATAATATCAAAGTGAAACAGAAACAGATGTCTACACAATGTCAATGTCAATGAAATAAAAAGTTATAATGTAAAATAAGTGATTGCTTAAATATTTACCTCTTGTGACTGGCCTAATTCAATAGAGGTCCAGACAGTTGATAGTCCCATAGCCTCCTGAGACCCAGACTTTTGCTTGGTGTGCATGTTTAATTTCTCCTAGCTATTTGGGATTAGTAGAACTAGTACAATTAGTAGAAAACAGTTTCCACATATGAGGCCAAAGGGTCAAAGTTTTTGAAAAAGGAAGTATCATGGTGCAGAGAAGCAGAAATGTAATGCTCCCATATGAGAATAAATACAGAAATATGTGCATGTACAAATGTGTGCATGAAGGCAGTTTGATTAAGGCCCAGCTAAGTCTGTTCTAGTGATGCTGGGTATTGTAGTGGGTACGCCTATTACATACGTGGTTAATGCACACAGTACATATCGCCACAGCCTATAAAGCTAAATATTTTAAACGACAGCATTCAGAAACATTTTTTATTCAATTTAATTCTTAAATACATTATTAAATATATGCATATATTTTCTCCATGGTTTGAACCCTGTTGCTGCTTCTGTACACTGTGTGAATAATTCTGGATGAACGGACCAATAGAAATGCACTAAAGACTAATGTAAATAAAAGACAACAGAGCTCACAAACTCTTAAGTGCGTGGAGTATTTAAAGTGCATTTTATTTCAATAAAATACACACAGTACACACTCACATTCATGTGTGTGTTTGTTTGTGTGTCAGTAAAATGGAGTGCAGTGCTTTCGGGGTGGGTGTGTTTAGGGTGTCGTGTTTAAGGATGGTGTTGGAGGTCCGGGGTTAGGGGGGCTCCGAGCTGGCCGTGCACTCTGAAGCGATAAATGCAGGTGTATTCAGGATGACCCCAGTTACTCTCAACCCTCAATTGCACCACTCGATACACTCCCCTCACATCCGCCTGAGAGCCATAGAAAGAGAAAGAGAGCCAGAGAAAGAGAGAGAGAGAAAGAGAGAGAGAGATGGGATGAAATGAATGCAGGGAAAAATAAACACACTGAATATAATAAAGGAAGTTGGGAATCTTTTAGTGGTTTTGGGTGAAGGAATTCCTACCGGAAGTTCAAACGTCTGAACAGCTTCTCTGTCATAGTCGAACACAAACGTTCCCAGAAGCGCTCCATCCTGCTCCAACTCATCCTTCATGCCCTGCAGAGATATCACACGCTTCCATTTAACACCACACACCTGACTATACTAACACAGACAGCTGTGTGTGGTTGGTGTATGTGTACTGACATAGACACTGAACTCCTTGGGGGCGTTGTAGATGTGTCCGGTGGGAGACAGCTCTTTAGGCAGGTGGTCCAGGGTGACGTGGGTGATGCGCACAGGATGCGCCAAAGAGATGGTCGTAAAACCCTGATCCCCCTTAAAGGCCCAACACTTTCCCGCCAACACCTCCGGCTGAGGAGAGAGGGAGAGAGAGAGAGATCTGCAGGATGTTCAGCATAATCACAACCACTCCAGACCGCTAAGGCTTAATGGGAAATATATGTGTGTGTGTGTGGGCATGTGTTACCTGTATGATGGTGCTTGGCTTCCCTGGTAGATAGAAGATGGGAATTCCGAACAGGCTGAAAACAGCATAGTGGCGCTGATATGAGTCTGAACAGCGAGACTGAATTATAGTGGAACCTACACACACACAAACACACACACACACAGACTAATTATTAGAGTAAACCCTTTAGTTAACATAACAGCGATCAGCGACACTGACAGTAAAACCTGGACACACTCACACAGACAGACACAGTGTGTCACAACAATATACCTATGGACTCCAGGGCGTAATCTGCCATCCCAACACCATCAGCCTTAAAAACATGCAGTGCTCTCTTAACAGTGTAATGAACGTCCTGAAACGCACACACACACACACATACACACAATTATGCTGTGTTTCACTTTAAAAACGAATTTAATTTTTAAAAACTAATTTAATTTAAAAACTAATTTAATTGAAATCTTGCAGAATCTGATTCTGAACTGGGCTGGTTTTTATTTATCTGCTCATTTCTGTTCCCTAGACTCTAGAACTGCTCTCCTTTATACCTGTATAGTTAGACCACCCACTCCCTCTCTCTGCAGGATGCCTTTTCCGTTCCTCCACAGTTCCGGTCTCTCCTTTTCCATTTCTGTCCTGAGGTAGTCCACCAGTTTTCTCTCCAGCTCCTTTAGCGCCCCCTGCAGCTCAGCATGCTGAACAATGGAGCGCTGAGACGCAGACGCTGATTCCAGCTGCTTCTGCAGCCAGGAGGACAACCCTGCTTTCAGCTGAGAGAGGTTATAAACACGTTATTAACACATCCTTCCGTTGACCGAGATTATAAACAGGTTAATAACACATCTTTCAGCTGAGAGAGGTTATAAACATGTTATTAACATATCCTTCCGTTGAGCGAGATTATAAACAGGTTAATAACACATCTTTCAGCTGAGAGAGGTTATAAACATGTTATTATCACATCCTTCAGATGAGCGAGGATATAAACAGGTTATTCACGTATTCTTCAACTGAAATAGATTATAAACAGGTTATTAACACATCCTTCCGCTGAGTGAGGTTATAAACAGGCTATTAACACCTTGAGCTGAAAGAGGCTATAAACAAATAATTAAGACATCAGTCCACTTAAAAAAGCTAGAAACAGGTTGTTAAACGGTATGTACATGATATTAATACACCCTTCAGCTGGAAGAGGTTGTAAATACATTATTCATACATTTTTAGCTGAGAGAGGTTATAAACACATCCATTATAAACACATCTGTCACAAACTGTTATAAAACAAGTTGTTCACTCATTCCTCAGCTGAGAGTTAATATATAATAATATAAATATATAATATAAATATACATCACTCCTGATTCACCTCATTCTTTACTGAATAAGACCCTCATGGGCTGAGTCAAGTGTGTTAGGGCAGGCAAGACAGTGCTTCAGATAATTCAGTTATTCAGCTATTTGTAAACTCAGTAAATGTGTAGAATTTATTAGTGTAATTTCATAGACCCTAAAATAGGACCCTGTGGGACTCCAGAAAATATACTACACTAAAATGTAAACCTAGGGTTCGAAAGGTTAACACTGAGGCGCTTCGAGTCAAGTCAAACTCTGCATGAATTACCTTTTCATTTTCCTGCTTCTGAGATCTGAGGTGTTTCTTCATGGTGTCTATGTACAGAGAAGAAACATTGTCCTTTAGCTTCAACAGCTGGTCATGAACTCCAGCTGTCTGCTTCTCAAACCGCATACGGAGATCCAGGTCCTCACTAATACACACACACAGACATAAACACACACATAAGTCATGATCAGGACACACACCCTTCACAAACATGCTACTCTGTCCGTCTACAGGGCCACACACACACACACACAAACACTCACATGGTCATGGTGGACTTGAAGTCAGTCAGCTGGTTCTTCAGTGTCTGTCAGATGAAGAAGACATCATTGTGAAGGAGAAACATGCAGATAACATGATTGACAGAAGAGCACAGAACGCAGAACCTTACTGATGGAGATGGAGACTCACCTCTATCATCTGTTCCTGTTTCCAAGACTCCACCTTAAGTAGAGCAACCTCTTTCTACAGGATACAAGAACACACACACACACTTCACACTAGCTCAGTTAAAGCACACAACGAGAAGCATCTGTCACTGCATACCCGTACTTGGACCACTGGACCACTAGTGTTCTGTGTACACATTTAGTTTTGCTCTAATCTGTACCTGAATAATTGTAAAGAGGGGTGTCTGGGTGGTCTTCATGGGGCTGCTGATTGCAGACACGTTCCCAAGAGTTGTGGGGTAAAAGCAGAATCCTACAGACAAAAATTACAGTTAGTCCCTCCAGCCTTTACAGTTTAACATCTGCAGAGAGATGTGCTGCTTATCATAGCCCCCCACCAATTTCAGGAACTCACCAAAAGCCAGAGTCAGTAGAAAAGTCAGTAGAGTAGTGGTCAGAACAGGCCTCCTGAGGTGTTAGGAGAAGATCGGATTTCGGATTAGATGCGGATCACACAGCCTAAGTGATCTTCAGTAATATTTAATGTGGCAGTAGACCTAACAAATTAGGCTACAGTGCTGCTGTACCTGCTGAGCATCAGAGCATCCAGCAGAAACCGGGCAATTACAGCCAGAATTCCACCTAGCAACAAACACACAGAATTACAGTGCTGAAGTCTTGTCGGATTCTCCCGCTGTTGAGTGTGTGTGAAAGAGGGGAGAGGTCTACCTCGTCGAAAGTGAGCATTTTCTGGGGGCACGGCAGCGGCGCAAGCACCGAAGCCGGAGCAAGGTGGCACCACCGTGGGAACATGGAAGGTGAAGGAAGGCTCCGCCCCCTGGGTGGCCGAAAGCAGAGCAGGGCCAAG
Source organism: Salminus brasiliensis (assembly GCF_030463535.1). Taxonomy (NCBI): domain Eukaryota; kingdom Metazoa; phylum Chordata; class Actinopteri; order Characiformes; family Bryconidae; genus Salminus; species Salminus brasiliensis. The sequence continues at coordinate 21,851,474 of NC_132889.1, read as the reverse complement.
ACCTACATGCAGGATAGGATATTCTAGGCACAATATGACAGAACATGTTGGTGGTGTCAGCTCTGATATCTGATACACTAACTGCCATGATTGGTCTGTACTGTTCACATGTCATATTTCTGTAGTTTAGCATCACTGACGTAATGGAGTAATGGAGATCAGGAGGTCATAGGTCACTAATGTGTGTGTGTTGCGCTTTTAAAAGTTAAAGAATTAGACGTGTCTCAACCTGGGATCAGTTCCTCAGTGAATGAGGACCTGCTGGAGGAAGCTTGAGACACATTTAGAGAACTGCCATGAGATCTCTGAGGTCCCATCTTCTTGTTGAAGATTCTTGAGGAACACACACACACACACACACATATAAAGGACTTCACTTCTACCAGTTAGATTAAGAAAATATCAATCATAAACTCAGCCCTCATCCATAAGATCCTTCAATCTCTACAGAAACACACACACACACACCTGCGGACAGGAGTCTCATGGTAGGAGATGTTGGTTTTATCATCATCCTGGTTGCGGTAGTAACCGCTCATCATTAGTCGTGCACTGCGACGCGACATCGCTGCAGGAGGACAGAAAGTATGTATCTCAGTCTAAATGTGGCACTGAGTCGTAAAGCAATGAGAGATGGTTCCTGTAGGTCAGAAGGTCTTTACTGGACAGAGAGTCCACTGACCACAGCTGGACAAGCAGTTGTGTTTCTGACTTCATAGACTTCAGATTTGAGTAGAAATGCAGACTTGAAGATGATTGACTGTCAGAAACGGCCCAAGGCATGCTTGAGTTACGCGGCCACTTAGGGCCCCAACGCCACCAGGGGGACCCAAGAGCACCAGGATATCATGATAAAAAATACATATTTAAAAAATACCATTGAATAATTCAATGAAATTCATTTATGGCACACCAATTCTAGGTTAATCGATTCCTGTTGGCCACTTGGGTGGTTGATAAAGGCCCCGGGCACTTCAGGGTATTGCACAATATCTCTCTCTCTATGAAATGATGAAGCATCTGGAGCTAAGGGGGGGGGGGGGGATGGCGGGGATGGGGGGGGGGGGGGGGCTAAATGAAAATCTGCTAAGTGCTCCATAAAAGCTTGGGCCGGCCCTGTTGAATGTCACTCATTGTCATGTTCTTGTTCCACCAGGCTTTACAGATTTGTCCCCAATGATCAGTGAACACCTGCAGTGTTGAATGAACTGATTCTAGGTTTTAATTAAGAACTGGCTAGTCTATGTAGAACCAATTTACTGAGGATCTGGATACTCGTGTACAATGATATGAGTGAATGAGTGCAAAGAACCTGGTAGTTTACAATATACACACACTCATTCAGTTATCTTTAGATAAGGATGGTAGAAAAAATAAGAGAGGCAGTAATAACTAATACCTGACTCATATTTTTCCTTTCAGAAACCATTCTAAAAGATCCAGCTTTTTGGATGGTTTATCAATAGCAGTTAAATGGCCTGAATGAATAGACTAGACTAGACAAGACTAGATTTGGGTCTTTATAAATCCAGGAGTAGCTTTGAATACAGTGTGCTTTGTAGTTGAACTGTCAGAGCTCACCTCATCTATCCTGGGTTCATAAGCCTGGGTGATTAGAAATTTGCATTCACAATTTTACTGGGATGGTTCGAATGATTCAGAATGAGCATCATCACCTTCAGGTATGAATTTGAAATCTCGTTCCGTCAAATGAAATGGAAAGCAGCTTGGTTTTACCTGATCCTGGAGCTGCTGGACGCTGCAGAGCTGGATCTCTGGTGCTGAACTCAATTCTGAGCTCTTTACAGAACTCTCCAGCATTATGACGTAATAATGGGTCGGGCGGCGTCATGGAAACGGGCTGCAGCAGAATTCTACAGTGAGACTGATTCACCACTGCAGAGTTCAGAGCCTGAATGGACAGAAGCTTTCATTAAGACCCGTCTAAAGATTAGAAAAACACAATTCACCTGATTTAACACCTTCAGTCAGCAACTGCCCCTAATGTCAGGATAACCCACCAAAAAGTCAGCAAAGTTTTTTTTTATTCACTGCATTTACTGCAATTACTAATAAAATGTATTTAAAAATGTAAATAATGTCAAATTGCAAACACTGCAAAGACTGAAATATCAATAGTCTCATAGTTGGTTTAGTCTAATAGTCTCACAGATGGTTTTCATAGCCCATAAATGTGCCATTGTGTTTTGCCGGTGCCTGTTGGCCATGTCAGTTTGCTCACACACCTCAGAAACACTCAATATCATGTTACACATGTTGTACTTCTTTGCAGTGTTGTAAAGTAGCTCATAGTAAGAGCTCTCTCTTATACAACAGTCAAGCAATTTTATGGGGAGAATTAGAAATCAAGTTTGTACAACAAATCTATGGAAACTATTTCTCCAAACTTTTCAAAACTGAATAAAAAATGTCCAAATAGCGATTTATGCCCCATGTCTGCATTATTGTAACATTGTTAGATAAACAGATTTAATTTTGTTGAAAAAAACAAAACAAAAACTGGGTGGTACTGGGTGGTCCTGTGCGTGTATAAATCAGAGTTATGATGATTGTAAATAACCCCTTAACCCCTTAAACAGCCCAGGGCCTGCCAGCAGGCGGAAAGTGTTATTACAAATTTCTATCACCAAAGAATAGTACCGAAGACCCTTGTAGAGAAGTGTAGTTAGTGAATAATAGACCTTAGTGTGTAATAAGCCTTAAAGGGCTTAATGTTAAGGGGTTAACGCAGAAAGGCTTATTACACACTAAGGTGTACAAACTGGTGGGACTACAGAATTCTGCACAAACTGGTGGGGCTATTCTTTGGTAATAGAAGTTTGTTAGAACACTTTTGGCCCGCTGGAGGGGATAAAGAAATAAGAGTAAACAGAATAAGAAAAAAAAATTATTCGCAGCAACTCACTGTGATGATCCAAACCCTGACCACAACTCCCCCCTTGAAAAACCATCTGGGATTGAACTGGAAGGCTGATTGCGAGTCACGCTGTTAGCTGCAAAAATGTCCATTCAACGTTTGCATATTTTTTTAGCATATGTTACAATCCCCAATGTTACTGTTATTACCACAACAGCCAAAAAAGTTTTATTTACTTATTTATTTAACACTGATTTATGCTGTAACCATGGGAACAAAGACAGTCAGAAGCACATACCTAAGAAAGGTGTGACACTGTTGTCTAGAAAAGGGAGTCATGTAATTCTTCCTGATCAGATTTGTATTTTGTAATTATTGACAATATTTTACAAAATACAATGAAATATTTTCAATATTCATATTTATTTAGTGCATCTCTTACTAGCTGCTGAATAGTCTTAGAGAATAAATGATGTGGGTCTGTTATTTTGCTGAAAAAGTAAAAATCATCATTACCACAACATGACATTATCAACACAAACACACTGACTGTGATGATAAAGACACCTGGTGATGGTAATGCCGGGCTTTCAGCGTCACCATCAGTATTTTTTTGAACTGTTTAGAAATTAAAGTTATACTTCATCACTTCCAAAAAATAATTCTGACTGCTCATCAGTCAGTATGGTCATAAGACATCAGTAGAGAGCTCTAGAGAATACAGAAAATATTAGTCAAGCAGCAGGTGATCAGTTGATGGCAAATAATAACAGTAAAATATTTTAATTTAATAGAGGCTCTTGAACACATGCAAACATTGTCTTAATGTTTTCATTAAATAATAAACTAATAACAATTTAATTATGCAGGTGTGCATACAGCACCAATGCATGCACATCTAATGGTGGTGTACTAGTTTTTACACACTAATTAGGAGTGGCAGAATGCAGTCTACCTTTTTTCTTATCTCATCCAACACCCTGAATAAACATTACAGGACAGATTCAGGGTGTGGGATGGGCAGCATCACTGTTTGCTACAATATACTGAGGTTTTGCTGGTATACTAGGGCTCTATTTGTGTCCACAGACTCCTCATTTTTAGGAAGGTTTGTGCATTGTTAGGAAGTTAAGATAAAATAAGATAATCCTTTATTAGTCCCACAGTGGGGAAATTCTCAAATTCTCAAATTCTCAAAAAGTTGTAGTATCTCCTGAGATAAAATCCCTAACGAGTGAAAAACGGGAAAGATTTCCAGGGTGCAGGCCCTATAGGGAGCCCAAATAGGCAATGCCCCCTACAATTACCTGTGGAGCTGAATGACATTGTTTATTATTTGTTGTTTACATTGTTGTGGATGGGCTAACACTAGGAGGTGCCAGTGCACTGTTGTACATTGTGTTTGTCTTTTCCTAATGCAGCAGCCCTTTACTATTTTCCCTGACCCAAGATCTAATTGATTAGTTAATTAAAAGTCCTTCCTGCATTGGCATGGGTGTGCAAGAGCAAAACTGAATTTTACGATCATATAAGACCACTTTTTTCAGGTCAGGGCATGACCTTGGATAGTAGCTGGATAGTAGCAACCTGTCACTATACCTGCTGCCAATATTGAGTCTTACCTAGGTCCTCTCGCTGGTCAGTTGGCACGGTGTGTGGTTAACAAGCTGAAGAGTTTGCAGCAGTTTCTGGTAAGGTTAGCTTTTAGCCTAGCATCTTGCTAGCACACGCTCGCATCACTGGATCTCAGCCTGGCCTGCAGCAGCACTTCCTCCAGTCGGTCGTTCTGTGGGAAGATTGTTGGAAGATCTAGTAAATCAGCGCAAACACTATTCATTCAAAATAGTGTAGTTTAAAACAGACAGGCTTTCTGATCCTAATTGCATAAACCTCTTGCGTCAATAAATTATAATTCTGTATGCACAGAATGTACCTTAACCAGGTCCGGTTGAGGTCATGTTCCAGTCATTTTATATTTAAACACTTTTGGAAAGTGGCACAGGGCTTGACTATCACGGTTTTGGACATTTTACTAGACTGCACCTAAATGCTACCTATTGGTAAATAGATATTACTTGACTGGAATCAACAAAGACCTCCAACATTTAATTTGTCATTCTTAAGAATTCTGAACGAAACATTGCGACTTACTGTTTAAAAGATAAAGAGTATTTTTTTGGAGAACATGGGAGCTATTTATGGGACCTCTGACCACCCGCCCAGCCCAGACTATCAGCTGGACTAGGTAGCTAAGAGACATAGGCTCTGTAAAAACATTTGGTTTAATATTAATTTACTACTATTAATAGATTACTGAATGTATTTTTCATTTTTCATTACTATTAATTGTGCTTATTTGTCCCCTTAATTCTATTTTCTATAATCATTGTTATTGATATTCTTTAAACATGAAAAATAAATAATTAAAAAACTGCATATGGGTGTAATATGAAACCTTTAGACCTGTCAGAATGATTTTAGTGTATGATATTTTATATTTACATTTACATTTATGGCATTTAGCTGACGCTCTTATCCAGAGCGACTTACAGGGTTACTCATATTACAGAGGAGGGCCGATGTAGTGTTAGGAGTCTTGCCCAAGGACTCTTATTGGTGTAGCGCAGAACACTCACCCAGACTGGGAATCGAACCCCAGTCTCCCACGTGGTGAGGTAGCTCACTAGCAGGTAGTGGTATTATCTGTTGCGCCACACCAACCACTATATAAATATATACAGACTGCAACTGAAATAACGTAGGAGTGAATTCTTTGATTTACACACAGTCCAGTAATTATGAAGTCAGTGGCAATTTATGGTAGAAAACTCCTCCTTAGGGTGAATTTGGAGCAATATCAGCCCAGGTTACTTTTGGAATGAGTGCAACACAGGTCAGCCTGACGGAAACATAGATTTACTTGCTCTCAGGCTTAAAAGCACATGACCAAAAACAGCCTGTATATTTGTTGTCATATAAACTCACATAAACAAACACATAAACACACAAAAATCAAATAGTTCATTTAGGAGTCATTAAAAAGTCTAATACTCAAGGTTAGAAAGAAAAGCATTTCTTGAAGGCATGTATGAAGCCTACATAGATGCCAAAGCTTACATGCATACATTGGAATTTGCTAGCTGGATGCTAATACATACAACATATGGCTGGATAAACAAAGCTAAGGGCTCATTCCCAGCTGAATATGGCTGAAACTGGCACATCAGATTGGTTCATCTGTGGGAATGTCAAACATGTGTCAGCTCAGAGGGATCTCCTAGTGGTCGAATGATGGAAGTACTCAAATCAGGGACAATGAGTTCAGCAGAGCATCTTGTAGCATTCAGTGGTTGACTATGCAATTTATATAATGTGGGATCCCATATTTTGTACCATGTTACATAATTACCAAACATTATTCCTTAATGGATATTACCCTGGTATCCTATATCTTTTATTTTATTTAAAAAACATTTACTACAATGCTGATTTTCTTTTAAAGTAGCTGAGCAGTCTCTCACCTTAAAGTAATATATAGAACATTGGACTACATCAATGAGACTATAATCGGTTTATTTTTAATCCTAAGTGCCTTAGTGGTAGATATTGTTCGTTTGACCAATTCATATACCATTAGTATTAGCAGTTCATATACCATTCATGTGACCAATTCATATACCAGTCCTATGACCAGTTCATATACCATTCGTATGACCAATTCATATACCTTTCGTGTGACCAGTTCATATACCCTTTGTGTGACCAGTTTATATACCATTCATATGACCAGTTCATATACCAGTCCTATGACCAATTTATGTACCATTTGTATGACCAGTTTATATACCATTCATATGACCAGTTCATATACCATTCATATGACCAGTTCATATACCTTTCGTATGACCAGTTCATATACCATTCGTATGACCAGTTCATATACCATTCATATGACCAATTCATATACCATTCATATGACCAATTCATATACCATTCGTATGACCAGTTCATATACCATTCGTATGACCAGTTCATATACCTTTCGTGTTACCAATTTATATATCTTTCGTGTGACCAGTTCATATACCATTTGTATGACCAATTTATGTACCAGTCCTATGGCCAGTTTATATACCATTTGTATGGCCAATTTATATACCATTCGTATGACCAGTTCATATACCATTCGTATGACCAGTTCATATACCATTCGTATGACCAATTTATGTACCAGTCCTATGGCCAGTTTATATACCATTTGTATGGCCAGTTTATATACCATTCGTATGACCAGTTCATATACCATTCGTATGACCAGTTCATATACCATTTGTATGACCAGTTTATGTACCATTCGTATGACACATTTATATACCATTCATATGACCAGTTTATGTACCATTCGTATGACCAGTTCATATACCATTCGTATGACCAATTTATGTACCAGTCCTATGGCCAGTTTATATACCATTCATATGACCAGTTCATATACCATTTGTATGACCAGTTTATGTACCATTCGTATGACACATTTATATACCATTCATATGACCAGTTTATATAACATTCGTATGACCAACTCAAATACCATTCGTATGACCAGTTCATATACCATTTGTATGACCAGTTTATGAACCATTCGTATGACACATTTATATACCATTCATATGAAGTTTATATAACATTCGGATGACCAGTTCATATAGCATTCATATGACCAGTTCATATACAATTCTTGTGACAAGTTTATGTACAGTTCAGAATGATTACTTTAGAGCAACAATTACAAAAAGTATCTGTTACAAGATATTCAATATGATTCAATATATTGCATCATATTTTGCTCAAGTTCAATTTCAATTATGAAATTGTCAATTTGAAAAATTATGAAAAATTATGAAAAATTATGAAACTGTCAAAATCTAAAAAATACACAACCATATGCATAAAATCAAACTTTTTCGCAATCCGAAGAGTGGTATCTGAATATACTACTACACAACACTGCTATCTAGCAATCAGGGTTTAAACCCGCCAGTCTTTGCAGTATTGCAAAACATAATATTGTGATACTTTAAACTTTATTGAAGTATAAGTTCAAATATACGTACTGGTTATGGAGTTACACGCCAGGTTCTTGCCAATACAGCACACTAGTCAAGGCCTCAGGCAGAGTACAGACTGTTCTGGAACAGAGTTCAGGGTGAGGGCAGTCCCCACTTCTTACAAACACACATATACAGAATTTTCTGAAGCTAGTCTAACAGAACAAAAGCCAAAAAAGAGAAAACCCAGACAATGAAGTCAAATGACAAACAGGCCAAAAACATGGCCTGTACCAACAGGGAACAATGCTGTAGTAAATGCTGTAGTAAATAGCAGCAAACTCACAGTATGTTGCATTAATGGATATTGTCCATATTATGGTAATGATGCTTGATGAATCTGCCAAAAGTGAAGTATACACAAGCTTAAAATATACTGGGTAGCCTGATATACATTTCATAAGCTGGCCCATTGTTTTTATCTATGGATTCAGAGTTCATGGCCGCCAAATATCCAAGTACAGAATGGATAAATCTGAGAATAACGAATTACGAGCAACATTCATAAAGCCTATTTACACAAGCCTCTCCAGAAAGCCCATCAGTATAGTGAGGATGAAGCTTAGGGCAAGAAATAGTATAAAAACAGAGGCAGCAAAAAATTGCCCAGTATATCTCAGTGGGATATGAGAGCCAGTACACAGAGTACACAGGCAGACTACAGGAAAGCCCAGTGGTCAATAAGGAAACCCTCAACCTCTTCTATGAACAAGAATGCCAATTACCTTACCATAATAGGCACCAGTTTCATGAATGTGGAAAGACACAGCATGCCCTAAATACTAGGCCAGAACAAAATCATGCTAGGCTTAGACACCACAGCAATGCAAGAGCAGCAAAAAACAAATGACCTCTTTCTGTTTGCCCTTCATTTGGTTGTTGGGTGTTTTTTTTTTTTTTGCATCTCAGCACAGTTTTAAACTGTTCTTGGATGGAAAAGTTCTTTGCAGTCCTCCTCCTCCTTCTACACTGATGGTCAAAATATTTTGAGTTATCCAGATGCTCACATGCCATAAACTGAGTGTTTAGCATTAGAATTAGATGTGTTTGAAAGGACACATTCAAGACAGCGCAAGATGGCACACGGTTCAAGAAGCGATGGAATGGTTTGAGGAGTGAGAAAGTTCATTGAGAGATAATTGCATTGCCAGATTTAGACAGAATTGAAAACTTGTGTTTGCAAATCTCTGGAGAAGAAAACCCCAACTTTAGGAGATCTGTAGACAGCAGTGAAGAATTTGTCCAATGTACCCCATAGGACTCCCCCCACAACACAATGCAACCAGTGTTACATTTACATTTAAGGCATTTAGCAGACGCTCTTATCCAGAGGGACTTACAAAAGTGCTTTGCTATTTACCCAAGAAAAACCTCAGCTAGTTTGAATAGACTAATAATCAAAGATACCTCTAAGTTTAGACACTACTCAATAAGGTGACCACTCTGCTATTTGCCCAAGTATTCTCGGAAGAGGTGGGTCTTCAGTCTGCGTTTGAAGACAGCGAGCGACTCGGCCGTTCGGACACCCAGGGGAAGCTTGTTCCACCACTTTGGTGCCAGGACAGGAAAAAGCCTGGACGCTTGTCTTCCATGGATTTTGAGGGATGGCGGGTCGAGCCGAGCCGTACTTGAAGCTCGAAGGGCTTGTGGTGCGGATCAGCTTTTGACCATTGCCATCAAGCACGGAGGGGCTGGTCCGTTCTTGGCTTTGTAGGCCAGTGTCAGGGTTTTGAATCTGATGCGGGAAGCGGCTACAGAAAGCCAGTGAAGAGAATGCAGTGTTGGGATGGTGAGGACCAGCATTTGCTTCCTCGTATCCGTATCTTATGAAACCAGCCATTCACATTATTTAACTGCCACTAATGCAATGCGAAAGTTGCTGCCAGGGATTTCAGGCCCCATGAAAAGATATTACACTGGGCCCCACAGTCATCGAACCATATTAGATTATTGGGACACTCTAGTTAGATCATTTTTGCAGCCCCTGTCTAAAGTAGCGAACAACTTACAGTCGGCTTTTTAGTAATAGCCAGACGCTTCACAATCAGCTACAGTTTGTATGCTAATCTCCTAATGTAAGGAAACCAACAGTTGTAAAATTGACACTCACTTAATTACAACAGATTATGAGTTTGTTAAACAAATAAAGCATGGCTGGCCACCAGCAAAATCATCGGCATCCTACCCATCCAGAGAGAGCACGGCCAGTTATGTTATGTTCTCTTTGACTACTGGCCACGGATGTCAGGGGATCTGATAGACAACTGAGCCACTTAAAAGTCCATAATTTAGATCATTTTTAGAAAATGCTGTAAATATGAAAAAGCAGTATGAGACAGTCAAGGCCAGAGGTAAAAAAAAAACAAGAAAAATAATTTTGCTGTGTATTAGTAACCATTACACATGACTAGTTGTCTGTGACAACCAGTATACTTGCCATGTGTGGCTCAGCCCCAGTCTGATTGCTTACTATCTGCTATCAGATTCAGATTCAGTATTCAGCGCTGCCACTATTAATCAGTGATAATATCAAATAAACTGAGTATTTGACTGTTAATTCCTCTAATGCAGAAGGGAGGCAAACTGTGTTCCTTCCGGACCACTTTTCATTTAAAATGAGGTGTTTAATGAGGCTGAATTTAGCAGTCTGACTTGCTGCACCTCCTATGATCCCCCAGGAGTCTGACACACGTACTCTAATGCCATATCTAACTGGTATACTGAATTGTGAAGTGAAGCAGCTTTGATTTTCCTTGCCTGAAATTAGCTGAGACATTATTATCCTATTATTAGTAGTATCCTTATTGTTACATTGATATGACGTTGTTTGCAACATCATCTTTAAATAAGGAATTTGATTAATTTCTCCTGCCTCTCTGAATCCACAGTAAATATGGAGGCTAAAGAGCTTATTTAGGCACCTCTCAGCACTGTCCAGTGTTAGGGAAGTGCTAAACTTGGCAAAGCAGACAGGACGTCAGCATGGTAACAGATTCTGACCCTTCCTGCTTTACCTTCTACCTATCTCAGATCCTGCCCTACTCTCTCAATGTGCATATTATGGGGTTCTGGCAATCTCAGGGCTGGGTCTTTAGGAACTGATGCTATCTAAATGCTATGCATGCTTCAGTAGTTAATACTCAGGTCCAGTGTGTGCACCCTCTAATGTTACTGAATATGCCCCTAATTAGGAACTGATCTACATGTATGGTACCGCTTGTGGCTGGACACATACTGGAAATAATTCATATTGGACAGTACTCTGATAGGAGGGGGTTACTGAAAAGTTACTAAATGCTATAATATTCAATACCCAAATAGTCTGTGGCATTCAAACGATAATGGATTGGTATTAACAGACCCAACATGTGCCAAGAAAACATTTCCCACACCACTACACCACCTCCACCAGTCAGGTCTGTTGACACAAGGGAGGTTGGGTCCATGAGTTCATGCTGTTGGCACCTAATTCCTAGCCTACCATCTGTGTGCCTCAGCGGCAACCAAGATTCACCAGCCTAGGCTAGGTTTTTCCAGTCTTCAGCTGTCCAGTATTGTACCTACTGCATCCCCAGCTTTGTGTTCTTGGCTGACAGAAGTGCAACTCAACATGGTCTTCAGCTGTTGTATCCCAACTGCCTTAAGGTTCAATGATGCATTTCTGCTCACCACAATTGTATGGCGCAGTTATCTAAGTTACTGTAGCCATTCTGTCACCTTGATCCAGTCTGGCTATTCTCTCTGTTGACCTCTCCATCCACACAACTGACGCTCACTGAGTGTCTTTTCTTTACTTACTCCATTCAGAGTAAAGTATAGGGACTGCTGTGCTGAAAATCCCAGGAAAGCAGCAAAAATTTGGATGAATAATGATGCACATTTTTTTCAGCCCTCTGAATCATCTGTGCTTCTCTGCCTTTCGCTCAGGGCTGCTCAAGAACCAGAAAACGGGCAGAGAAAAGCATTACGCACTCCTCGAACCCTGGTCACAACATCTTTCAGCTGCTCCCGTCTGGCAGACGCTACAGAACTATGTCCACTAAGACTGTCAGGCACAGGAACAGTTTTTACCCTCAGGCCATCAGCTTCATCAACAGCTGATCACCATCATCAACTACAGGCCATAGATACTACTGGTACTACAACAACTCTTATCACTCGTATCCTACAGTTACTGCACATTACTGCCCCGTTATTCATTTCACACATGTGTACACTGCTGTACTTACACAATATTTAGTAAAGCACACTGTATAGAAATCTCCTCGTATAGTCTATGTATACTGTGTATACTGTTTGTTCTCTGTATATTGTGTATTGCCTGTAAATTATGTGTAGAGTAGCTGTATATGGTTGAAATTAGAGAGACACTAACAGCCGGAAACAAAGTCCTTGTGTGTGTGTGAACATACTTGGCCAATAAATCTGATATTGTGGCATGTTTGTGAATTATGCAGATATTTTGATCATTTTGATGGAATTCCTTTATTAACAGGACTGAGCCCACAGTCATTCCACAGAGGGAAACCCTAGTTAGCTATTCTCTCCCAGCCTCTTTTCGAGGCTACTGGAACAGGCGAGCTCATTGTGTGTGAATCCTCCTCATTCCTGTGAGCGGAGGAGCAGCAGCAGCAGCAGCACGAGGAGGAGGAGCAGCAGCAGCAGCAGCACGAGGAGGAGGAGCAGCAGCAGCACGAGGAGGAGGAGGAGCAGCAGCAGCAGCAGCAGCACGAGGAGGAGCAGCAGCACCACGAGGAGGAGGAGGAGCAGCAGCAGCAGCAGCACGCGGAGGAGGAGCAGCAGCAGCAGCAGCAGCACGCGGAGGAGGAGCAGCAGCAGCAGCAGCACGAGGAGGAGGAGGAGGAGGAGGAGGAGGAGGAGGAGCAGCAGCAGCAGCAGCTCGTCGTCTGGACGAGTCGAAGGGGCTGTTGGGAACTCAAACACAAAGCGGATGAGAGGCGCGATGTCGGCGCTTAGCACCGGGAGAGCGGGAGGGGTTGAGTCCGGGTCGTAGATGTACTGTAGACGCAGTTCTTTATTTTGTGTTATTTTTTTTTATTTTTTTTAGCACGTTTGCATGGGCTTGTTTTTTGAGCCACGCCTGCAGTTTCTCCAGAAAACTGCTTACTCTTCGTTTCCCCCCTCTGTTTTTTTTATTATTATTATTATTATTCCCGAGCGCACTCTGGGATTGACCGAGTGGTCTTCCTCTGGCTGCCAGCCACGGCACGATACAGCTGGCAGATAGGACAGCTTCAGTAAGACGCCCTAGCTAGCTAACCTCGCCGCTCGCTCTCCTCCGAGCTTAAACACACGGTCCGGGGGCTTTTTCTGTCGCGACTTTTCCGCGGGATGCACGTTTCCAGTTTTCAGGGGTTTTCATTATATCCCCACCTAAAAGTGAGCCGTTGAAATTGAAATTGAAGCCTTTTTTTGTCCTCGGGGTTTTTGTACGAGTGCTCCTGCTGCTGCTCCGCTGAAGTAACCGATGCTCCGAGCTAGCAGGATGGAGGAGTTTGTGACCGAGGAGGACGAGCCCTGGTACGACCAGAGAGACCTGGAGCAGGGTGAGTACGGCCACAGACACGTCTTTTAGTCCAAAGAGTCGAGAACGGCGTGGAAAGTAGTGGAGAAACCCGGCTTTAGCGGTAGCCCCACGGCCCGCATCGGGCTACAGATGTGGGCGCTAGCTTGCAGGCGAAGCTGGAAGATTGGCTGCGGCTTCTCTTAAGATGGCTCGTGCTAGCTAACAAACAGCGTGGCATCTCGACCCGTGGTGGAAAACCCTCAATGGCCGACTGGTGGATCCCGCCAGACTTATCTACAGAAATGGCGTCTTTGACAGCCCAGATGCTCGCTCTTCTTCTTTAGGTTAACGCTGCGTAGCTTGGCGACCACCATGAGTGAGGGGATGGGGATGGGGAGGGGGAGTTGGAGGCCATGCCTTGCTGTATCCAGGCCAAACGTTACACGATGCCGGAATTAGGCCACTGTCTAAAACCAAGACCATTTGTGTTTCCCTGTGATGTGAACCATGGCCTGTCACACTGCATTATTTCCCACTCGTTCTGTATTCAGACTGCCAGCTACAACCGCCCCCTCCTCCTCCTCTTCCTCCTCTTCTCCCCTACCCCCCCTTCAATTTTCTACCTTCAACATCTCCATCACTCGAGCTCCTCTCCTCTCCTCTGTATCTTGTCTTTGCCCTCGTATACCTATTATTGCCATCTCGTCAGTGCAGACATAAGAATGAGCCCACAAATTAATCTCTCTCTCTCTCTCTCTCTCTCTCTCTCTTCATCTCTATATCTCTCGCTCTCTCTGTGCTTAGGATGATGTCATTGCCCTTTGTCTGCCCTCTGCTTATAGTGCTTTGTCATAAAGTGCTGGGTTACAGGACAGCTGGGCTCTGTTATTATTGCTGAGTGTGGGAACACTTTGAGCGTGTATGCGAAGGTCTAATTTCTCACCAATTAAGAGCTGTTGGGACACAGATTAGCCCCCTTAACACGTAATACTCCGCTTAAGGCAGCCGAGGCCAGCCTGATCTGGTAGAAGAGGAAAGGAATGTTTGGGGAGGGAATTCTCAGCTTTTGTGGCTTCTGGGGCGACTTAGAAACCTGGCACAAGAAGTTCTTGGCCCAGAATGGCTGTGGAGGAGTCGGGAGAGGAGTCAAGTTTGCTCGCTTTCAGCAGCTGTTGTGCGAACAGACGCTTTTGACGTTTTTATGCGTTTCAAAAGGGTCTTCTGTACACTTCTGGATGTCATCAAACCCCTATAATATGATCTGGTGAGCATCAGATGTTAGATTGACGTGACTTGACTTGCATTAGGGTTAATTGGCTGGTTTTAAAGGAGTTCACACTGTACGTGTTTTTGCTGACTGGCGCGATTCTTACTGATTGTTTTCATTGGGAGAGTTTTGCGTGTTTTTTCTGCACCCTGGGCCTCATTGGCCGTCCTTTTGTGCCCTGAGTTGAGAGAAATTCCATGCAAAGTGGTCAAGGAGCTAACAGTGTTTTTTTTTTTTTTCAAAGGTTAGGCCAGCCTTTAGTGACCACTGTAATTCACAGATGGAAATCATATCTTAAACTTAAAGCACCTTTTTTTTTAATTGTAGCTAGTTTTTGCTCGCAGCAGCAGGTTTTGTAGTTAGTAAATGAAGTGAATTAAACGTCCTGCATGTATGTATATAACCAGTAGGCCTTTCTAGCTATTGCTAATACAACTGATTTGCAGTCTTAGTTGCGATGCTACTGTTGCTTAGCAGCAGGGAGAAGTGCATCCCAAAGCAGCGTGGTTATATGGATTTTTCTTTATGCACCCCCCCCCCTCTTGTTCTCTCATAGAATACCACTGGTTAAATAGCCTTATACCACTTACCCCCCTCCAAAAAACCTGCATTGTGAACTTGCCCTTGGTGTGTGTTCTCATTTAAACGGCTACAAGAATTCACTTCAAGCTTAGACGCAGTCTGATTAGCAATGAGATTAGCAAAGCCTTAATTCAATACTCTTTGACTTACACTGTTGCAAATGGCCTCAGTGGTGATAACACACACACACACACACTCATGGGCTCCTCTTACGGAAAATTCTTATCGACCTGGCACTGGTAAGTCCTGTACACGCAGAGGAAGAGGAAGGGGACTAATCAATCAGGAGAGGAATGACGGTTCTAATGCCTGTGAAGGAAAGGCTTTCAATTCAGTAGGTTAAAGTAGGTCAGTCTTGAAGAGCTGAACTCAGCCTGCCAGATATCTGGGATTTTGCTCAGCCACTAACTTGGTGTTAGTGGGCTTTCACTGAATGATCTCGAGCTTGGGCTGGTTCATGGATTTGACGAAGCACTGATGAAGCAAGCAGCCCTGCTTAGTTTCATCACAGTGGAGGCTCTAGGGACAAAAGAGAGGGCGATCATGCAGTTGGCATGGCTTAGTATCTCGCTCTCCCTCTTCCTCTGCATTATTCAATATTTGATTAAGTGGCATTAAGCCTGGGTTGATCTGATTAGAGGCTGTGGGGATTAAGTCTGTAGGGGGTGGTGGGAGTGATTGGCTCCATCCGTACCCAGCAAGACACCACCACAAAAGCCTTTCACCAAGAGCATACAAACCCAGGAACTATGAGAGAACAATGATGGCACTGGTGGGTTTTGCTGGAACGTGAAATGTATGCGTCATTGAACCTCTGTGCCCTTGTTTACTTACAACAACTTACTTTTTTCATCTTTAAAATGGGACTAAATGAAACTGGATGTTGTCAAAAGGGAAAAATTTAATATTTTTTTCCTTTGAATCCACATTAACAAGCCTAATATTTTGGTGACCAGATAATATTTGTTTTTATTGGGATGAGGTTAATTAGCCTTATACCACTGACTGATCACCCCTGCTATGATAAGTTGCATCCATTGCAGACACATGCAAATGCCCACACATAGCTTGTCTAGTCCCTGTAGAGATGGATTGCCATTAGAATTAGACTCTCTGTAGCAGATTAACATGAACCTTTTGACACCATGTCTAATGCCAAGCGTGGGCTAGAGGGGTTTAAAGCCCCCCAGCATTGAGTGTTCTCTGGAATGACTGTGCTCCATCCAGTACTTTTTTGGGAGGAGGTGAGGTGGGGTGGTGATCATCCAACATCCTGACCTCACTAACACCCCTGCCACTGAATGCCATCAAATCCTCACAGCAGTGCTCAAGTGCTTCCCTGGACAGTAGAGACAGTTACTTCAACAAAAGCAGGAAAACCAGATTTTTTGAATGCCCTTGATTTAGGAAGAAACAGAGAATGAATAGGTGTCTCAATACTTTTGTCTATAAATTTAACATGTAGGCGCTTAGCTGTATGCTAATAGACCTATTTTATAAATGGGTTCTGGGCCTGCACTAGGGTCACACCAATGTAGAAGTTGTTGGCAGATGCCAGTATTTTGCTGATGCCATCAGTTATCCATACATGAAGACTTGTTAAATGTGAGCTCTGGGACTACATCTACCTGGGTTAGCATTCTGAAGAAACGTAACATATATTTCTATGGAGTTATAGAGCTCAGTAGCTCAGCATCACCCAAGTGTTCTTCTCTGGGATTCCCAGAAGCTTCTTGGCACAAAGATGATTCTTAAATGGTCGAGTGAGCATTACATTGAGCACTCTGTCCACCCCTTCAGATGATCTTATCACCAAGATGTTTCTGGGAAACTGGAGCCTGCTCCTAAAAAGGACAATAAGTAAGCCACCATTTATCGGATTGCATTATCGTGTTGCATTAGCTACAGCTTTGTAGACGTTTATGAATTACTTATCAAAGAATGGTTTCTGGGCCTGCAAAGTGTGTGTACTTTGCTGTTGTTGCACAGTGTTCTCTTAATGTCAGGCTGCAGTGCAGATCCGTTGAGTGCATGCGATGACTGTGTGGCCCCTTGCTGTAGGGTGAGTAATACATGGTGTGTGTGTTTGTGTTTCTTTTTCCTGGAAATTGCCTCGCTAGTCAGCTAATGCACTCAGGAAAAGTGTATAAATCCCACTTAGGATATAATTATGATCCTGCTATGATCCTCCTACCCCTTCAGGAACACATTGGGCAGGACAGAATAGCTATAAGTTGCACCTGTCGCTGACACACCCGTTGCTGGCACACGCAGCTTCTCTAGTCTCTTTTGGAATGAGTTGGGGATGGGATGGGGTGGGGTGGTAATCATTCAACATCCAGACCTCACTAACTCTCTTGTCACTGAATGCAGAGGCAAATTTAGAATTTTTTGTAAACAGCGGCGTTTGGCCAGACCGAGCATCAAACTCCCATGTCTGGAGGACGTGATGGTGTTAACATTTCACCCTGATATTTCTTGTTGCCCACTATGACATTTATTTTCTTGATGGTGAAACTATAAACCTATAAAAAACGCTCTCCAACATTTCTTTGTAAAGAGCTGCCATGAGTTTATCAGTCACCACCTGTGTTAGTGGTTAGTGTAGTTGGCTGCAGCTGAGCAATATTGGGTATAAAGACCTCTGAAGCAGGTTCACCCAAAACTTGACTTTACTCAACTCGTAAAGTGGAAAAAAAATAAATAACCTACAGTTCAGCGCATTATACAGATATCCAAATGTTTGTGGACACCCCTCCTGATGAAGGCATTCAGCTACTTTAAGTTGCACCCGTCGCTGACGCACCCATTGCTGGCACAAACAGCTTCTCTAGTCTCTTTTGGAATGAGTTGGGAATGGAATGGGATGGGACGGGTTGAGGTGGGGTGGTAATCATCCAATTACCACCCCACTGAATGCAGTCAGATTCTCACAGCAATGCTCCAGAATTTAGGAGACAAGTAACACTCGATTTCCGAAGAAACAATAACATTGCAGGTGTCTTAATTCTTTTGTCCACATAATGTATCTCTCCAGGAGGCACTTTGCTCCCATCCCCTTCACGTGTTCTAATCCTCTTCATTTTGGAAAAGCTCTTCCAGTGTTGACTCGTTTTAGCACGTTTCTTGGCAGCACATCATGTTTTTTACACAGTACAAGTCTCTGCTAACGCAGGACGCTTACTGGTTTCCGCCATATTTTTCTACCTAACACATGATGTAGATTGTGTTGAAAAAGAGGGTGATAAGCTGACTTGTGTGTTGAGGATTGTCTTCAAAAGTAACTGATAGGAGGTCAGAATAAACGCAAACAAGGCTTTGGTTCGGAGAGCTCCATCTACCCATTCGGAGAGAGCGCTGTCTATTGTGTTCTCACAGACTCCGGCCGCTGATGGCAAAGTAGCATAGCTCGGCATTTGAACTGCTGACCCCCATGCCGTTAGACCACTGAGCTGAAATCGACTAACTTTAATCAACTAGCATTGATCAAGTGAAAGAGCTTCTAAATAGTTATGACCTAGACCATAGCAATTACTCTTCTACTTAATGATGTGCTGGTGCTTAGGCCAGCGGCTCCAGTCACAAGCATAGCATTGCTATAGGATCAGTTCCCATAGGGTCTGTTGTTTGGATACCGAAACATCTTTCCTATAGGCCCTCAGTCTTTACTCTCATCCCTACACCGACACTCAAGTGCTGCCTCTGTTTCTGCCTGCCTTTGTGAGAAATTTTGGAAAGGGAAGAACAAAGAGCCGTGTCAGTGACTGACGTCAGCTAACAGAGGGAGTGGACGAAGAGTCAGGAGTTTTCTGCCCTAGCGTGTGATTGTAGACTCTGGTGTTTTTTCAGTGCAGCCTTCATCTGCCGCATATGGACTGGGCAGTTAATTTCTGGATGTGGTCATTTTACTGCATTTCCTTGTACTGAAGCACCTGCCCATTGTCATCTGTGTGGAGTCAATGGGGTTTTGATTTCTGTACAGGGAGATAGCTTATAACTGACCATATCGTTGATGTCACGCATGAAATCTCAGTCTTCGTTTTTCACTTTTTAATAGAACATGAATCTGGCGGTTGTTCTTCACGTTATGTCAGAATTTCATGATGAACCGGCTAATAGAAATGCTCCAAAATAACTTGGGCTATAAATGCTTTACATTGACTTCTATTAAAAGTTAAGGAGGTTGGAGATCTGATATTTTTGCATGTCGACGACGATATGCCACAGATGCAGCCCATCTTACAGGTAAAAAAACACAGGAGTATACCATTTAATACTGTCTCCATAAGGAGAGCTCCTCTGTTTGCTCTCATTATCTATTGTTCCGCTGTGTCTCCAGTCTGGAAACCCCAGGGATCAATGCAAGCACACACACACACTCATTCATATGTGCTATACAAAGACAGCAATACCATGTGGTGCTTCATCTCTCACGTATGATTTATGTGCGAGCTGCTGTGAGGTCCCGTGTTCTAGTGTGTTTGCCTTATTGCTGACACCATGTATTTAATGATAAATCGCAGCATTTATATGTAAGCGGTGCGGGTCAATGGTTTTAACCTTGTTAAGCCTTCCCAGTACGCCCTCCTCCACTGTTACTGTCTTTGTTTGGGTGCTGGCATGCTGGCGCACCAGTGTTCTCCACCTCTTCTGTATATGCGGCCGGTCTGTCTGAGTCGACAGGACTGTGCTTGCTTATCTGCGTGTCTGCTGATGTGCAACAAAGCATATTTTGCTGGGAGGAGCTGTAGCTTCATGTTAGGCTGTCTCTAGTGACAGAGAACAGTGGTGCAGCGACAGCAACAAAAGAGCCAGAGATGTTTCGTCATGGAAATACATTTATGCTGTTCGTCTTCAACAGAAAGAGACACCGCAGTGGTTGTCCTCGGAATTTAATTGAAACTAGAACTGGAAAATACACTTCGTCCAAATGTTTGTGGACAGCCCTTCTGATTAGTGGATTCAGCTACTTGAAGTTGCACCCATTGCTGACACAGTTCTGCAAATGCATACATACACGCACACAGCTTGTCTAGTTCCTAAAGAGTACTGCCAATAGAATAAAACTCTCTGGAGCAGATATCTATGAGCAGATATCTATGAGCAGATATCTATGAGAAGAGATCTATGAACTGATCAGCACCATGCCTAATGCCAGGCGTGGGCTAGAGGGGTATGAAGCCCCCAGCAATGAGCTGTGGAGCAGTGGAACTGTGCTCTCTGGAATGATGGTGCGCCATCCAATATTTTTGGGATGAGTTGAGGAGCTGGGGATGAGGTTGGGTGGTTATCGTCCAACATCCTGATCTCACTAATAAAGGCAGCATCAAACTTATATATATAAAACATTTTCATTATTTATTTAACACCCTTGAACAATGAATGAGCAGGTGTCCCAATACTTTTTGTCTAGTATATGTTAATATAAGGCACATTATTATGTAGCAAATTGAATAATGAATTCTGAGCATTGTTACCCATCATGTATGTGTTTTTTGAAGCAATTACTGAACATTCTTATATTTGGGGACACAAGCAAACATGCAAAGTATCCAAAAATCATCACACTCAGCACTTCTGTTTTGCTGCCTTGTGGAGTGCATGCTGCATTTTTCCACATGGCCCACTTTTAGCCAGGTTTTAACTAGGTTTTCTCCCCTGTCTCTGCCTCCTTGATCTCATCTTGGCTGACGTCACGGCAGCTTGCCATAATCGGTGTGAAGATGAAGGATTAAAAATAACCTGCTTTGGGGGAATTGAATGAGATTTTCTGCCTGCCCCCTCTTTTTTTGCACACCATATGCAGAACTGTCAGCCTCAGTTACTGTGACTTGCTGTCGATCAACAGCAAGACACAATGTTTGAAATGGATCAAATAGCTTAAAACAAGAAGGGAAGAAGGAAGGGGGTTATTGGAATTGTGTGGATGAGGGGCTAAGCCCCTGCTAGGGGTGGCACGATACCACGTATCCATGTATGATACCGGTACTGCAGCCTTTAATATCAGCTATTTATTTATTTATTTATTTATTTTTGGATAGTTTGACTTCATTTGCCTACAAATCCCAAATAGGCAATAAGACACACACACAGATTTGTTATTTTCTAGGAGATTCTAGGTTACTTGACCATATTCTGATCATGCATTTACTTCATGCCTGCAGCTGGAGTTGTTGCTTGTAAAGACTTTAAAAACATGGTTAGATAGTTCTGGATAGATTACAGCTGTCTGTAAGTTGCACTGATCCTGAGTTGTGAAGCCTAGAATGCCGGCATGTAGGCATAAAGCATGTGTTTACTTGGAGTTATGTGTTATAATGAACATGCCTGTAGCCCTTCCTTCATGTCTAATGCCCTGCCTTGTTCAGGTGTTTGACAAATCTGTGCAATTCTTCACCACCCTGTCTCTTCTTTTACCCAGTCATCTATCATTCCTGGCTCCACTTATCTGAGGGAGGACTGGCTTCCCACCACAAAGCAGAATCCTCTTGAACTTCAGCCCAAAACTCCTTCTCACACTTACAATCTCCCAAATCATAATAAGCCAAAGTCTCTTAGATAATCATAAGCCTAAGTCATGGTCCGAACTAGCAAAGTGGTACTTCAGGCTAATGGATCGAATTATACTGTTGATACGTTTGAAAAAGGTTAAATTTTTGAGTTTTTTACCATTTAAGAGTTCTTCCTCTCGCTCTGAGGGACTTTTCCTGCGCCACTGTTTTCTTTGTTGCTGCTTTGGGACCACGTCTGTTGTTGAAAGCTCTATAAGAAGTGAACTTGAACTCGAGGTACTCCCCAAAGCTCGGACCGACGTGGCCTTATTAATGTTCTTTGTCTGTTTTCCATATGTGTCTTCTCTCCCGTCATACCCTCTGCCTTTGTTTGCTCTCTTCAGATCTGCACTTGGCAGCAGAGCTGGGGAAGACCCTGCTGGAGCGCAATAAGGAGCTGGAGGACTCGCTGCAGCAGATGTACATCAACAATGAGGAGCAGGTGCAGGAGATCGAGGTACGGTCCTGGTCAGAGTGCCAGCACATTTCATGGGAAAAGAGCATCAAGCCCTCTGGGAGAGTTCAAGCTGTTTAGAAACCAGTGCCTCTTCTCCGAGCCTGCTTTGCGGGTGTCTCTGTGGCTGTAAATAGAGACTTTGTTAGAGAACTGGTGAAACATGCAGCCTGTCAGACAGAATTTATTTTTATTTTTTTTGGTCAATTTGTGTTTATACAGATAATTTGCTTATTAATTATGTTTATCCAATTAACATAATTCAACTTTTGTTGGCTGGTTACTGACACTCCTTTTGTCATTTTTGTTTCAATGGCATGTTCTCTACATAACAAACTGCACATTGACTGAGAACATTTGGAGCACAGTGAGGGTGTTTGCTGTGTGTGAGTGTTGCGGGGGGTGGCTGGGGTCTGCAGCTCGCCTGTCGCGTTGCCAGATCTGCCAGCTACTGCTGCACAAAGACTCGGGGAACAATGAGGCGCACTGTTGAAAGGATAAATTTAGTTAGCATGGCTTCAGTTCCCTACAGGCACATTACGCAATGCCTAGAACCGGTCAAGTAGGTTAATGCAACATGATTTCTGTCATATAAGCTGCTAATATGAGCTTATTTGGTCTTGCGCTTAGAAAAGCTTATAGGAAAAAGAATGTGTGTAGAACCGTTCATCTCGTATCTATGTAAGGTTTAGTTTCTGTATAAGCTACATGTATGTATGTATGTATGCATTCTAGAAAGCACTTCCTTCACGTAAAACTCTGATATGTAAAGCAGTAAAAGTGAAAACCAGGTCAGAACATGTTCTCCAGAATGCTCTCTTTCTCATCTGGTCATGTGGCCAGAAGGAGACTTCTTATTGTGTGTGTTTGGTTATGTTTGTTTTTTTGTTTGTTTGTTTTTTTCTCGTCCAGTACTTGTCCAAGCAGCTAGAGATGCTACGGGAGATGAACGAGCAGCACGCGAAAGTGTATGAGCAGCTGGACGTGACTGCACGGGAGCTGGAGATCACCAATGAGAAACTGGTGCTGGAGAGCAAGGCCTCGCAGCAAAAAATAGACAGGTGGGTCACAACACAGCTATTAGTCTGGCACCAGTATTGACCACTTTTTTACTGTTCAGTTTTCTTCCCAGTTTAGTCATGGCCAGTTCCCCACCCACCAGTTAGGTCTCCCCGCATCACATGAATACTCCTCCATGTCATGTGAAACTAGCAACCGCATCTTTTCAGACTGGACTAGTTGAATTTGTCTTATTCTTTCCAGAGCCTTTTATCATTCCTCTGTGTTAATAAATGAATAAATGTTTCTCATGATTATCTTCACTGATCACACAAAAACCTTGTACCAACAGCTTTGCAAAAGAAGAAAAACGACTTACCTTTCAGTGGAAGTCATTTGGGAGCAAATCTATTGGTCCACTTGGACACAATGTAAAGAACTACCAAAATCAAATTGTATTAAAAAAGTAAAAAATGTCATAGATGGAGATACAAGGTTTTTTTTCCCTGACATTGCCATTATACAGCAAATCTATTATTATTGGGCTCCAAATGTTTTAACAGTCTATTGCGCTGCCACTATGGCCACAGGGTCGCGAGTTTGAATCCTGAGCCTTGCTGCTGTGCCACCAGCGGCTGGAGTCACGCTCTTCCCCTCATCACTCTCTCTCTAACTCACACACACAAACACAAGTAATTGAACTAATGACCAGGCGCTTTCCTCTGAGCATGTCGGCTGCCCACCATTGTTGCAGCTAGCAGGTATCAACGATACATGTAGTAAGCTTTATTAGTAAAGCTATGAACAAGTGTAAATTATTTATTTATCTAAATTTTTGTAACTGAGTGTCCTGCTATCCCTTTCTGCTGTTACACTGTGAATTTCCCCACTGCGGGACTAATAAAGGACTATCTTATCTTATCTTATCTTATCTTATCTTATTAACTGGCACTACCAAATTGGGAGAAAAATGGATGAATGAACAGAAATAAATGTTTTAATGAACAGAAATAAATAAATCTCGTACTTCAAGGTAGAGCGGTATTAAAAATGCGCTTTTGAGTACTTGCATAGGGTCTGATTCAGGTCTTTCACTTAATAAAATGATAGTGATAATTGCTGCAAACGTGTGCATTTACCCTTCTGCTAAAACGGCTTCGTTATTTTCTGCTCTGTTTCAATGAAGTACAAAAAACATGTGCTAATAGCACCCTCTTGTGGCGGATCTTGCACTTGCTACTTAGTGAGTCAGTCAGTGTGATCTATAAATGAGTTTTTTCAATTAAAGATTGCAATAAAATTATTTAATAAACAAAATACTGTTTCAGAATTGTGACATTGTTATTATCTTTATTTTTAAACAAAGGGGTAAAGATTAAAAAAAATAAAATCAAATAAAGTTTATAATTGTCCCCCAAAAACCAAAGTGTGAAATATTCTGTTTTAGTTTTCAGGGCTGATAGCAGACTAGTAGACTAATAACACACAGGTCTGCCTTTCCTCCCAATCCTATTCCAATGCTTCTCCTGTTTCCTGCATAAATTACATTGCCTCTGTTCTATCTCAGAATAAATAGGCTACAGTACTTTCATTAAAAAAGTTACTTTTAAATGAGATCACTTCAAGCTTTTCAAATGACCTCTGCAATAAGAGCTCACTGCATGGATTATACACTCACCATGCACTTTATTAGGAACACTTTGCTTCTACTAGATATGAGCTTCTGCTGCTCAGGAAACAGCCTCAGTTTTTTTTTTTTCAACAAAAATGTTTTAAAACGTTTGCATGCCACTGAATTAAAAATAATAATTATAAATGATTAATTAAATTAAATGTAATCTTACATTTTATAAAAAAAAAAAAATATATATATATATGTGTGTGTGTGTGTGTGTGTGTATGTGTGTGTGTATAAAAGTAAATGTAGTGTAACATGCATGCACAGTTTTGTCTGTGTCCCATCCCTGCATTCATAGCTTAACAAATTGGAAAATGCTTGCCATAAATGATCATGCCCCCACATGCCCCCGATATGGAATGCTATTGGATTTCCTCTCCTTTGCCGGCACATGTCTACAGTGTAATTTATTAACGTGTGTGCACAAGATGTTTCTTCAGTCTGTAAAAGATATTCCACTGTTGCTCATGTGACCATAGTGACCATGCCCAGCCCCAACACTATAAGGACAAAAGTATTGGGACACCTACTCATTCAGTGTTTCTTCTGAAACCAAGTGTATAGAAAAATGAATGTCCCCTGCTGCTGTTCTACTGTTCATTAAAGGAACATCAACAATCATTCAAAAGAACACCATTCCACTGCTCCACAGCTCAATGCTGGGGGACTTTATACCCCCCTAGCTCACACCTGGATTTAGGCAGGATGGCAATAGGTTCATGTTTTCTATTGGCAGTACTTCTCTGTAAGGACTAGGCCAGCTGTTTCTGTGCATTTGCACATTTGTCAGCAGTGAGTGCAAGTTTAAGCAGTTGAATGCATTTATTAGAAGGGGTGTCTGCAAACATTTAGACATTAGTGTATGTCTAGATCTCTCCATGCACTGTTGGGAGGACTAAATATGTGTGGGTGTTGTAGGTCTATCATTCTTACATGCCAATTTTTTTTAATCAAGAAGATTTTCCGAGCTTGTGAGCTTGGCACACACACATGCACAAAATCCAGACCACACTTTGTTTTACTCCAGTCAGCCTTCCTGAGAGACACCGTCTGCACGGCTGTCTGGAGTAAAACGCTAGGAGCTTGACGGATGGCTAAACTGCATGAAAATGGTGTGTGTGTGTGTGTGCAGATTGACCAATACCATGGAGATGCTGCAGGGCCAAGTGGACACTCTGACCGCTCGTGTGGAGGAACTGCGCACACTCGAGGAGCTCCGGGTTCGCCGGGAGAAGAAAGAGAGACGGAAGACTGTGCACTCCTTCCCCTGCCTGAAAGAGCTCTGCACCGCTCCTGGGTACAACCTTCTCTCAGACCATGGAAATGTGGGAAACCTCTATGAAGCACAGACTGAACATGTAGAAAATGGGGTCTGTGATGTTGGAGTTCACACATTGTTGGTCTTAAGGCGATCAAAAAATAAAAACGTCCAGATTTAATCAGTCAGCCAAGGCCTGTCAAGCCAGTGTTGCAGTAGACCGTTCTAGTTAGCAGCGCCTTGCGAGCTGGGCAAGACTGGGGCTGGACCAGAAGTCGTCGTCCTCCTCCTTTTTATTAATTAATTAATTTTTAAACGTTGGCTAACTTGCCAACCATAAAGAGTAAAATCACAAACGTGGACCCAATTAATCCAGCTATATATAGTCTACATATATTATAGACTCGCCACAGTGCAGTATTGCACACTTGGTTGTAATGTAAAGCTCTGTATAGCAGCTGTGGTTGGCAGATGTTGGGTGATTTAATTAACTTGTGTTCAGTTCAGCCCAGCTGGGGAGCTAACTTGGCGATTAGCATGCCAAATAACTCTTGCCACAAACAACAAATTACAATATGAGCATAATTATGTCAGATAATTACATACTGGCTACAGTGCAGGGCAGCACGTTGAGTTCTGGCTTAAAACATTTGTTCCAAATGCTGGATTGACCATATTTTGGTTTTAAGAGAAGACACTGGGGATGATCGGCACACCTTGATGCTGACCGTGTCGTGGCTGGGGGGTTAAAGGGAGAGGATTTGGTCACACCAGCTATTAAAGGCTATTTATTGGTCTTGCTAAATGAGTAATTGTCTGTGTATTAATGTATTTTAACTTGGGCCTACTTGAAACCTCCCCAGCAATGACGTCCTGTGTCCCCTCAGTGTCCTTTATTCTGAAAACAAGACTATGGTCACTAGCATTTGGATTAAATGTTTTTTTAGGAGGAGGATGAGGATAACAATCAGCACATATTCAACCAGGTGTGTTCAAACTTTTGACTGGTACTGCAGTTTTTAGGGCAGTGGGTGATTTCTGTGTGCCAACTAATTTTTTTTAGCATGTTCATAAACCTTGTTTATGTCCTTTATTCACAGCCAGTGGGGAAGAAACGGCCGTGCTTAGACATGGCTAACATTAGCATTTCCTCAGTTTTGGGTCTGTACAGCTGGTCAGCACAGCCAGAGCAACAGTGCTATTGGTTGAGGACGCAAATATAAAATTAATTTGTGTTGAAATTTAACAGAATCCAGAAGTCATAGATAAATCTGTCATTACGGCGAATCCCATTGAAAAGGTCATTCTGAGCCTGGTGTGAGGTCAGCTTTAGAAGGATTAAGGTGGCCAGTAAAACAAGCATGCCTAAATCACAAACTTGGGCGAGAACTGCCTAGCTCAGCTGTACTGAATGTGCTGTTGCCTGGTCTTTTTAACTTTCAGGTACGAGGACGGCTTCATGGTGTCTGGCCCAGGCAGCGGTGACCTGCAGGAGCAGGGCTCGGCCGATGAGGAGAACGAGCGCCTGCGTGGCATGGTCGCATCCCTCCGTGCTGCCATTGCAGCCGAGCGGGGGCGCCGAGAGAACGCAGAGCGCGAGTGCGCCGCCGTGCTACAGGAGTTTGAGCGGCTGGAGCAAAGGCTGCTGGGGGCAGAGGGTTGCCAGCGGCGTGTGCATGAGCTGGAGGCTGAGCTGCAAGAGATGCAGCAGCTCCGCAGGTCACGCGCCCGCCTCCTGACAGGTGAGGACGGCCTTGAGCAGACGCTGCTCAGCAGCGCCCCGGAGACCGACACGCCTGAGGACGTGACTCCTTTGGCGCAAGACGATGGAGGCTCTGGGGAGACGCCAGTGCGCAAAAGCTGTAGCGACACAGCTCTGGACGTCATCTCTGCCGTGGACGCCTCCGGCAGACGCAAGGGCAGTTACGCGCTGCATGCCAACGGCGTGCGCAAGCGTGGAATGTCCATCCTGCGCGAGGTGGACGAACAGTACCACGCTCTGCTGGAGAAGTACGAGGAGCTGCTGGGTAAGTGCAGGCGACACGAAGAAAGCCTGCGGCACGCCGAGGTGCAGACGTCCCGGCCCGTGTCCAGGGACCCGTCCATGAAGGAGTGCCGGGTGGCAGAGTCCCGAGAGCCGCCCCAGACTCCACCCTCCACGCCCGAGGCCATGGAAGGCATCAGCAGGCAGGTAGAGGCTGTGGACAAGCGGCTGAGCCAGAACACCCCAGAGTACAAGGCCCTGTTCAAGGAGATCTTCTCACGCCTGCAGAAGACCAAGACCGATATCAACTCCACCAAAGGGAGGAAGAGTGGAAAATAACTTGTGCCACAAGACGTTTCTTTCGTTCCACCCCAGGGGTTCTTTGCTCTAGCCCTGGGCACCCACTTTCCTATTTTTCCCCTGCCCTAACACACCTAATACAGTTCAGGGAGGGCTTGATAATCGGCTGGGCTGGGTTGGGGTAAGCTTTTTAAAATGGGCCGGGCAGCGTGTCCCGGAATGAGGGGGAGGGGCTGGGTCGTCTAACTAACTTAGTCTTAAATCGCTTAAAGATTCAGAAAGGCTTACGAAAAGGTCATTTTATGCTAGTGCACAGCTTGTAGCTAGAGTAGTATACTGGGTTGTGCTTGCCATATTGGTGCACCTTGGATCAGGGGAAAAAACAAAAAAAAACAAAAGCAGGTGTGGTCAGATTTGAGATCTTTGTTTGTCCTGTTTGAAGATGCTGAGATTACAGTTCAGTGCATTGTTACTCACTCCTGGTTTCACCGGCAGGGTATCGGAGTTAAAAAAAAAAAAAAAAGATGAAGCAGTCAGTTCACTGCTGATTATTCCCTTTCTGTATTCACACATGTATCACCCGCACGACTGTGTATAACTCCAACCTCACTTCTGTACTCAACTCTTTCCAATATTAAAAGACGCTTTGCTTATAAAGGGGGAGGTTTGAATATTTATTACTTGGAGAATGGCTGGATGAGTGAATGAGAGAATATCAGCATGATCTGGAGCCTGCGACAGCAAAATAATGGATGCAAATGGAAACTCAAAAAAAAAAACAAACAAACAAACAAAAAAACCCCACAATCCATTCTGAACACTTTTAATGTTGACACAGATGAACAGTAATCTCCAACGTCCACAGTGATAGCAGTACAGAAAGAGACCAAATGAAGAGAAGAAGCAAGTGCAAAAACAAATCTCCACCTGACAGTACAGGCAACCTTGTTAGAAGAAAGACAAGAAAGAAGGGGGAAGGGGACAAAAAAATAAAACTGAGTGTACGAACTAGGACAAAAAAACGATGCGCCGGGCACATCTTTACTGTTCCGAGTTTAAACCACACCTAGACTGGAGCAGAGGACTAAGGGGAACGACCAGTCAGACGAAGTCCAGGCTTTTATAAAAAACAAACAAACAAAAAAAAAAAACACGCCCCCAAACCTCTATTACGGACTGTCTCCCTCAAACACACTTCACTTAGAGTTCTGACTTCATGTTCGACGCCTCTTAGGTTTCATGGATCTTGGTAAGCAGCTTGTGATTGTAAATAGTGGAGGCACAGTCAGTGACGTTTGTAATTCGTCAGTGGAGTAGTTTTATACTTGAGGTCTGCAAGTGAAAAACAGCCCTTTCCGCTTCGAGAAATCTCTAGCACTTGCTGACAGCGCACACAGACCACAAGGCAAAGGGCACATTCCACATATTTTTAAGCTCCTGCCTTCTTTGGAAAAGGGAACAGTTGGGAAAGGGAGAACGAGAACACGGCCACTAGTTTCCCTGGACGTAGAAACTTATAAAAATAAAAAAAAAACGAAAGCAAAAGAAAGGGGGGCTCAAAATGGCAGAGTTGTGTTTTCAGCATCACGGTTTACCTACTTCTACTGGCCTTCATGTTTGGTCCATCCTGAATCAAGCCAATTGGATGAGGCACCAGATGAAACGATCCGTTTCCAGCAAGGAGCAGCAGTAAGCAGAGCAACTTTGGCTCTGGCGGTGGGGGTGGGAATCAACGATTTCATCAGATTAAAAAAAAAAAACAGTTACACTTCAAACGCACTTCAAAGGCAACGAGCTCCTCAATAACTTGCTACAGGAATCATTATTTAAGGCCACATGGCGAAATAAATGGTCACAAGAACATACATACACACATACACACCACTACCAATAGGAAGAGGCTGATCAGTGGAGGTCAACTTTTCAAGAAAGACATCTACATCCTCAACACACCACATACCTAAAATCATGTGCGCGCACACGCGTCCTCTAGTTTCCATTAAGCCAAAACACGAACAGACCCGCACTCTGCTGTCAGCTCTACAGACTTCTACAGATGTCAGCTACACAACCACTGTACACAGATTATCTCAAAAGGCATAAAGACAAGACGTTTGTTTCCTCTGGGTCGAGGAAAGCCGCAAGATCTGAGGGAATGCCGGTGGCAAAACATGAGCGAGCGGCACCATTTCCCATTACTCTCGTCAAGGCAGATCATGGTAATCTTAAAAAAAAATCAAAATTAAAAGAAGAAAGAAAAGGAATGTCAGACAACCAAAAAAAAAAAAAAAAAAAAAAAAAAAAAAAAGAAGAGCACAGAAGACAGAGAGGGTTGGGGGAAAGAACACAGGAGGAAGAGCAGAGGGGGTGTGAAGATTACTAATAACAGCCATGTCAAAAGCATCCATGTGTTTTCTTTTTTGAATAGGTTTTCCTCTCTCTTTTTTTTTCCTTTTAAACTTTTATATACAAACAAACCAAAAACACAAAATTTGGATTGTGCACGTTTTGTTTGCTTTTCACATATATATTTTCAAAGCCTCAATACTCATAAGGGAAAGGGGGGTGGGGGGGTGGGCAAGGGGAGGAATGGCAGAGGATGACACGGTAGGAAGGTGGACGGAGTGAGAGAGAGAGAGAGCCTTTGTGGGTGTTCATTAACCAGTTAATCCATGATGGTGGTGATGATGATGACGACGATGATGATGATGATTCAGGAGGAGGCATATTGGTGAAGGGGAGGAGAGAGGGAGGAGGGAAGTCAGAGAGGAAAAAAGTGGCTAGGATTCGGGAATGGCTTAGTCTTTCCAGTCCTTCTTGATGTTGAGGTTCCATTCCCAGGACAGGTGGTCGTGCTTGTCATCGTCGGTGAACTTGGACTTGATGTTGTAGGTGCCGCGGGCCAGCATGCCTTTGGGCGCCTCCTCCAGCGGGGTCAGGAACTCGTACTCGGACGGCCGAGGCCCGTAGCTGCCCACCATGTAGTCGGACTTGTCAACTAAGGGAGTGGGGAAGAATGCGTGTTAGTTAGCAAATAAGCGCCTTCAAAATATATAATAATAATAATAATAATAATAATAAAGTCACTGAGGTGAATTCAACTGGACCAAACTTACGCTTCACCCCTTTCCTGAAGGTCTGCTGTACATACTTCAGTCCTGAGACAATCTCCTTGTTCACCTGGGAAGAGAGTTTTCACAGCTACATTAGCTACAGATAAACAACAGCTGTGTTAGCTTTGCCGAGTCCACTTGGCTCGACCCTAAAGTCAAATCTCCCGTTTTCTTGAACAGTGTCGCTCATTGTTTTAGCAGCGAGCTGGAGTCCCCGACATGATGTAATACACAAACTGGGACAGATTATGTGCCAAAATAAACAGCGTGTGGGCATAGATTCAGGTTTTGGGCCCAGTCTTTGTACTTGGCTTAGTGAGTTTACTAAACAACTGTTACTGCAGTAAAACTTCCCTCTTCTGTAGGAAAGTAAAAAATGGCAATGAATAAATATTGAATACCTGAACAGAATTACAACCTGAACAAACACTGAGCTTCACCATGACCACCTACTGAACAATCCAAATTTAGTGCTTTTCCCATTTCCCTGCTTTACTACAGCCATAAATTAAAGTTTCAACAACTGCTACATAAAACGCCCAACGATGGAAGGCAAGGAGAGAGACTGTGGCAACGATCAACACAGTTCAGCATCACAAGCTCTGAATAACTGCAACTTTTCCACAGGCATTTCTCTTCTTCCTGAGCTTAAACTCACAGTAGGTCACTCTAATGAAACCAGACAAGCCGAACTTGCCTGAATGGAGGAAGAGTCTACCTTACTGTCTTAAAAATGGTAACACTGCTATGATGGGAGGAAGAGTGAGGATCTCAGGTGCTGAAAAGCAGTTGGGTAGAACATAGCCCATGCAAGAGGACTGGCAGGACTGGACTGCGAGGACTGGCACAGAATTGAGCAGCTCACCTTGAAGCTGATCTTTATCCGGTATTCCACTCCTTCCTTCAGTATGAACGACTGTTTCTTAAAGCTCTCCAGGTCTCCTGAGGGAACACACAAAAAAAAAACCCATCACATACACATTCCAGCTAATTATTAACTTCAACCTGTTCCTACATTCATGTATCTCAGATCTGCATCATTACTACACACATCTACGTCATTTACAGCTTAAAAAAAGAACAGAGGAAATAAAACACTCCTACACTAGAAAGAAATGTAATATTTACATCCTGTGTTTTTATTCCACCAATGCTGGGGGTGTGCAAGGCAAGGTGGTTGCAAGTGAACGAACAGCTATTCCTGGCCTTTTGACGTTCAAAGCATCAAATACAGATTTATAAAAAAAAAAAGTTTTCAGGTTTAAGGTGTGCTTTCTTTAAATCCAGTGAAAGCAGAGTGCACATCCAGGCTCTATCCAGCAGATGGCTGCTCTGTGTAGGTCTCCATTTCTCGTTTCCTATTAGTTTTCTGTAGCAGCTCCTTCATTAGCCCTAGACACCAGTTCTTGGGCGAAAGCTTATCACAAAAGGTGCAACAGAGCTGCCAATTCGATCTAAGCATGACTATATTGATTAGGGCAGTAAATTAACACAATTACACTACAACTAAAAATGATCAATAAGTCACAGCAAAGACCTGCATATATTTTAAATTTTACACAATTTTATTGAAATATGCTTTCTGAGCCTTTTCTTTGCCTCCATCTCTGAACCTAATTTTTCTTTTTTTTTTATTTATTCATTTTGTGGCACTCTGAGGTGCCCTCTACATTTTTTAGCGGACTCCCTGCAACTCTAAAATGGCTTGTTAATGAGACGATTAGTTGAATCAGATGTGTTGGAAGCAGGGAAATCACAAAAGTGTGCTGGCCAGGGTGCCTCCAGGACCAGGGTTGAGAAACACAAATATTAAAATGCTCACATAAAATCCTTTACTTTGCTTTAAGGCATCAGAATAACTGTTTATATGTACAAACCAACTGAAAATGAAGTACAACATTTGTATCAGCTTGGGACCGGCTTGTACTAGGCTGTGTGTGCTGTGACAGGAATTTAAACAATTCTGATAACGTGACGTTCCAGAAGCCTGGCCTAGTTTGTATTGTCAATCTTGGGCTGGGGGGGAATTTCTCAAGTTTCTAAAAACCTCCGTCCTTGACTACAGAAACTGGCTGGTCAACCAGTGTTATGAACTCCATGACTCTGCTCACAATGGCTTTAATCTTTAAGGCTGAAGACCGACAGCAGAGGCTGCTGGTACGTGGATGGATCTGCCCTCTTTCTAGCTCTAGCCTTTTTTTGTAGCTTCTTCACATTGGGCGCACTCAGCAGGGTGCCAAGAATACTGGGGTAGTTGTTCCTCTGCAGCCTACTTTGGCCTTGAAGGTAGGGCTGCATGTTTCTTGCAATATTTCAATAAATAAATAAATGAACCTTCACCAGATGTATCCAAAAGTCAACATCATGATCATGATTATTAATAATGCATTATATGCAGCCAAGCTTGTAGTAAAATAATATATACTGGGCAGATATCAGCCTCTGGTAGATCGGTCATAGAAAATGGTGCGAATTTCATGGTGTGTATAATTAAAATTCGCCTTACAGGAATCTACACAACCTGTGATGCGACTATTGCATATGCCCACACTGCAATAATGCTGATTTATTGTGCAGTACTACTGTATTGCAAATTGTGAGCATGTCAGGAACTTTTTTATGCGTAGGACATGTGTATAAGCTCCGTCTATGCTGCTGTTGCGTGAAGTGATTCACTGTACCAGGCACTGGCTGATCGATCGGTGCATCTTTAGTAAATGTCTTTTTTAAGAACGATTAACACTGGTGTACCACAAGAAGAGCTCTGGAAACAGTGAACCTAACAGCGACATACGGAAAACCCAATATTTGTATTTTACTACAGCAACACTTACAGCTCAGATTAAAAAATGCCTATATCCAGCCTCATATAAAGAAAATACCTAAAACATATACAGAGTACTGCTTTTATGAAGTCTATTAAAGCCTTCCTTGTTCAACTGTTTAAAAAAAATATTTAAGCATATCTGAAAAAATATGCTGCTATGCGGTGCTGTTAAATTATATGTTTTGTTGTCTGACACTTTTGTACAACTCTCATAACTCAAACAATAGGTAGATTACTTGATTACTGCTATGAATGATCGTGAAGGGCCCAATATGGGCCCTATTGCTCTCTCAGGATCAGCCTGTTCCCCATTTCAATTATGGATTTTTCCAGACGGCTGAACTGCTCAGAATGGGAAACCGGGCCATAGGGAAAGCTGCTGCAGTATTCTCTCTGGCCATGTGATGGCAGGATTAAATCTCTCTCTGTGGGGTCATCATTAACTCTCATTCTCACTCATTTTACATTTTAATTCAGGCCATTCTAGAGACTACAACAACTGAGGCCATTCAGCATAAACGGTTCAGAGTGTCAAAGACAGCAGGCAGTGGGTGAGTCAATGTAGTCTGGAATATAAGCTTAGCATAATGCCTATTATACGCAAGGCATTCTTTACAGCTTGGTGTGGGCTAATGAAAGGTAATCTAATAAAGCCACTTAATGGATAATGGTGACTCAAGTGGATGGTGGAAGCTTTTCTGAGTGGCTGATGTGTCGTTCTAAATTGAGCACCTCTTAATAGAAGACATGTCTGTCTGTCCACTTGAAGATAACAGCACACGTAGGTAAAGACTTCACTTACCTTGCAGGTCAAGGGTGAGAGGAGCAGGGGCCGTATCACACATCAGAGTTAGCCGCGTCACTTGGACGTTGGGCGCCTTGGGATCTGAAAAAGGACATCTAAAATTAAAATCCTGCAGAGCATTTCTGATGTAAGCATCAGTTGTAGTAGATGTTATTTTTGGGAGACATCTAAAAATAAACTCTGGGCAGCAGCACTTCAGTTTGTGTGGCAGCAGTTGTTTGATACTCTTGGATGGTTTGCGTGTGGTACTCGAATTTAAGAACACGAGTACACTTATTTTCTTCATTGCCATTCATTTTACTCCTCGTTTAAGGGGGGTGCATTGGCAAAAAAACAATACGATACACATCTCAATACAGGGGTTAAGATAACACATTTAAGAAAAACTCAACGCATAAAAGGCCCTCAGACTAAACGTATTGGAACACACTGCAGCATATTGGGGGAAAGTGCTCTTTTAGGACACTGATAACAGTGAGCTTGGCCTCCACAGGATGCGACCTCCTTTCGCCTGTTCCTCGCAGGGTGTGAGCTGATGACCTGCCATCCACAAAGACAGATGCCTAGAGGCGCAGAGCCCTGTCTGAAGACCGCTGCCTCAGAGTGTGCTGCTGCACCCTCAGAGCAGCGAATCAGGTCATATAATCAGCACAGCATTCCAGCCTAGACTAACACACACACTTACTTTCTCTCTTACTCTACAATAAATCTCCCAAATTAATGGCGCGTATAAATTCAGAGCCAATGTTTTGGTTACGTAAAAGAACACAGATTGGTCAAAACCATTTTTCACTATATGCAGGCCTGTGCCTGGTGACAGTTAACCAATTTACTGCAGTGGCATGGAGCTGTGCTGCAGGCCAAAGGCAAGGAGTCTATAAAAGGTACAGCATAGTTGTTGAGATATTCTCAGGCAACAGCGCCAAGTTTCAGACAAACAAACAAAACAGTTGCAGGTCTCAGGGAAAACACGAGCAACATCATGCCTCACCCCTCCTATCAGGCAAAATAGGGCTGTTTTGATTGAAGACACAGCTCAGCAACTTCAGATGAAATAGTCCAACAAGCCGTTCTTTATTACTAGGCAAATTAGTTTAGTGGCAAAAACAAAGGCAATGAAATGAAATTAAGCTTGCGCTACCACTGTGCTTGCTCTTTTGGCCAGGTCAGAGCTAGGGACCAGAGTTAAGGACTATAATAGCCATAATAATCAATCATAATCATCAGCAGCAAGTAGCAGCGTACTGAAAGGATCCAAGCAATACGATATGCATCATGATACAGGGTTTACGATTTAATATATTGAGATATTGCTATGCTCCAAGTGAAGTGATTTCTATATTTAGTGATATTTCTATCACTGTGTGTGTAAGAAATGTTTCCCCAATACTGTATCGATTCTCAAAAATCACAATATTGCATGCAAAGATTTGAGGCAGACAGTGGGGCAACAAGTGTTGTGTTTAAACTCAGTTGTACTCGGTCCTCAGATCCCACTGTTGTGATTGCAAAAAAGTAAACTCTTTGATTCACCAACAATTGGCCCCTCTGACAGACAAAGGGATGGACGGATATGCATACTGACTGAACACACCTATATCCACGGCGGCTGCGCCCAGCAAGGCCTCCTTGTATTTGCGCAAGCTTTCGTCATCCTTGTCCAGCTCCTGGATTTCCTGCAGGGTTTTCTGTGCTGGTGGCTTGTAGTTCACAGCCTCGCTCTCCTCATTCTCGGCAGCGATGGCTGCTAACTGCTCTGGGGTGGGTTCATGCTCGGCCATGATCTATGCTGGACACAAACACAAGACACCAGCAACATTAGAAGACATGCAGTAGATGTTTACCACAGCTGTAATAACCTGCGGTCAAAATCAACCAGGCAAAATAGTCTATATTCTAATAAATACATAAATGCATAACAATCCAATAGGGTTGGGTTCATTTCACCATAAAATGAAGAAACCCTTTGATATACTTGTTAGACTTGATAGTTTAAAGGACTTAGGAGGAAAAGGGACAGAACCCAAAGACGACCTTAAATGTCCAATGTGTGGAAGTTTGTGAAACAGCAGTGATGCACAATGATGTATGAACATCAGAACGTGTCTTCTGGTAAGGCTATCAAAAACAAATAAATGAGTCAACAGGTTTACTAAACATGAGTAAACACTAGCTTCAGCCCTGCAGTTTACAAACCTAAACATCACTTGTGAAAGATCAGAGGTTTATGTGATCATAGCAGTCTCCATTTTATTCTCAGAGGGTGTCCTGAGTGCACTCTGACCCTAGCAAACTATCCGGCCATATCGACCACCAGCATGCGACTTGGACTGAGGCTGGGCGCAAAGACTTGGCAGCAGGATGATGAGAGCTGTTGTTCGAAATTGGAGAGGAAGAGGGAGGAGGCCTGGTCTTGGAGGCCTTGAAGGAGGACGGCCTTATTGAAGATTGTTATCTGAGAAGCCACATTAGTCCACCCCTCTCTCCCTCCCACACTGCTGGATCACCAGAACAGAATGGAGCAGAGGCAGGACAAGAGGTTTAATGTGGCCAGCTGCCTTCAGGTCTACTGAATTAGTGGTCAGAGCCAATTAATGCAGAGGATCAGTGATACTACACAGTGCCCAGCCTGCGTATACACACTGGTGTGCACACCACATTAATCTAGGGGTAGGAGTATACAAAATGCTATTGTTAGTATAACAACCCGTGTCACAGATATTTGAGCACTTCATGACTGTCAGCAGTACTTGTAGTACTTTGAACACCTGTATTTACCTGTTTTTTTTTTTTTTTATTATTAAAAAAAAATAAAAATTTAAAGCCAAGTTTAAATCAAATATAGAGCCTGTAAACCAAGTGTATAGCAACGGAATAAACCATTATGTTACATACTGATTTTTATTTACTTCATAAAGATAGTTGTACAAATATCAAAAATAGACTTTAAATCTCAACGGTTAAGTATATACACACACACAAGACTGCCAATCTGGGAGGATGAATTTAGCACATGCCTCTTTCGAGACCTCTGCAGGGAGAACGGGATCACGGGACAGCTCAACACACTGGTAGACCACCAACACCACCAATTATCACTTGCTATATCAGAAACCAGATAGCCACACTGCCCAGCACTGCTGCAATATAAGACGGGGGTGGGGGTCCATCCAACCCACCCAGAGAGAACATGAGTAATTACACTTGGATTTTTGGACACGAATGGCTGTGGATTCACCATGCATCAAACTCATGAAACTTCACAGCCTTTTTTTAAAGACACAGTAATACTGTTACGCTGGTGTATCTTATTCGTTTCATAGCTCTTGCCACCTTTAGCATTTCGTAAAGCTGTACTCAAGCTTCCCAACCCTGTATTTTCTGCCACACTAAACAGGTGAGGTGAAAGGTCGAGTTGCACAGACTCTTCAGCCTGGCTTGGGGTTTCCTTTCCACTCCTCCCCCCCAAAAAAGAAGACGGCATTATGAATAAATAAAAGAATATGCGTAAAGCACACTGCTGCAAGACTTTGCTGCAATGCAGTGGCTCCAAATTTCTCACTGCTTCCCCAATGAAGTAGAGTGGAGTAAAGTAGAGTGAAGAGAGCGAGTGCCAGAGCCTCAATGGAAGTAGGTTGCAGCCGAGCGTCTCTTTCTGGTCTGCCACTGCAGCGCGTCCACCGTCTCGGTGGCAGTTTCCTGTTCTGTCGTGCTGTGGTTGCAGCACTGCAACTGCTTTTGCTCACAGAGACGCTTCGGTGTGTCGCAGGCGTGCTCTCTCTTTGCCTTACATGGTATGCGTTTTAGTCGTGCAAACGCAGACTCAAAACAAAACTAAATCACTATCAAGTAGGAGTTCTGTTCACAGGATGTGCGGCGGCAGCACTGAGGTGAAATCATAAGATGGGGGGGGGGGGGTTTAAAAATTTTTTTTATAAAATAAATAAATAAATAAATATATATATATATATATATATATATATATATATATATATATATATATATATATATATATATATATATATACACATACATACACACACACACACACACATACACACACACACACATATATAAAATAAAATGTATATATAAAAAAAACTATGACTTAGAGTATGAATAGCCATCTTTTCATTGATTCTCACTGAACACCATGCTCTCAATGATTGGTAGGAGATGTACCAATCAGTTCGGAGTGGGTCATGACAATATTTCATCGTATCGT
Source organism: Salminus brasiliensis (assembly GCF_030463535.1). Lineage (NCBI taxonomy): Eukaryota > Metazoa > Chordata > Actinopteri > Characiformes > Bryconidae > Salminus > Salminus brasiliensis. Next base: position 21,811,918 of record NC_132889.1, on the reverse strand, counting down.
GACCCTTTTTATCACCATGGTACACAATATGTATTTATGTGTATATCATGTATATTGTGGGTGCTTAAAGAACACTGATTAAATGCACATTGCATTACAAAGAGTGTAATCAGTCCTATTTAATGCAAAGGCGTAAGGCATATTTTGAGTAAAAATCATGGTACACATTACAGGTGAATATGTGGACAGGAGTTTTTAAAAACCGTACGTTGCTGGTGCATTTTGTCTACATGATGAAATAATGTGATAAATAGTGTATCTGGGAAAATCTCTTTAATAGTGATACATTTTCATCCATATTGCCCAGCTCTACAATCTGTAGTAGTAAAAGGTCTTATCTGAAACTTCCAACTGAAGTAATGAGCTGCAATATTTTTTTTAATGTAGCTGAGAAGTAATGTGAGCAAACTGACCTCACTGCAGCAAGAGAGGACGCCAAGAGAATTACAATTTGTGCCAGAGGACCTTCAAGATACATCGCTATGGTGACTGGCTGGTATTCAAGTCTTCAAGAGCAGAAATTTAAAGAATCCAAGGAGCAAAGGACCCCATAAATCTCGCAGCTTTAAATAGGGAACTGCTGTGCCAACACAACTTACAAACAGATGGGGGGACGGGGGGGCTACTACAGAGGAACATGTGTAACGAAAGAAAATAAAGCACACACACCTCTGTATGAACTCTGAACATTCAATGAGCTGTGGTACAAAACCCTGAACCCCCAAATAACCAACACTGATGTTATCTGTGCAACTACAGCGATCGATTCACGTGGACAGCGTAATCAGAGCTCACGCTTCAGTCAAATCTCGGTCCATCATCTCAGCTTCTCCGAAACATGGAGAGGAGGGTGGAGGTGCTGGAGCAGAGCCAGGTAGGAACTACAAGCACATTGCACCATTTTTCCGTCCAGGGCCTCCGCGTTCCCATAAAAGAAGAAAATCCTGTTCTGCCAACAGTGTACTTTGGTAGGTCAGAGCCTCAGTGTGTATTTTTTTAAGATGAGGGGCTGGGGGGGGTACTTGGGAGTTGGAAAAGAAGAGGAAGAACAGGGGAAAGAGGAAAAGCACAATAAAGGAGAGGCAGATAGGCATTGCTTTAATGTCCAGACAATACTGAGTCCTGAAGAGCTGGCAAAGATCGGCAAGGAGCAGAGAGAGAGCGTGAAAAGGGAACATGCTGCAAGAATCTGCTTTAATAAAAACCCTCCTGAACAACTCCGCTGAAGTCATTCCTCAAACCACAAGCAAAATGAGGACAAGACTACTTGCACATTCTAAACTCGGGGCTGACAGATCGATGTATTGATCTGGCCAAGTCACTTTTGAGTAACTGAAGCTTGGAAGAGACATTTAAGCCAAGGATGCAGGTGCTTCTGTACTTATTCCTGGCAAAAAACTCAGCTGACAGAAGACTCAGCTCAGCCACACCATCCATTCATAAAGGCATCATGGACTGGATCCTCTCACTCAGCTGCCAAGGAAAAGTATAAACATAAGATTCAATGTTTGGCAGCTGCCTGGCTTTGCTAACACGCTGGGGGCGAACGAGGCAATTTCACATCTGCCCTGCTATTAAACCGAGCATGACACTGAACAAATGCCAGTGTCGTTTCTGGTTGAAGCTCTTAAAACACTCACAGAACTTCAGAAACAGCGGGTATGCAAGCAGAGCATAGCCAGAGACAATATTAGAGAAGTCTGTCCATAGGTTGAAATATGAATGGCATTGTACTCAAAATGGACAACAATGAGCCAACTGCCTTGTTGGGGCAAAGACTCTTGATATTTCTTGGGAACAACCAGAATTTGCCACCTGCAATCTCAGATGCATTTTTAAAGATCATTTATGCTTTCAGGTTTCTTGGCCTCTCTCCAAGCAAGTCAGTGGGAGCTTTGTGCCTGAAAAAACAGATGTACCTATAAGTGTCCGGCCTTGCTTATAAGAACTTTGACCTGACCTGCTCCACTCTAAGCAGGCTGACAAAGCCGCCACAGACAGTCTGCACTCTCGACCATGGAGCCGAATAGTGAACGTGACATTAGACCACTAGTCATCTTATCACCTTTTTTGACACGTTGTACCCTTCCCTCACCTAATTTCAGCGGGGGATTATCCAATCAAAAGACACAAATCCAGCCCAATTAGGCCCGTTCCTTAGCAACACTTACACCAATAAGATTACTGAATTTGGGATTATTGCTAATAAAGAAAATGGGACAAACAAACACAAGAGGAGGTCATCTGACGAGCCTAATCAGCGTCCTCAGGAGAGGCAATTATTCTCACAAAGCACTGTGGGGAGTTGTCTCTCGCCATCTCTAAATGCAGGGCATCGGTTCTGTGCAAATGTCTCCTCGTCACACCTGATACGTCCAGGAAACAGCCCTGCATTAAGTTAAAATGTACCACAAAAAGATGGGTGACGTGGTAGTAAATTATACGCTCGGCACAAAATCACCCTTGAAGATGTTATGCAAAGAAACTTCAAGATCAATGCCAGGGATGCGGACAGGCCTTTTTTTTTTATTCATACCCAAACTGCTGTTAAACCTGTACACTGCAAAAGGAGGAAACGGTTCTTTTTATTTCCTTAGCTGGCGGCCAAGCTTGGCAGCAAAAGATGAAACACAATTTGAGCCAAATCCAGGTAATAAACCATTTCTAGTCCAAGTCTAAATCTCCTCCTCTAGCACAGGTATCAGTGTAGCCTGCCCTATTCTTTAAAAAAAATCATAATGGGCAAACATCACATGAAGGATTAGGAGTGAGGTAGCAGTGTTGTATAGACTCGCTGTTCAATTACTGCTTGCCAAAACACGACAAGTAGTTTAACACACTTTACGTGTTATAGATGACATGATGACATTCCAGTTCTACCTGAAACATGCTGTTTGGCACAGATCTAAAGCCTACACCCTACCGGCTAGCAGTGCCTTTACATCAGCCAAAGGGATTTTGTGCTTCAAATGTACAAGGAAATGATTGCAACCACATTGGGAGAGAGGAGGGGGGGCGCGCATGTAAAACCACTAGCTAAATGAAGGAAAAATGTGCTGTTTTCAATTAAATGTTCGGAACAGCAAATGAACAGGCCACAAACACCACTGCTTGATGCAACAGATGAGCACGGTGTACAAATGCAGATTCAGACTTCAACTGGTTTGGAGGACCGATTATGCATTTTATTACACTAAAGTTTTTGAGATGGAAGATTTCTCCCATCCAAGAAGAAAGGGGGAGGTGAAGAGATACACAGAAGCTCTTCCTAACAGGTCTATTGCATTTCTCCAACAGCATGGTTTCATCTGAGGTCAGAGACAAAATATCTGATGCTTGCAAATAAAAAGGAAATTCATAAAGTACCGGCAGCCGCTTTGACCTTTTATCCGACTCTCCAACTCCCTGCTGAGCTTCACCTTTTGAATTAGGGCAATGCGCACAGTTCAAAAAGTGCACCAGGACAACAAAGGAACACCGAACGAGCAGACAGGCAGCAGAGGACAGAGAGGGCCAGTAGATGAGTGTGTGTTGGCAGAACAACTGCATGTCAGTCAGCTGCACTGTGAAAGTCAATTGACAATTAGCCTAGCTCTCTGTCACGGTGGCGCGTGGGAGCATAGCAGTCAAGCAGAATGAAGCCACTCAGGGTAATGAGCCATTACATAACCACAGGCTCCATTCTCAGTGTGGACCTAGGTAGACTGACCTTAATTACTAGAGTACTCTACGAGTGCACTTGAACACACCATAGGCTCCATACACAGAGGCAAACAATGTTAGTGGACCAGCCTTGTAGCATAAGCGACTTACTGACCTGCAATAGGGTGGGAATTGGGCAAAGAGAAGAAAGGCTAGACAGGATGACTGTCTGAGATGGAGAAGGTATCCCTTTGAACAAGAGATTTTACAATTAGCACAGCCTGACTGACCTTTCATAAGAGGTCAAACATGATCTGACCTTCAACCATGGGGTCAAGGTTACTTGTGCTGCTTCTGTAAACGCTGCATACTTCTTAGGTCTCTTTGGGCACGGCCCTGGCACGGTTAGTCTCACCTCTTCCTCCAGCCTCCGCTGCACTTCCTAAGATTATGGTTTTCCACTAGTTTTTCTGGAGCTGTCTGCTGCCTTTAAAGATGTACAACTTTTCCTCTTCGCTCTTGGCAAGAAGGAAAGCATTGAGACAAGAGCTCATGCCTCATCTGCACAGGGTGCTGCACTTAATCATACATTGCTAACCGGTGCCTCATCCACAGGCCGACTTGCCTGTCCTCTTTAGGATACAATCAGCCCAAACAGCTCTTTTCTATGGTTGTGACTCAATCGTTAGCAGGCAGAACCCAACGATGGGTAAACCACACAACAGATGGAGCTTCACCCTCACCTTTCTCAGGGCTATTACTAGAAATCAAGATACTGGCATTATCTGACTAATGCCTAAAAGTGATGCCTTAGATGGGAAAACTAATCTATTTTGTTATAGTTGAACACTAAGAAATTTATACTGGAACTGACAAACTGAACCTCAAACACTGCCGTCTCCTCCTTCAAATGCAAATCTCACAACCAAAACTGAGCTATAAAAACAGGCCAATTCTAAAGCCCATATCACACCAGCTGTGATAAACATCACAAGCAACACACCTGTACAGAGCAATCCGTTTTGGGGGCCATTTTTTGACACGAACATCATTCTAGTTGTTTATATGCAGCTACAAAACAAAATGCACCTGTATATATGATGTATTCTTACTAATTGTAGACCAATGAACATCTTAACAAGCTACCTTTGAGCAGAGAGCAAGTATTAATTTATATACCAGCAGAGACGGAGGGATTGATTGTCTATGAATCATATCGACTGATTTTCAGCCCAAATATGCGAGTGGCTGATCATTTAAGCAGATCCTGAGAGCTGGTCAGATCATGTGAGCCATATTTTACACTGGAGTGTTGCTCCAGTGTTAAGGTAACAGGACACTGCAGTTCCTCATTCAACCTCTAGATGACAAAACAGACCTCAATCAAGCTGCCGTTGAAATCCCTGGTCCCGGTGTGGATAGAATGCTACACTGACTTTTTTTTTTTTGGTCTGTGTCCCCTGTGGGCTGAGGTGGTGACAACTAGCTACAAGGACAATATTTGGAGATAAAATAGGTTAATAAAATGCATCTGAACTTCTTAGTATTACACACACACACACACACACACACACACACACACACACATACAGAAAAGTATACAGATACAGATTTTTGTATTTGCTGCCACCTTCATTACCTAGGAAGTCACATTCAGTCCCCTCAAAGCAGCCGACTAATTTCGCCACAACCAAAACCAACGTTCATTTCCTCATTTCCTCTCTACACTTCCGCTCTGGATTGTCAAAGCAAGCTGCATCAGCACTGCTATTTATGTCTGATTAGCCAGATCTCTGGAAGATGTTTGTAGTTTGTAGTGCACAAATGTCCCAATCGTTCAGCATAAGAGAAGCAGGTGAAACTGAGGGGGTGCTGGAAGCAGGAGCCAGACAGCCGAGGGAAGAAAGGACGAGCCAAGGGAGCGATTCCCTCTCCGGAAGGTAATGAGTAAATAAAATAATAATAAAAAAAAAGGTATTAAAAGCACCCAGTTACAAATCCAGAGAGCACAGCTGCAGGACGCCTGGAGTGAATGGAGACGAGCCACTCTTGGCCAGCAAAGAGGCTAAAGGTCCTTTCTCAGCTTTAAGGGGCAAAATCAGCAGGGCGGCTGCCTTTCCCTGGCAACAGCCAGGCGGCGCAGACTTGCCGCAAGCCCTCATGGTTACTTTCCAATCAATAACGCTTACCACATCAAAACAGTCAGATGAGCGGTCAGCAGTACCCAGCATCATCAATACTGATAAGCACTCATTTCCAGCATGAAGACAGCTGCAGGGATGGGAACTAAAGCGAGCGAGAAAGGCAGCATGTCCAGAGGATATGCTGAAAGTCTCTGTCCCCAGGGTGTTTGTGGGGAAGGGGGAGGAGAGGAGAGGGGGGGGGGTCTTTTGTTCAGGCGGAGGCCCAGCACTCTTGGGACAGGCTTAGGCCATCTGAATCGCCTCCACTGTGCTGTTCTTGTGTACGGACTTCAAAAGAGCACTGGTTCCAGTTTTAAAAAGCAAGTGGGGAAGTAGGGGGGGAAAAAAACAACCGAGGGAATACAGAGGAGGCTCATGACTGACAGCCTCCTAAGGACTAAGCAAAGGGTGTGTGAGAGAAAAAGCAGGAACAGATAACACTGGCTGCTTCGAACAGTCACTCCCATCTCTGGCTACAGTCATAAACATGCTTTGAATGCTTCGACAACAAGAACAGACGGAGATACAGCAAAGAGCGGGTTCAAATCTCATTCAAAGCGCAACAAGAACTGCGTTAAACATGTGAGCTTTGGCAGGGAGTGCAAATGTGCTTGAGGTGACACAGCTTTTGCATTCATTCTGCTTCCTGTTTCTTCAGCGTCCGCTGCCGAACCTCTTCCTCTTCGAGTACACTTACAGAAAGAGGTGGGGAGGCAATCAGAGTCCATGCTTGCTCTCCAGTGGTCAGCAGAGAGAAGACAAACAGGCAGGTGAACCATCGATAAGCTTGGGGAAAATGGTAATCTGCTAAACAAGTAATTAACAGTACTTCTTGGAGTCACAATTGTCCAGAGTTTCAGACAAACAGCATTACCTTAGTTTACATTTTATGTAACGAACAGCACAATTAGCCTGTGTCAATCATTCTGAAGTTACGCAATGATAAATAGCTACAAGAAATAGCTCCGGGTTTCGGAATAAGCACTGGAATGTTCCAAGCTTGCAAACTGGAGCAGTCCCAACCATTTAATCGGTTTATGGACACAGTAGCCAATACTAGCAAAATGTAGAGAGATAAGCCAGTGTTTCTCAGCAGTACAGTCATTCAGTAACAGCCACCTTCTAAATAATGCTGCTACTTTACACACCGAGATCATTCCTAAAGGGTCTCTCGGACTTTCATTCCCGGCAGGCCCTGTCAAAAACGCAGATGTATGTCAGCACACATGGCTAAACGCATTTCATTAGTGGTGATGTGAGAATGAAATGGGATATATGCCAGAAAGCACATGCGTTTAGTTTAACAATTTAAGCCGTTACTCAGAACTTATGATATACAGCTGACCCATCAAGACCTTTCCATATCCTTTCCCCTTATATTCAGTTCATCTGAACAGGATTTCGATACTCGCCACCACGCACAGTAAGCGCTTAGTAAGTACTTGTCTGTGAATTTTGTTTTCGGAACAAAAGGTTATACATCCCCACATCTATAGTGCATCACTACAGATTCCAACAGTGTTCTGGACATTTTACCATTTCTTCGTACTAGCCTACATACTGACTGCACATACATATTACAATGCACTTACAAGAAGGGTTGGGCAATATGATGAGATTTTATCATACTGTGACCAATTCTGTTATTGTGATACACAATATACTCTTCTAAGCACATCAAGAATATTGTCTGTGCCTAATAAATCATGATCAGCTGCAGGTTTCATTGCCAACAGTGTACTTAGACTGGTTTAATTGAATGAACTGCAGCAGATGTTTCATTTAAAAATATATAAATACTGTACTCAGTACGCAAGAGTATCTGAATAGTAGTTTAAGAGTCTGTTGCTACTGATCACATGTATCGTGATATGGTCTTTTTACCAGTAAAAAAAAAAAATGTCTAGCAAAAGCCTAGAAATCTAACAAACACAATACACCCACATCACAAAAACTTTAATAGGGGTCAGAAATGCTGACATTTTTCTTGGCGCATTAACTGACCACCTGTTTTCTTTATAATAACATCAATTTAATTCATAGGGTAACTCACACATGAGACCTTTTACTGTATTGCACTAAACAGTCAGTTTGTGTATCAGTTTTCATACAATGATGTAGCTACATATGATGCACATCATTTATTCCTATTTCTCACACAAGAACATGAGGGGTATCCTCACATCAGCCTTTGTAATACTCTGATACAGAGCCAAAAAAATAAAAAAAATAATAAATCTGTGTTTTCCAACACAGAAGTTGTTCACAGAGGGAAGGGAAAAGAAAGGCAGCAGCCACCGCCCAGCTCAGCTCCGCTCCGCTCTCCCGAGAGAAGGAACTAGAAACCCTACCGCAGCACAGGAAGGAAGAGCAGCTCAGCGCGAGGCTCCAGCAGAGCACAAGGGGCTGCGCAGACCACCGTCTTTACACACTGTTCGGGGTTTTAAGAAGCTGTACCAAACAAAGCCACCGATTACTGCAATAACTGGCCAACATAGCTGTCCAGGTCCACCTCACACCACCAAACATCAAGCGCTAGCTAACAGTCTCCGCCTCTCGAGTCCTAAAGCGCACTTAGCGTCAGTTGCAGGTAGGCTTATCGCGGAAATCACGACCACCCTGAGCCAGGATTAATGAACAAATATATAGTAAATAATAATAATACTAAAAATAATAAAAATAAAATCAAATGTCTAATGTTAGCAATATATTTACCCGGCGAGAAACTCAATAAATCATTTAAAATATATATTTATTTTTTTATTTATTACCCAAACGCTGCATGTTTTCCCACTCTTAAACCGGTGCAAAGTCGTGAATAAAAGAATAAAAACTGTCAATCACCTTCAAATCGGCCACATTTGAACTGTCTACACTTCGGGCAGTACAGGAAGTTGAACATTACCCTGCTCGGTAGCTAAGCTAAGGCACCAAAAACGCCCTAACAGACACAAAGTGGGAAGTTGTAAAGGAATAAATACAAAAGTTAGCCGAAGAGACAAAACCTAATCCGATATTAAAAGCTGCTGTAGTTCTTCGTACACATGGCTATAATAATAAGGCAAATTCGACTAAAAAAAAATAGACACTGTAGAAATTTCGCCTGGTCATTTCCTTGCTGCAGATCCAGGAGCTCAGTGTTCAGCCCTCACACATTAGCTAGCCAGTTAGCTATAGCTGCCTCGTTAGCGGACGATTACAGAAGAGCTAGCTCGCTAACGCCGAATAAGACTTAATAAGACGTTGCCTTCCTCTAACGCATTTCTATGATTGCCTAAATGTGAGAGTTGTCTAATCCCCTGCGGACCCAGCACTTCAACTCAACGTCCAACAACAACAACAAAAAAAACACCGTTTTCCTGTCAGAGGATTGAACCCAAGCACCATCTTCAAACTTTCCGCTCGTCCTCGGAACAAGGGCAGGTTTTCAAAATGTGAAGACGACTGAAGAAATCCCAGTATCTAACTTCTCTACATACGAAGATATCTAGCTACTTGAACCGACAGTGGCTTAATGCGTTCAACCGTACCGACTATCACAGACAATACCTGATCATTATTCAGTCCTACTGGGAGCAGCATGTGATACAGCCAGCCTGCTGACACAAAGCCCTGCACCGTGAACACACGAGACTCGCGCCGAACAACAGATCCGCAGAGAAGTCGTGGAGTTACTTTGGATTCAGTCGCGCCATCAGAAGAAGAAATAGCAGAGGAGCAACTTCAGCTTTTTGTGACAAGTTCTGGAGTCGGAGTCGGAGCCGCTAGCGTTAGCTCGACCGCTCCTGACACAGAGCTGCCGAGCTGCAAACCGGCCAACGAGCCGACATACAACCTTAATCAGTCTCGGGCGTTTTTTTTTATCTTTCTGAAGGGCTAACATCAAGTCTTTTCGGTTGGTGCGATCTGAAAACGCTTACCGTAAAGGTGCGGGCGCTGCTGCTCGGGGCTTTAGCGGGAGCTTCTCTGACTTTTCAATGGCGCGAGGAGGGAGCGGCGAGTCCAGAGCGCGGCTCGCTTCCGGGAACACCGAAGAGCGAGGCCAAGACCGCGAGCGTGCGCGCAGGCTTGCGTCGAGCTGCTTGTGCGCATGCCCAGAACAGCACCAGCGGTTCGATTCGCTGATTCAGCGGTTCGATTTGAGCCGATTCTTCAGACCTTAGCAAAAAATTACAAAATGATTCCCCAACACTTTTGTTTATATATAAAGACATATTTGCATATTTTGTTTCACAATATTAATCTCACCTGTGTCATCACACCTACAAAGACTTCTCCCCACTCACAGCACACCTGTATTCAGACCTATCCAGTGTCTATATGTGAATAGTAATGTAAACATTTCAGATTAAATTAAATAAGGGTTAAGTAAGTATTTTTACATGTCACCAATTTTCTAAGTAAATATATTTCTAAAGGTACTGCTAAAATGTAATTCCCACCAGGTGTCAGTAATAACCCAGTCAACCCCCACATAGATGTATATAAACGAAGTTATGTGTAATAATGAGAAATGACACAGGGAAAAAGTATTAAACACGCTTACTAAAATGTATTTAATACTTCGTACAAAAGCCTTTGTTGGTGATGACGGCTTTAAGACACTTTAAGAGAGTTTCCTTGGCTGTGTGTGGGTTTGGGATCGTTGTCTTACTGAAATGTCCACCCTCATTTCATCCATACCATCCTGGTAGATGGCAGCAGATTTTAATAAAGAAAGTCTCCATACCATCCATTTGTCCATTTATCCTTCCTTCAATTATATGAAGAGTGCCAGTGCACTGTGCTAGAAAACAGCCCCAAATTGTGATGTTCCCACCACTAAACTGCACTGTTGGTGTGGGGTTTTTGGGGTGATATGCAGTGCCTTTGACCTCCAAACATGGTGTGTATTATGGCATCCAAAAAGATGACCAGACTATATTCTCCCAGTATTTCACAGGCTTGTCTAAATGTTGCAGCCTGCTTTTTCTTCAGGTGGTGAGCGTGCAGACAGGCCGTGGCAGACACTTGTACCTGCTGATTCCAGGTCTTTCTGCAGCTCTCCACAGGTGGTCCTTGGCTCTTGGGCAACTCTTCTGATAACTCTTTTCACTCCTCTGTCTGAAATCTTGCGGGAAGCACCTGATCTCAGCCAGTTTATGGTAAAATGATGTTCTTTCCACCTCTGGATTATAGTAGTTTAGAAATTCTTCTGTAACCAGTGCCATCAGTGTGTTTTGCAACAATAAGGTTGCGACGGTCTTGAGAGAGTTCACTGGTTTTACCCTTCATGGAATTGTGCACCATTGTAATGAGACACCTTTCTATAGGCCAACAGTGGAAGCAGCTGATATTAATGTGCACTAAGTGTCAGGACTGCTTTCTAATTACTGATAGAGTTCAGCTGGTGTCATGACTTTCCATGACTTTTTGCACCTCTCTTTCTTTATGTGTTCAATACCCCCCCTCCTGTGTCATTTCTCATTATTAAACATAACTTCATATATGGATGTCTATGGTTTGATTCTGTGCATGTGTGGATTGGCTGGGTTGTCATTGACATCTGATGAGAATTTCATGTCAGTAGCACCTTTAGAAATATATTTACTTAGAAAATTGGTGTAGTGTTCAATGCTTATTTCACCTGCTGTATATTGAACCTGTACATATAACCTGTAAGTTCATGTGTATATATTCAGTAAGTTTTTCACTCACCTTTACACCTGTGTAATGTGATGGGACCATAAACAATCATTTTGATTTGACATATTCTATGTTAGCTACTGTTTTTTTAAATACACTTTCTTCTGTATTTATGTTTTATAGTATTTTATAGTGTTTTCTTATTTCTAGTATTTCTCATTTGTATCATTCTTATGTCCCCTAGTTTGAAAACTTTCCACAGTCTGGCAAATGAAGTGATTCTGCTTCTGAATGGACTCTCTTTACTCTTTTAAAGATGCCCTGGAATGAGAACGAGAATTCAGTACATGAATGGACAGTACATGTGGACACGGTTGTCTCTTTATTAAAAAAGTAAACCCCACATAAGCAAAACACGAGATGTACACATTACTTATTATATTAACATTTCTTATGCTTTTCAGATTTGTGATGGGAATACAAGAAAAGCCCATCTTTATTGTTTGTGTGTTGCTTCCATAATCTTCATGTAGACTAAATCTGAGCGCAGCTTTTTAAGTTAGCAAATATTTGATTGCTGTGGGATATAAATATATATTACATGAATATAATATTTACTTTTAGCTCCAAAGTAGGTGTTTCTTGTATGTGTATTGGCCCTGTATTGTACATTTAGCAAGAATACTGCATACATAACACTGCAAATACATTATTTTGTGCTGTTTCTGCCATGAAACCACTAGAATTGTGTATCAAAAATAGACCCACGTGGGTGTGAAACCTTTCAGTACAGGAGCCTGCTGAGCAGGACGTGTTTACCGCCCCCCCATTTCTCAATACAATGGATCCTGTACGATCATTCCACTTTTGGTACAGTAGTGTGGTGCGAGATGCATTCTGGGACTTTAGGCTGTCCCAAGTCCGCACAGGTCACCTCCCAATGCGTCCTCGATAACATGGGCAGAGCAAGAACACATCCGGGCATTTGGACTGTACTTGGCTTGATGCAACCTTTTGAATGGAACAGTACTTGGGCTGCGGCTGATCCACAAGAACACAAGTATGGTGGGTGTGTCCCAACTACGAACTAATTAGGAATCCTAAATAGTTTTTGAGTATGTAGAGTAGTTATACGTTGAGTATACTCAAATATCCACAATGCATACTTAGAACTGGTCGTTTTTTGAGTGTGGCTCTATTACCCCACAATGTGATGTGAAATTGAAAGGGAGGAGCTAATTATGTTTGAAAAACTTATTTTAAAATGATGGACAATGATACAAGTGCAGCCAGGATGGTATGTTGGCTTGGTACAAAATGAGTTATTGAGTTAATGAGCTATTTTGTGTACTATCCGGCCAAACCCACACTATTAAGACTAGTATATAGTCTAGACCTCATAGTTATTAGTAGGTAGTACTTAATTGGGACGAGACTCAACTTAAGTCTGGAGTGAAATGGGCTTTCTATTATTTTTCTATTGGCGAATGAAGTTGAATGTTACAATTAAAGTTCTATATACTGCCACCTATGTTTTTGGAGGGGAATATAGTAAACAAACCATTGTCATATATTGACTGGAAATATATAAACTAGAGGACAGCGAGAGAGTAGGGTAAAATACGGAGGAGAATCCCAGTAAAAATGGAAAGGCTGACAGGCAGAGATGATGTTTTTTTTCCACAAACCCCACTGCAAGAGAAACAAGTGTGTGTGTTTCATTCTGAGGCAAATTAACAGGATAACAAATAGGCTTGTAAAACTGCATCTGAGCATTTCCACCTCAATATTTGATACGTAACATGTATCCCAGTTATATATTTGTGTGGTTGATGCGCACGATTATACTGTACTATATGTTTTCATTCATTTCCTTTCCTAATATTGTCTGGTCAGGGTCATGGTGGGTCCAGAGCCTACCCGGAATCATTGGACAGGAATACCCCAGGAATAGAGAGGCTGCCAGTCCATTGCAAGGCACCACACACAACTCACTCACACCTTGGAAATTTTTTGCATGCCGATGTTTACCTAGCATGTGTATTTTGGAAAGATGAGTGGGAGGAAACTGGAGCGCCAAACTGGAGGCCCACATAGACACAAGCTGAACACAACAATGTCCTCTTAGACAGCCCTGGCGCTATGGGTTAGGACAGTTCTAAGGGCCTTGACTATGCATTAATTTAGGCAGATTGTTAGGGTTGTGGGGGCCAGTGTAATATAAATTAATGGGTCCCAAATTCCCTGGTAGTGTCCCTGCACCTTACAATATGTATTGCAACTGTTAAGTTCAAGATTTAACAAAACTACTAAAATACCAAAATAAAAATAAAAATCTTTAGATTCCCAATTATGCCCCTTTTCCCCAATCATGTCTCCATTAGCAGAAAATGCATGGGGGAACTTTTTAAATAAATAAATAAATATATATATATATATATATTAGGGACAACTACTTGAAATCATGATTGATTAATCCTACTTTCAAGTCATGTTGGAAATATTGTTTCAACGCCACCATAAACTCATATTTACGAGTGTATTTTGTTATTTAGCAGCAACACATAAACACTGCAGTCTATGCTTAGTGGTTAACTTTCATCCACACCTGAAAAAACACCTAAGAAATACATGCTATTGATACTTCTTACAGGATGAATATTTCTCATGTATATGATCATACTTTTCTCTTTGTTTGTTCATTTGGTTTGCAGTATTTTAAGTGTCGATTAACAGAAAAACAGAAGTGAACCAAAAAAAAACATTTTCACAATGTGCTCGTGTTGTTTCCATTGACCAAAAACCACTTAAATACTGTAGAAATCACGTCCTACTTCCCTTGACTTGAAGGCAGCATTTAACGAGCAAGCTCTGCAGTGTCCCGGCCGGCTGCACGAAGTGGGAGGAGCTCGGCGTGGTCGACTCCGCCCTCTTCTAGTGCTGCAGCGAGGGAGAACTTGCTCGGGGTATTAATATTTAAAAAAGCGGCGTCTGATTGGCTGAGCCGACAGGCAGCTAGACCTAGGTGGGGCCCTATTTTAGCGATTTTTAGGTGAGCCGTCGATCGCGCACCGCCCAGCTTGATTTTGCTATCGTAACGACGGGAAAACTACGCGAAACGCGCAAAAGGCATGTACCAAGCCCCTTAATTAATTAATCATGGGCGTGTTTTGGGCGTAACGTGCAATTAACGCATCAGCGTGTCACTTCCTGTAAGTGCCAGGTGCGGTCTGAAAGGCGTGCTGAAGCGATGGAGGCCTCGCCTCTAGAATAATGTTATTTTATTTTGTAGTCCGTTTATTGTTGACGGAAAAGTGAATTATGGGTTTGTGCACTGCTGCGCGTCCATGCGGAGGTGTACGCGCGTTGGGCACGCGCCCGTCACGTCTGCCTAGGTTGTTTTCTGTTGCCAAGACAGCAGAGATACGCCAGAAATGTACCTGAACACACGTCATTTCGAGACCACCACGCCCACCAGCATAAATATACTCACAAGCACCGTTGCTATGTAAAATACAGAGGCGGACTGTAAGATGGGGCCCGAGCTGCACGAGCTAACGTTCAGCAGCAGAAGCGTACCGAGAACGGCTGAAGTAGCCTTGAAGTGGCCTTGATTCGTCATGGAGATACAGATACAGAGGACGGCTCGTTTGGTGATTTCCCCGACAAGAACCTGAGTTCTGAGACTGACCGCTTTAGCGGGGCGGCTGGCAGGGAATACGAGCCAGACCCACGACTGAACGCTGATAACGGCTCTTAGATTTTCAGCAAACGGTGCACTTAAGTCTGCGTTACAGGAAACACTGAGCTAGAAAAAGACATTATCAAGTCATTATCTCTGCGTTTTTGGTTCAAATGATATTTACAATTAGTTGTTCGGCTTTGTAAAGAGAAGGCTCGGTTTAGATTAGCACTGTTCAGCAGCTGTAGCCAGCTAGCTAAGTTAGCATTGGCTAAATTGAAAGGCGGACTTTTACGGCATATAGTGCTAGTTTACGACACTGCTCGAAATGTCGTAGGTGCTACCGTGACATCACTAAAGCGGTGTTTACACATTTTATATGTAATATATATACACATATATATTTCATATAAAATATTAATGTAATATATAGATCTTTTGCACTGATTTGGATTTCTAGCGCATCATTCATTGGTCATCTCAAACTCGTGGTGTTCGTTCTTGCTAGCTGGCTAGGTTCAAATAAACAGGACAGCCCTCACGTAACAGAAAACCTGGCAGTTATAGATTGCCTAACTAAGACTAACGCATTTTTAGATATTTTACGTTGCGACAAGCCCATATCAAACTGAGCCCCCCTTAATGCACTTCTACCGTCTTTAAAACGACAATTTCAAGTGAAGGCTGAGTGCACTGTCGCTGGCGAGCGAGGAGGGTCTTCACACCACGAGCCGTTGGCGACCTCTGCTGGATTGCATAGAAACTGAGAACCGGGGGTACTGTCAAATTAGGGTAGTTTATTTCTTCACTACCTAATATATAAATATGCTACCCTATATTTCTTAACTCAAAATGACATGTAAATGTTACCTTAGTGGAAGTACATTTAATGCATTCACTAAACCCATTATGGAAGTTGCTCCTGATATTACAAGGAAGTAGCCAAGTTGAGAATATGGGGCCAGTTGGGTTATTTTAGACTTTAACCATTTAACATTGTATAGAGTGTTACCATAATTTGAAAAGTACTTCAAACCCTCAGCAAAACCCATAGCAAATAGCATTGCAGATCATGAGACAAAAACTTTAACTGAAGCAGAAGACTTGATGAAAATTGCAGTTTATGTACAAAAATAAAGTGGATTGTGACATACAGGAAGTAGGAGACAGGCTTGCAGCCCCTCTCCCCCAAAAAACAAAATAAAAAAAAACCCAAAGCATTCATCTAAACCTTTACTACAACTTGTGGCCAGGAGCCAATAGTACAAGTTATCCAATAAACAAAAATCCAAACTTGCTTAAGCACAATTAGGCAGTTACATTTGGTATACAAAGTAGTCTTGAATGACATTACAAACCTGTGCAACATCTGTACACTGAAATGTTAAAACTGAATGTTTGTACAAAAGGAAAGAGGCATGGCTTGGATACTGTGGATGTACTGCAGGTTTTATTACAATGATCTACAAAGGGAAGGTAAAGACAAGCAACCCCACACCCTCCCTCAAGCAAACCCAACAGCCAGACCAGTTCTCAAAAAAGGAACTAAAAACAAAACAAAAAAGTAGGTAAAAAACACTTCAGAGAATTTTAAAAGGAGAAAAGATTGGTACAAGTTTAAACCACTTGACATGTAAGTGTAAAATGTCCGCCATATTCAAAGCTGTAACAACCGCCTTTCCATATCAGAAGAGATGAACGCAGCTGGGACAGTCTGGGTCATTTAGCTGGTATCCATCTAAAGACAAAGGCAAAAGAAAGAGTAAGCCATACACTGTAGTTTAAACTGCCCCGAAAATAAGCCAGCAGGTTTGATTTTGCAGATATCATACCCTGGCATTGTAGGCATCTAGCTGGGCATCCAGTTCTTCTGCCGAGAGCTGCTGTTTGCTATTGCCTCTTCCTCCACCACCACCTCCTCTGCCACGACCTCTTAGGCCACCACCCCGACCTCCACGGCCTCGCTGTAAACCTCCAAAGCCTCCTGTTCTGTTTCGGTTCAGGCCTCCACCACCGCCGCCGCCTCGGTTCAAACTGAGCACAAGAGAATTAGTCTCCGCCACAAACCTACCAACTGACACGCACAGAACTCAAGAATCAGTACTTACCCCTGCATTGGGGTCCGCCTCTGTGCATCAATCTGTGATGTGACGAGTTGAATGTTCATTGGACGACCTGGAAAGAACCACCACAATATTAGTACAAGTCTGAAATTTCAGATTTAGTGTTTAAAAGTATAAAATGTGCCATTTCCACAAGCTTACCATCAAGGGGGACACCATTGTACTGCTTCATGGCTTTGAGAGCATCTGCTTTCCTCTCAAAGTGGACATCTGCAGTGCCAAGGCTACGCCCAGACCGGTCATAATGGACTGCAGCCTTCTTCAAAGTGCCAAATTCTGCAAAGAGCTCCTGTGGGCATGAATAAACACATAAGTAAAAGGACTGAAACACACCACTATAAACGAATCCATTAACTTCAGTAGCTCAGTGCCTTTTTCAGTACCTGAATATCTGCATCTGAGACACCAAAGTCGAGATTGGACACAAGAAGTTTTCCTCCAGTTTCCACACCAGCTCCTCCGCCACCACCGCCGCCGCCACCTCCAGCATTGGCACTGTAGCCATTGTCGAACAGGTCATGCTGCCACTTGTCAGGGAGCTGCTTGGGCTGCAACAGACGAAAGAGAACGCACCTGCTGACTTCGGATCCCGTCTGTCACTGACAGTCCACTCGGCTGGGTGCTGGGGCAAGCAGGGGGCTCCACCTCAACAAGGCCAGGGCACCCAGTGCGCTCACTGCGATTTCCAGCAATCCCTGCCCACCCCATCACTAGACACAAGTAAGCCAGTGCAAGGAAGGAATAGATGGCAATGTACAGGTCTACATACAGACTAAAAAAGGCAAGTCTTTTAAAGGGATTCATTAACTTTCAATAGCACTAATAGGGTCAAAATAAAAATGGGCATCCCAGTGGTCTATGCTAAATAGAGACCAAATAAAAGTGTACAATGAAAGCACTTGAATGAAAGTTACAAGAACAGGCAAAACAGTATTAAAACACCAGTTAGCCTAAGGTTAAGCCCTGGTATTTTTTGCCCACCCGCCAGGTAGTCAGCAATCAGCCAACTACCACCTCCCCCCCAAGAGTCTCTTGCCGTTCACTCCAAATGAATCCCTGCAGGCCTTCAAGGTGGATGCTCCACATCTGACACTCGGATCTCTCCGATGGGGCAAAAGATGAGATGGATCGTAACAGTCCATAGAAGTGGGCATTAAAGACGACCAGGAGGGGAAAAAAAGAAAAGAAAAAAGGGTCCATAGCTGGTGGTCTGTGTTCGCGAAGCCCTTTGTGAGCAACAGCGACCACCGAGCGTCCATTTTGAAAGCACGCCATTTTGACACGGCTCGCAACGTTAAAGGCCAACTTCCTACAACTTCCTAAAAATTAGATGCTTCCAATGAGGGTCTGCTGATTAGAGGGTCAAAGTCCATTCCTTTCCTAGACAGAAACCCTAAAGCGCTATCTCAGGACCGCTTTCACGGATATGTGAAGACGGCCCCTCCCAAACAAAAGGACTCCACCAAGCGGGCAGGCAGGCAGGCCGTGGTCGAGCTCGGCCTCGAAACGAACAAAAACGTCGACATCTTGCTGGTCATCGCTGGAGCATTCGGGTCGATGTTTTGTTGGGAACTGAAGAAAAAAAAAAGCCACGAAAGTAGAAAAGCCACAATTTCACCGATAAAGGAGCTGCCGTATCCAAAATGGCGCCGGTCACCGTTGGTTAGCAGATAAGCCACTTTAGCCACGATGTAGCGGAGTTAGCCAACTCCGCGCCACACTCTCGACGAAAGGACAAATGGGTTTGGGGGAAGAGAGAACATTATGCACAACACAGCCTTCTTAACTTAAACGCCAATTTAACGAGCCTCTCCACATTTACATTTCCAGAGAAACTCCGGGGGAAAGGGCAGTGTAGCACCGCTGACTAGCGAGCTAGCCGTTTGCTAGCAAGCCTAGAAAGAAAACAGGGGACTTCACCCGGGCACTTGGATGTGCTCGAGGTTTTTGCTCCTCTTTCTCAGCCAATTCTCTTTAGCTTTCTCCTACCCTGCTGTACGGCGTGGGTCTGCTTCTGCCGCGACTCAGGCTCTGTCGGCTCCTCATGGGGCCCGATCCTCCGCCGCGGCCTCCAAAGCCTCCGCCCGCGCCTCCGAGTCGCCCGGCGCTGACACCGCGGGCCCCGCCGGCCCCGCCGGCGCCTCCACGGCCGCGTCCTCCTCTTCCTCCGCGGCCGCTTCCACCCCCCCTCTGCTGCTTATTTTGCTTGATGATGTCGTCCAGTGACATATCCATCTTGTCTACCATTGTTTAGCCTTGCTACGCGCTAACGCCGCTTTTTAAAAACAACCGCAATCCCCCTAGTCTACAACTGTGCCCCTGAATCGCGCCCTTACAGGAGGAAACGACACACGGACCGCCTTCACGCCTCTTATACGAAGGAGACGCTGACGTACATCAGCGTGAGACGACTTCCGCTGTATTACAGCCAACGGTGAAGCTCGGTGGGAGGAGACTCCTCAACCATAACAAAGCGGATAGTACCGAATAGCCCCAGCATGGCAGACAACTTTCACTAAAACAACTCCCTTAAATAAACACCAGGCCCAAGTAAGGTCTGCTTTTAACATTTACGTCTATCTTTTTATTTTATCCAGTTCTGCTGTGATCAGTGGTGCCGCAGTTCATTTGTTTCCCTAAAATGAACTGAGAGGTAGCAAAGCTGATGAGAACGAGTAACTCCAGCCAAGGAACAACTTCAGAGTTCCCTCGATTTTATAAACTATCTTGATTTAAGGATTTGCTCTTTCGATTTAAAAACCCGTCCCCACAATTTAACAAATTGATATAATTTATTTTAAAAAGACGTCAAATACAGAAGAAAACGCAATAGTGGAATAGTGCCTTACAGCTCTAATTATTATACAAGAACAACACAATGGGGTATTACAGACTGAGATACAATAAAAGTCCGGTTTATGTCAATTTTAAGGCTTGATATTTAATATGCAACTGTATTTTATTTATTTCATTTTTTTAGATTTTTTTTTCTATTTCTTAAAAAAAAAACGATGGCCTCAGAAACATTTGGCTTTCCAAACTCGCCTGGCTAAACTTCCTTACTAAAAACAATTAATAAATTGTTTCCGAAGGGAACTAAATTGTTAAATTGAAAATCATTTTTAAATATTATTTTCTTTCCTACCTTAATATTTTAGGGGCTCCTGAAAAAACTTAGCTACAAAAGGTAACTGGACTCAGAGGGAAACACGGTCCGCTAACCGCTGTGAGTTCTTATAATGAAGGCCATGATTTGAGCTTTTGTCCACATATTTCATAAATCCAGCATTCAGAAAAATGAAAAGTGCATTTACGTGATAAAGTGCTTTATCTTCTACTTCAGACCCTTTAGTCGGGCTAGTTAACATATTGTATAGAGGGGATCCAGAGAGCAATTGATCATGGCCGTGAAGGCCTTTTCTCACCCTTTGCCCAGGTGAGAAACACAGCGTGTTGTACAGCCTATTGTCCTGTCGATTGCTGCATTTGACCCAGATACATAGAAATGATTCGCCAAGACAGTTTCAGCAGTCTTGAATGCTTATCATGAGCTTATATGATCAAAAAGTGATTAAAGTTAGCATTTATAAACCCTAACATAAAATAGAAAAGAAAGTATTTTATGAATTATTATTGTTATTAATTTTACTGTTTTTAGACCTCCCCTTGTGGCAGCCCAGTGCTATTTGTTTAGGCAGCTGGTGGATTCAAACAAATCTGTGCAACAGCTGGTGGCCCTGGAAAGAAATGTGAAATCTGTCTAGCTTAACATCTGAGACAATCTTGCTTAATGCTAGTTTGAATTTATATGTGGTTTTTACCAGCATAAACATATAGCTCTGGAAAAAAACAAACTTAATTGTATTTATTTAATTTGCATCCCAACCATTTTATCCCAGGCATTTCATCAAAGAAAGCGGAGTTACCTGAATTTGTGGACTGAATGAATGGCATAAAGTCACCCAACAGCAATGTGAAAGACTAGTGGAGAGCTTGCCAAGACATGAAAGCTGTGTCTGGCAGTCAAGTTTATTTCACCATAGTGATTTTTGAATGCTCTGAAAGTTCAAATATTAGTCCTGTGTTGTTTACATCTGAATAATAACATAATATGCAATTTTAATGAAATATAATTGCATTATAATTACTACAATAATTAATTTTTATTTGAGCAGTTGTTTTTGAGCAGCAATAAACAGCAATCCTTTTATTTGGACTTCGGGGGAAATGATGCAATTGACGCAAATGTCAATTTCCCTAAACACATTGCCTATAACTAGTAAAAACAGAGAGATAATGTAGGGTGGTCTCTTCTTTTTTTCTGAAGCTGTACCTATTGCACAGGTAAACAGTTATAAGCAGACTGCTTAGGTGCCCCAAACTTATACATGACCATCACCTTTCTTTAAAAGGTGGTCAAATACAGAAGAAAAAGCAAACCACTAAAATGCTCTTGAAGTGAGGAACAGGGTCTTACAGCTCTACTACTAATAATAAAACAATAACACAATGGGGTATTTGAGGCTGAGATACCATAAAAGTCAGTTTTATTTCAATTTCAAGGCTTGATATTTAAGATGCAGAAAAAGTAATTAAACTCTTTGAAGATATTATTCATTTCTTTAAAAAAAAAGAAAAAAAGAAAAATGAAGGTCTCAATTAAAAACATTTGGCTTGCCAAACTCGCCTGTACTATCATGTCATACTAAATTTCCTTCCTAAAAAACAAAAAAAATGAAGCCTTTCAGCACTCCCCTCCAAAGTGACATGGTTTGAAAATGGAGCACATGTTTTTAAGACTACAACCCATTGTGTCTTGAGAGTCCGTCCCTTGGTGTCCACATGCCAACTCCTCCCTGCCGTTTCCTTCTGCCAGGTTTAAAATTATAACAATAATAACCAAACAATGCATATGGGGAAAAAAATACACAGTATACAAAAACCAAAGACCAAGAGAAGACAAAATCCCTGAAATTTGACTCCAGGCCTTCTTGCCTACCCATATCTTTCGATAAGAGGTGCACGGATTCAGGACGAGAGCGTCTGAATGCAGAATGGGAAAGGTGAGGAACCAGGGATTTGGATGGGTCTTGAAGATATGTCAGCCAGTTTGTCCATACCACAAGTCTATGAGGCAGAGAAGGCAGAGGCTTTCTGGACTAAGGTGGCCAAACAGGTTGGCATACTGTTAGCTGACAGAAGGTTGGTGGCATACAAAGATCCCGAAGAGAGTGAGTGGGGTGGGGACGCTGTCGAACCAATGACGAGAGAGGAAATCCACTAAGACTTCTTGGAGTCTTGTGTGTTGCGCTTCTTGAGGTCACTTAGGTCAACTGGTGTGAAGGCTGAAACACAGATCAGAGCTTAATTAAGCCTTTAAATAAATCACACAAATATTGCTTCTAAGGGTCTGAGACTTTCACAGTGGCAGCATGTAATTATTAGTTGCTGAAATGCACACAAATTTTATGTACAGTTGAAAAAGACCTTCTGGAGGGCCATAACGTTGTATGGTTCATTTATGGCTGACAGTGCTCAGTTTTACATGCATTGAATATCTGCTGTGTGCGATATTACTGGTTAGCAGAGTGAGTTCACACTGTGTTAACAATGGATGTGAAATGCAGAGCCGGCACACACTGAAATGTGCGGCTGGTTTAATTCTACTTTGTGTCAGATGGTGCCAGGTGACTAGGGAACCACTCACGTCATTGATTTAAGGAACTATAGCCATTGTCCCGATCTGATCTGATTGATCAGGCCGATCTAGGCGTATTTGAATGGACTGGGTAGCAGCCATTTAAATCCAATCCTGTTCAGAGTCTTTGTTTCAACCACAGTGTTCAGAGCGCCATCTGGTGTCCTTAAGACGCCAATAACAGACACTGTTGCCTAGCTAGCATTATTAAGGAATATTCTCAGGTAAATAAGGTAAGTAAAAGAGAATAAAAGAGAATATAACAATATCTAAAACAGTCATTTTAAGAAAACTTATCTTAACTGTGTGGCTGTTTCATTCACAGAAACACAAATATTGGATCGGCCTAATGCTCAGCATTAACAGAACAGATCTGTGGGGAAAATAACATGATTGGGACAACCCTAGCTATAACTCTTAGATGGGCAAAGTCAACAGTCAAGTAACCATTCGATCATACACAGAGAACAACCTTAATAGGTACTGGTCATCATGGTGACGGTGTAAAATACAACAAAAATAAAACAATAACGCATTCATGCAAGAAGTTGTTGTTGGACAAAGGACTCACAATGAAGATTAGGATTTGGGTTTTTCTCCACATATTCTTGTGGTCCACGTTCACTATTTTGAGGTGACTTGATATCTCTTAGAACACACAGCCACGCTGTAAGAAAAGCAAAAAAACTTAATCAATTCCAAACATCTAATGATCAAATGTATCATAATTGAAAAGTGAAAATCTTGTCTTCCATTTAAAATTGTACTAAAACAGTAACTGGATATAAAACCAGTCTCAGCACAATAAGCACTAGATACTCACTGTCATGGATAAAGCGCACATTTTCTTCATGTGCAGGAGTGAAGAGTTCCCCAGTGTTAGTTGGAGACCGAGGGCTAGAGGTCCGTTTGTATGTATGCATTCTAGGTGCAGAGGAACTGGAAGACAAAATGGGGGAGATTTCTTTTTTCTAGGCTTTAGAAGCTGATTTGGAGAAAACTATTCCCAGATATTAGAAAAAGAAACAGAGCATCTAAAATTTACTTAAAACTTGTAATTCTGCGAATATAGCAAATACTAAAAGGGAATATAGATTTTTATCTTCTGATTCATATCCAGATCATATACTTTCACACTTTTTCCTTGAAAGCATGTGACCTGAGGAAATTCAATTCAATTAAATTACTTGCCAGCATGAAAGCGCATCTACACACACGTATCCTTACGCTTTCAGTTCTTGGAACCGACGGTAAATACGATTCTCATCTGCTACTAGCAGTGTATTATATCCTATCAAAGCTTGCTGTGAAGGAATTGTGTTTGGTTTCACAGAAACAGAATATCCATGATTATTTGGAGTATGAAGTCATCAACATTTAACTTAATTTGTGGAAAGGGGCAGCCACTAATCTTCAGAAACACCACACCCCGTGTTCAGCCATAGAGATGGAAATTAAGAGAGAACGACAGAAGTTTCCACAACACGGTGGAACAATAGATGGTTCGCACATTCCTGTAACGGCTCCATCAGAAACGCGAAGGAGCATTCACCCACCAGGGAGCATACTCTGTAATACTGCCGTTTGTGGTTGATCATCTGCCAGCAACTAAGCGTGAACACAGACAAACAGTGTGATCCAATCACAAAAATCCTGTAATGCAAGGTATAAACAGCCTAGTTCCTAAAAAGTGGGTGTAACTTTTCTTTTTTTTCGTTTTTCTGTGCCTGACCTTCTTTTAGATGACCATTTTAAGTGAAGCATTGCAGCTAACAGCTAAAACAATCAATGTGGAAAATTGGCATTTCTTGCTCCTTGGCTCCACCTACAGTCAGGATTTGACTCAAATATGATTTTGCAGTTCTTGCAAGCATTATCCTGCTAGCTTCTCCAAAGTTCCAGCGCGCAGAGCCGGTGTAGCAACGACATCGGGGCTATTCTCCCTGTTACAAGTTAGTAAAATATCACAATAATTTGAAAGTTTATTTTAAGATATAAAATGCTAGATATAAAATACATATGTGTTGCTTTAATGTGTTAGTTTTCAAACTATACAATGGGTATTCAAACATTTATATTGTCACAGAAACAGTGGATTTGTAGCATCTTCAATTTAAAGTGTGTTAAGCTTCTAAAATGGCAGACACAGAGACGCATGCCAGCTGGGCACACTGACATTATTTTTTGAAAATGTTCATGTATTAACACCTATGTAAAGTATTAACACACACACACACACACACACACACACACACAGACAACTGTGTGGCTTGTTTCAGGTCTGTCTCACTTTGTGTAACCATAAAACACATGTTCAGCTGTGAATCACTTATAGTAGACTTGCTGAAGGTCTTCAGGGCTGACTATCAGAAACTGAACCACTAAAATGGCAGTTAGAACTAGAAGCCAGTAGAGCTCTAAAAGGTATGGCTAGAGAACCTAGAACTACATAGCAATAGAAATCCTGTAATTAAACCGATACAAAGGTGTCGGTATACGATAGGCAACAGAGATTACCTAAAGTTTACTGACCTCCTACAATTTATTTATTTATTATACATAATTTTTTTTTTTAACTTAGAACATTTTTGTTGACATACTTTGTTATGAAAGCAAATGTTTTAACAACCAGTAAAAGCCAGACATACATAGTTATTTCCATTAAATGGGTTTAGCAGCTTTTAACACAGAGATGAGTACTTGAATATGAAATTACTGC